>NC_060066.1:57026250-57392500 GCF_922984935.1 Meles meles | reverse complement strand
GTCATTATACATTTTGAAAAACACATTTTATTTCTCTGCTATAAATTAACAACAGTTGAATCTATGCATAAATTGTCTGGATATTGAAACCAAAAATGACCTTTGACTTCAATTATCTAGATAATTCAAGCAAGTGAAAATTATGTATAGGAATGAAACTACCAGATATCATTCGAAATAGTAAAAAAAAACAAAAGAAAACAAAAAAAAGCAAAACCAAAAAACAAAAAAACCCTGGTTAGCTCCAAGAAATATTTTGTGTGCTCTAAATTATGCACTCTAAAATATGCACTAAATATAAACAGTTACAAAATCGCCACAGGTCATATGCAAGTATGGATATGAGTACTTAAGTGTTTTTTTGTTACTACAATGAGATTTGTTTGCCACCCAATACAGATATTTTCATCAGAGAGTCTAAATTAGTCTGAAGACGTATTCTGGAAAACAGAGGTCTAAGACATTTCTAAAGTTTAGAATCCTCATTTTGATTGTATCTCCAGGAAAATGTTATCAATAATAAAGACTTCTTAAGAGATGATTTGTAATTGAAAGACATTCCCCAACATGAGCTTTAGATTTTCAAGTGAATGTTTCCCACAGTATGGTTTGTGGATATATTCTATGAGATCCAGTAGTCCTAGGAGGTATTTTTATTTTGCATTTTTGTTTTTATAATCACTAATATAAGAAACTTGTAAATATAAATTGTGATTTTTCAGAAAACCTAATTGAAAGGTCTTCATGACAATATTTTGCTTTTTTAATCACTGTTTTTCAGACTTGACCCTGGATAATTTTTCAGGGATGGGATATTTTTCTACCTTAAAAGAGGAACTCACTATAAACATTCGGGTACACGTGCCCCTTCGGATCACTATGTTTGTATCTTTAGGGTAAATACCCAGTAGTGCAATTGCTGGGTCATAGGGTAGTTCTATTTTCAACATTTTGAGGAACCTCCATGCTGTTTTCCAGAGTGGTTGCACCAGCTTGCATTCCCACCAACAGTGGAGGAGGGTTCCCCTTTCTCCACATCCTCTCCAGCATCTGTCATTTCCTGACTTGTTAATTTTAGCCATTCTGACTGGTGTGAGGTGATATCTCATTGTGGTTTTGATTTGTATTTCCCTGATGCCGAGTGACGTGGAGCACTTTTTCATTGTCTGTTGGCCATCTGGATGTCTTCTTTGCAGAAATGTCTGTTCATGTCCTCTGCCCATTTCTTGATTGGATTGTTTGTTCTTTGGGTGTTGAGTTTGCTAAGTTCCTTATAGATTTTGGATACTAGCCCTTTATCTGATATGTCGTTTGCAAATATCTTCTCCCATTCTGTCAGCTGTCTTTTGGTTTTGTTAACTGTTTCCTTTGCTGTGCAAAAGCTTTTGATCTTGATGAAATCCCAATAGTTCATTTTTGCCCTTGCTTCCCTTGCCTTTGCCGTTGTTCCTAGGAAGACGTTGCTACGGCTGAGGTCGAAGAGGTTGCTGCCTGCATTCTCCTCAAGGATTTTGATGGATTCCTTTCTCACATTGAGGTCCTTCATCCATTTGGAGTCTATTTTCGTGTGTGGTGTAAGGAAGTGGTCCAATTTCATTTTTCTGCATGTGGCTGTCCAATTTTCCCAGCACCATTTATTGAAGAGGCTGTCTTTTTTCCATTGGACATTCTTTCCTGCTTTGTCGAAGATGAGTTGGCCATAGAGTTGAGGGTCGATTTCTGGGCTCTCTATTCTGTTCCACTGATCTATGTGTCTGTTTTTGTGCCAGTACCATGCTGTCTTGATGATGACAGCTTTGTAATAGAGCTTGAAGTCCGGAATTGTGATGTCTACAATAGCCAGACTATGGAAAGAACCTAGATGTCCATCAACAGATGAATGGATAAAGAAGATGTGGTATATATACACAATGGAATACTATGCAGCCATCAAAAGAAATGAAATCTTGCCATTTGCAACGACGTGGATGGAACTAGAGCGTATCATGCTTAGTGAAATAAGTCAATCGGAGAAAGACAACTATCATATGATCTCCCTGATATGAGGACATGGAGAAGCAACATGGGGGGGTAGGGGGATAGGAGAAGAATAAATGAAACAAGATGGGATTGGGAGGGAGACAAACCATAAATGACTCTTAATCTCACAAAACAAACTGGGGGTTGCTGGGGGGAGGTGGGATTGGGAGAGGGGGAGCGGGCTATGGACATTGGGGAGGGGAGGCGAACCATAAGAGACTATGGACTCTGAAAAACAACCTGAGGGTTTTGAAGGGTCAGGGGTGGGAGGTTGGGGGAACAGGTGGTGGGTAATGGGGAGGGCACGTTTTGCATGGAGCACTGGGTGTTGTGCAAAAAGAATGAATACTGTTACGCTGAAAAAATAAATAAAATGGAAGAAATTAAAAAATAAAAAAAAAATAAAAAAAAAAGAGGAACTCACATCCTTTGACTTGAAAAATGGTGGCAAACTGTTTATTCTTTTTTTTTTTTTAAAGATTTTATTTATTTATTTGACAGAGAAAGATCACAAGCAAGCAGAGAGGCAGGCAGAGAGAGAGGAGGAAGCAGGCTCCCTGCCGAGCAGAGAGCCTGATGTGGGACTCGAACCCAGGACCCTGAGATCATGACCTGAGCCGAAGGCAGTGGCTTAACCCACTGAGCCACCCAGGCACCCCAAACTGTTTATTCTTTTTAAAAGAATAATTTAAAATATAAATTTGAATTTGAAATATAAATTTATTTATATAAATTTCAGATTTATAATTTGAAATATTAATAAGCATGGAAGTGAAGCATTTAAAATAGTTACTATCTTCTTAATCAGTGAATTTTCCAACTGTCCAAGTTTCTTTTTCATGTTGTATTTTGAAAAAAAAAATTTCTTATGATTATGGAAAATAAGTTGTCATTTGGGAGCCATGGTATCAAATGTTCTTTTTTCATTTTTAATATACCATTTGTTTTTCTAATAATATAGATTTAGTACTGAATAGTTGAAAAGTTTCAGAGTATATAAATACAATAAATTTTTAAATGACCTGAAACCACTATAGGGTGTGTGTGTGTGTGTGTGTGTGTGTGTGTGTGTGTGGTGTGAACACTGGATTTGTTGAAGAAGAGAGATAGTGACAATTTGGAATATCATTTATTTTTGAATAGAGTATCTGTTTAAAGACTAACTTTTTATATAATTCCTGAGGGAATTCCTGAGGTGACTTTTTTAATATATAAATATATATATTTATATGTATATATATGTAGACTTAGAAAAAACAGATACTTTTGAAAGACTGACTTTTTCATCTACCTATAATCTGAAATATAATTTTCAGATGGCATTCATAATAAATTCATTTATTCTATTAGAAATTTACATAAATGAATAAATCAATGATAAGAATTCTTAGGTATCAATTTATATATTGTCCATCCTTACTTTTGAGAGTTAGTGGACTGCTAAAAATACATGAGCCAGATAAAAATTATTTTGAAAATAGGATGATACTAAAAATAATGATGTTTTTATGACTTCATAAGGAGATCTACTCTTCCACTAAAAAGCACTCTGAGAAAAGTGGGATTGTTTTGTTTTTGTTTTTTGGGGGGTTTTTTGGTTCCTTTTGTGTGTGTATGAGAAATCTTAGAAAATACGGCTATAATGTGTCTGCTCAGCTATATTGATCTCTTTATTAAACTCAGTTGTTTCTCCAACTAGCCTCCAGTCTCTTCATGACTTTTATATCAAGCACAGAATTTAAATGTGCATTTCTGTGTTGAAATTTTAATATGCAATGATATTGTAGTTGATTCAGCCATAGGGAATGCATAAAACAACATGAAAATTATATGATCACAGAGGCAGAACCAAACCCTTAGGAGAGACAATTGTTTTAGAAAGGTTAGCCATGTTCTTTCATTTTTAGCTTCAGATTGATAACATGCAAAGTTTCCCTATTGTTTCTCAAGGGAAAAAAACAGGGGTGTTTTTTATGGTATAATTTTAACATTTATTTTCTTTAGTTTAAAAAAAATGTCTGTTCTGTTCTTCTTTCTTCTTGGTAGGTTTTGGTGAAATAAAAAGGATTCGTTTTATTATAGTTGTGTCTCCATTTTTTTATCCTTTATTTTCAAGAAAAATGTTTGAGTATTTTCAAAATTACAATGTACTGAGAGTAAGAAAACATTTGAAAATAAGCACAGATAAAGGATTATGTGTAGTTTATGAGGAGTGTATCTTCAGTTGTCCTAGCTCATGATCTCTGGTAGGAATGTAAGTTATACATAGCTGTGATTTGATTGGCTACATTTAAATAATGGATGTATGGGATACCCTTGTTTATTGAAGATGAAATAAACGATGAATGTAAGAGAATAAAATAGCAGAAATATTTTTCTTACCTATAATCAAGGAAAAAAGAACAATGAGGCATAATTATTTATGGTCCTCCACTGTCCTTTCTGCTTGATGGGTTAAGGGACCTTTTAGCTATGGATCAAGTCTGCTGCCTCCTGGTATGACTAATATGATATGATGGAAGTGAGAGTGCTAGTAATTTCTGTACATGTATACCTATCTCTTTTTAATCAAACCCCTTCAAATTCACTGAATTTTAAAAGTGAACAAAATATGATGGCATTTTGGGCAATTGCTATGATGCTTAGCACATTTTGTGGAGATGCTTCCACAAAATGTGGAATTCCTAGATGGTTTTTGATTCTGTTACCCATTCGCCATTCAAATCTCCTCCTCTGTACTTTGTCCCAAATGCTTGTCCTTTTTTTTTCTTTTTACCATATTCTTTTTTATGGATTTTGGCTACTCACAGATTATTTCACTTTGATTAGGAATCTCGGCCCTATTTAGATTTCCCTGGCTGGTCCATCCATGGATAGTATGGATTAAAATAAGTATGGAAAATGTTTTTTAAAAATTAATTATTCTCTTGACCTATCTGAATTTGTAGATCTTTTTCTGTTAAAGATACATATGGATTTCTTTGTTGAGGTGAACAGTTGTCTAACTTACTAGACTATAATTTTCATTTAGGCCTGGATTTCCGTCAACTTGTTTTTTGATGTATCCCAACGATCTAGAATAGTCTCTGGCTTATATATTAGACACTCAATAAATATTTATCAAATAAGTCAGTGTTGTATTAAGCACACATCTGTTCATAATTTTCTGCATATATTTTATCTCTGTGTAAATTGAGAAAAATGCATACAGGGAACTGTGAGTAAACCAGACAGCTTGAAAAAAAAAAAAAAAGCAAATGTATAAAACCAGCAAATGTATGAAAGATCTAACATATCACTCCCTCTAGTCCAAAGTCATAACCAAATAGATACATGATCCAACAATATTTTGGATCACATAGTGGATTAACCAAGTTCTGAGGAAAATGAATTGCATGGACTTAACCCTTCATTTAAGAGAGGAAAACAATGGAAGACCTATTTGTTACAAAAAAATGTTAATAAGAAATTATAAACAGTAAACCAAGGCATTCCTTTTCTTATCACCTTCTAGAGTTGGAAGGGAAGAAAGAGCATGAAGATAGGCAAAAGACAGATAAAAGATAAGGCTGTATTTCTAAATTACTATACTTCATGTGACCCAGACTCAGTGTGTGAACTTCGAGGTTGCAGCTGGAGATAACATGAAAGTATTTCCTACTACATTGACTAAATTTTTGGGAAGATGACAAACTGCATGTGGAATGACTAAGAATTTACTGGTTGATTTTAATTTAGTGCCGCTTATTTAACAATTTAAAGGTGTGTACCATTTGGTTCTTAATTACCAAAGAATGGGTCTCAGAAGCTTATAGGCCCAGGAAATGCCTTGCAAAGCAGAATAATGGGAGGCCAGTGTGATTTATATACATTATCCCTTATAATCTGCACAATCCAGAGAAATAGATATTATTAATCTTATAATATAGACAATAAAACTGAAGTCTAGGAGCAGTGTTAACAATTCCTAAAGTCAAATAGCTGGTAAGTGACAGAACTACTCTCAGTCTTCAGATCTTAGAAGACTTTCAGTCTTTACTTCATTTTTCTTTCCTTATATACACATTCAGATACCAGTTTGATAAGATAAAGATAGAAGTTAGAAGATAAAGCCAAATGAGAAGATGTCACGACACATATTTCACTTTAGTGTATTTATTATAATACCGTCTTTACTTGAGGTTCCTACACATATCTATTGATTTATCTTCCAGGTATCTTTAATTTAAAAATAAATGCACTAATTTGAACATTTAGGACTATTTGGAAAAGAATTAGAAAATATACTATTATCTTTTGGAATTAAAGCAAAGATCAATTATTGCAAAATGAGTAGGGTAATAGTTGGCACTTAGTACAGCTTTATTTATTGCTTCTAACATTTCAGACACATGCCACATTTCTTCACTGCACAAAACTAATTTTTGTGGAGAAATACAAATGTAAAAGAAATCCCTTATTTTTCCTGCCTTTTGAAGTCCAAAGCGGTTTATAAACATGAATAAGAACCCTAAATAGTCCTCTATATGTGAAGTATTTATATTATATGAATGTGTTTACTTTCACAGGTTTTAGTTTTTAGTTACAGTTTTTACATTAAAATGTCTTTATATTCTCTAATTCATTCATTCAAAAACTATTCCAGTATCTACTATAAGCCAAGCAGTGTTCAGGGTTCTGGGAACATAGCGAATTAAACAGAAAAATTTTTGCCCTATGGTATTCATATTCTAGTGAGGGCATAAAGACAATAACAAAATAAATCAGTAAAGCATATTTTATTATAAATGGTGATAAGTACATGAAGAATAATAAAGTAGAGGGGATTGACAGGGTTATATTTCTGGTATAAAATTATAATAAATGTTCTTATGGTGCAATGATTTTTTTATTAGTTGCTATTTTTCAAATTATCGATTAGAATATCATGTTACTTACCTTTCATTTGTCCCTCCAGAATTCTTTGAATCTCCTTTGTTCTTACCTGAAAGGCAGTGCCCAGATCAGATTGCATAAAGCCTACTTTGCCTTCAGGTTCTTGGTAGTGTTCCGCCAAGGGGAACTGTCTACAGAAGATCAGAGTCTGAGAGAAGAGTGAGGTTGTCGTATTTATTCCCCTGATAGTTTGTAGTGTGTTGGTTGTGCTTCTTTACTGAAGGTCACAGCTTCTGTCAAGTGTACTTCTCTGTGCAACCAGACTCTTAGGGTTCTTAGGGTGCAAGGCACCCCTTCCCTTGCAGCTTCAAATGTAGATAAGGCTTCCTTTCTCTTGCAACTAACCAGTTACTGTGTTTTTATCCCCCCTAGACCCAACTTTATAAATGGTCTCTTAACTATATTAAACTTTCCTTGCATTACCCATTTAGACTATGATACCTATTTTCTACCATACTCTGGCTAATCCAAATATGTAGCACATACTAACTGGTTATGTAACGGATGGAATCAAGTCTGCCATCCGAGTGGAAGAGCAAAGGGGAGGTCGGTCAAGAAAAAATTTCAGTAAGAGATTGGCAAGGCTTTCCTTCTTGAATTAAGTCAAGGAAGAGCTCCAGTTTAGGAACTTCACACAGATTTTATACACTTGGGTGGTGTGAACCTACTTGCTTAGTGGTCAGGTATCCTCAGATTTTGGGTTTATATAGAGAAATCAAGTTCACTTAATGCATAGGTAAAGCCACATTAAAAGATTAAAATGCTTTCATATTTTTTCAAGAATTCTACCTATGTAATATGATTGATGAATATATTTTTAAATCATGAGACTTTATTTTCTTTATAAATTGTTATGTAATGTCTCTGAACTTTTAATGAAGAGAAATATGGTAAAGAGAATCAAAAGGAGGTAAACTTGCATGTCAAGTTTTTAGTATCTAAATTACATATGAGAGAGATTAAAAATAACTACAAACTAAAGCAAAAGTAATTTTTAATGCATAAGTTTTAAAAAGCAAATTATTCTGAAATAGTCTAAATTTTATTATTAGTGTTTTGTAATGAAATATTTATATTAATTGATCTATAAATACCAATGTAACTTTTAAATATTTATATTAATTGACATATTAATATTAACTTATATCCTTAGTATAAGTTATCCGCTGACTACATGGAAAGTTATATACATTAATGTCTTAAATATCTTATAATTTGCATAGGTATTATCATTTGTAAAAGTTAAACTGATAATTGAGAGAAATTATTCAATATATTTCTCTGTGTGGTAGGACTTTTATGTATTATTTTGAAATTTCACATCTCTTTTAGAAATGAAGGCACTATATTTTGATATTAATTTTTTGAATGCTATCTAAGCAATTTAGTAATATTATTTTTTTCATTGACATGAACTGTAGCCTGTGTTTATCCTAATAGTTTTTAATTACTTCATTAGCATTTTAGGGTAATGATTATTAAAAAATTCTATTGAAATCCACACAACACTAATTTGATATATATGATTTATATGTCTCTGTTAAGTGTATTGACTTCATTATGTATTTGTGATACAACACTGGAGTGTGTATTTACCTGTACTTTGAAAATCTATTTAAAAATTATTTTAGTGGGGAAATTGCGGAGGGTGGATAGTAAGTGGACAATATTGAGGGTAGAAGGTAACTAAGGGCACACCCTTTGCCACATTTAACAATGGAAAAAGTGCACGCTAATCTTTGGTATGAGAACATTTAATGTGTGATGCAGTTATGTCAAAATATTTATAAATATATGTGTATTTGACATAAGAGTAATGTTACTTGATAAGCAGGGAACATGACTAACTCAATTAGTGGTGGAGATATTCATTTAGACAAAAGTACACTTATCAGATAATTGATTTTCATATAGTAAATAAATGGCTTATGCTAAATTGAGAACATATTCTACCAAAATTATGCAATAAGAACAAGATGTGAGATTCTTTGCATTACTTAGGTTTTTGAGCATGAGATGAAGTTATATGATCCTATAAATGGCACTTTTTTCAACTTTAGGGTATCCTATAAGTGGTATTTTTTTTTTTTTTCAATTTTAGAGTCCGGAGAAAGAGTTAATTTAAAACATCCCTATGAAGCACAGAGGATCATGAAACTCACTTAAAACATTCCTGAAAACCTTCAGAAAATAAGTGGGGGGAAAAACCTTGTAAGTGGGAAACATCACACCTTTGTGCTGTGGGCTATGTAGGTAAAAGAGAGAAGTTTGAAGGTGATTGAGACAGATTGAGAAAAGTATTGTGCTACACACTAACCTTAGAAGTTAAGAGTCAAATCTGCACCCTGACATAGCCTACAAGTTGAACTCTCGCTTTTTTAAATTCATGACTGGAAAGGATCTGACACTCTCTGATAACAGCAAGAGGATAAAGCCTTGGGCTAACAAAGCACATGTTACTGACTAAATGTTTCATATGTAGTTCCCTCTTAATTAATAAAAAGAGCTTTCTGTTTCACATGAGTAGAAATGAATATATTATTGGGAATGTCAGACATAATATTGAGAATTGTTAGAATTTACAAATATGTCTCGAGATCATTGTTGAAGAACCCATTTCAAGTATGAAAATGGTTTCTTCTATCATGAACTTTTGTTAGTCTCAATGATATTATGCCTTAGCATTTTAATGTAGGAGTAAGAATTATTTAAAGGACTTTTCAAGTGGATTTTTGTCACCTTTGTTTTTAATTCATTTATTCAACAATTTTGACCGTGAACCCAGGTGGTAGTGAGAACATGAAGGTAGGAACTCTAATTTCACAGTTCTCACAACCTGTTAGTTGAAGTAGAGAAGAAAACTAGTAAGAACAATGCAATTTGGTGAGTCTTATATAATGGTCTATCAATAGAATATCATAGAAATATAAGAAGAGATTCACAGGAGGAAGACCCAGAGGAACTTATAAAGTCCTGTAACATGTAAAAGAAATGGAAACTTAGTTTTAATAAAATGAGTTGATGGTAACTAATGAGGAAGGGGAGATGCTTTATACTGAAATACCTTTTTAAAAAAATATTTCATTGATTGGAAATAAATATTTAA
This sequence comes from Meles meles, assembly GCF_922984935.1. Classification (NCBI taxonomy): domain Eukaryota; kingdom Metazoa; phylum Chordata; class Mammalia; order Carnivora; family Mustelidae; genus Meles; species Meles meles. The sequence goes on along the minus strand of NC_060066.1, from coordinate 57,382,440 downwards.
TCCCAGAGATCGTCATATAGTAATGCTTGAATGAGCTTTAGTGCATTCACTGAATGATAAAGATGTAAAAAGGAACAAGGAATATTTATGTAGACTATTATCAGTAGAATTCCAAAATATATAATTCGGCAAACCAAGCAAATAAATAAATAAATAAGGCAAATAAATAAATAAATAAATAAATAAGGCAGAATGGGATAGATTATGCAAGCTTTTATCTTGGAAAAAAGAAGGTGTGTGTGTTGTAATATTTTATCTGGGAAAGAAGGTATGCATGTATTCAAATAAATAGTCACCAGAATGATAAAACAAAAATTCTTAACAATTATTCCTATGGATAGTGACTTAACTACAAAGAGAGGAATAATTTCCGATTATTTATACAATGAGACAAAAAAGGGACTGCAAGGAGATTGAAAGTGATCATGCAAATGGACGTCCAAAGAGTGCTGAAGTATCAATATCTATATTAAACAAAATATACTTTAAAGCAAAAGCTGTAATAAGAGACAAAGAAGGGCACTATATAATAAAACACGGGACAATCCAACAAGAGGACACAACAATTGTAAATATTTATGTATACCTAACATGGGAGTACCCAGATACATAAAATAAAATAATAACAAACATAAACTAATTGATAAAAATACAAATAATGGCAGGGGACTTTAACACCCTATATACATCAGTGGATGGATCATCTAAACAGAATATCAAAAGGAAACAATGGGTTTGAATGACACACTGGACCAAATGGATTTAACAGATATATGCAGAACATTTCATCCTAAAACAGGAGAATGCACATTCTTTTCTAGTATACATGGAATATTCTCCTGAATAAATCACAATTAGGCTATGAAACAAGTGTCAATTGATTCAAAAAGATCAAAGTCTTGCCGTGCATCTTTTCTGACCACAACACTGTGAAACTAGAAGTCAACCACAAGAAAAAATTCTGGAGAGATCACAATACATGGAGGTTAAACAACATGCTATTAAACCATGAATAGATCTGCCAAGAAATAAAAGAAGTAATAAAAAAGTACATGAAAATGAAAATACAGTACTTCAAAACCTTGGGACACAGCAAAAGTTATTCTAAGAGGGAAGTTTATAGCAATACAGGGCTACCTTAAGAAGCAAGAAAAATTTCAAACAACCACCTTACATCCAAAGGAGCTAGAAAAAGAAAAACAAACAAACCCCAAAACCAGCAAAAGGAACAAAATAGATTAGAGCAGAAATAAATGATATAGAAAATTAAAAAAACAAAAAGCAAAACTAACAGAACTGATCAATGAAATGAAGAGCTGTTTCTTTGAAAAAAATAGGTAAAGTTGATAAACCTTTAGCCAGACTTATCAAGAAAAAGGGAGAAAGCCCCTAAATCAGTAAAATCACAAATGAGAGAGCAGAAATAACAACCCACACCACAGAAATGCAAACAATTATAAGAGAATATTATGAAAAGCCATATGCCAACAAATTGGACAACCTTGGAAGAAATGGATAAACTCCTAGAAACCTACAACCTACCAAAAATGAAACAGGAATAGAAAATTTGACAGAGTAAATATCAACAAAGAAATTAAATCAGTAATCAAAAAAACTCCCAACAAACAAAAGACCAGGGCCAGATGCTTCACAGGGAAATTCGAGGAACATTTAAAGAAGAGTTAATACCTATTCTCAATCTATTCTAAAAAGTAGAAGGAGGAAAACTTCTAAATTCATTCTATGAGCCAATATTACCCTAATACCAACCAGTTAAAGACACCACAAACAAACAAAAGATCTACAGGCCAATATCTCTGATGAACATAAATGCAAAAATGCTCAACAAAATACTAGCAAACCAAATACAACAATACAATAAAAAATCATTCACCACAGTCAAATGGGATTTATTCCTGGGTTGAAGGGTGATTCAGTATTTACAAATCAATCACTGTGATACATCACATCAACAAGAGAAAGAATAAGAGCCATCCAATCATTTCAAAAGATATAGAGAAAGCATCTAACAAAGTACAACAGCCATTCATGATAAAAACCTCTAACAAAGTGCATTTAGAGGGAACATACCTCAACATCTTAAAGGCCATGTATGAAAAACCCACAGCCAACATCATCCTCAATGAGAATAAACAGAACATTTCCCTTAAAGTCGGGAACAAGATAAGGATGTCCATGCTCACCATTTTTATTCAACATAGTACTGGAAATCCTAGCCTTAGCAATCAGACAACAAAAAGAAAAGAAGGCAAGGAAGAAGTAAAACTTTCACTATTCACAGATGACAAAATACTACATATAGAAAACATAAAAGACTCAACCAAAACGTTGCTAGAACTGATAAAAAAAAATCAATAAGGTTATGAGATAAAAAAATCGATCTACAGAAATCTAGTACATTTCTATACACTAATAATGACACAGCAGAAAGAGAAATTCAGGAATCACTCCCATTTACAACTGCACCAAAACAATGGGATACCTGGGAATACCTAAACAAAGAGGAGAAAGAGCTGTACTCTGAACAGTATAAAACACTGATGAAAGAAGTTGAAGCTAAAACAAAGAAATGGAAAGACATCCCATGCTCCTGGATTGGAAGAACAAAGATTGTTAACATGTCCATACCCCCAAAGCAATGTCCACCTTTAATGCAAACCCTATCAAAATACCAACAGCATTTTTCACAGACCTAGAACAAACAATCCTAAAACTTGTATGGAACCACAGAAGACCCCAAATAGCCAAAGCAACATTGAAAAAGAAAAACAAAACAGGAGGCATCATAATTCAAGACTTCAAGTTTTGTTACAAAACTGTAGCGATCAAACAGTATGGTACTGGCACAGAATTGAATGCTTAGATCAATGAAACAGAATAGAAAACCCAGAAATGGACCCACAACTATACAGTCAATTAATCTTTGACAAAGCAGGAAAGAATATCCAATGGACAACTGATAATCTCTTCAACAAATGGTGTTGGGTAAACAGGACAGCAACATGCAAAAGAATGAAACTGGACCACTTTCTTACACCAAACACAAAAATAAATTCAAAATGGATGAAAGAACTAAATATGAGAAAGGAAACCATCAGAACCCTAGAGGAGAGCATAGGCAGTAACCTCTTTGATGTTGGCTATAACAGCTTCTTACTAGATGTGTCTCCTGAGGCAAGGGGAACAAAAAAAAAAGGGTAATAAAAGGAAAAATAAGCTACTGGGACTTCATCAAGATAAAAACTTCTGCACAGGAAAGGAAACAGTCAACAAAACTAAAAGGCAACCTATGAAATGGGAGAAGATATTTGCAAATGGCATATCTGATAAAAGGTTGGTGCCAAAATACGTGAAGAATTTAATCAAACTCAACACCCAAAATCAAATGATCCAGTGAAAAAATGAGCAGAAGACATGAATAGACATTTTCCCAGAGACATACAGATGACCAACAGACACATGAAAAGATGCTCATCATCAGGGAAATACAAACCAAAACTACAATGAGCTGTCATCTCACACCTGTCAGAATAGCTACACTCAACAACACAAGAAACAACAGGTGTTGGTGAGGATGCAGAGAAAGGGAAACCCTCCTGCACTGTTAGTAGGAATGCAAACTGGTGTAGCTACTGTGGAAAATAGTATGGAGGTTCCTCAAAAAGTTAAAAATAGATCTACCCTATGATTCAGCAATTGCACTACTAGATATTTACCCAAAGGGTACACAAATACCAATTTGAAGGGACACATCCACCCCCGTGTTTATAATATCACTATCAACAATAGTCAAATTATGGAAAGAACTCAAATGCCCACCAACTGATGACTGGATAAAGAAGATGTGGTACATTTATATAAAATATCACTCAGCCATACAAAAGAATGAAACCTTGCCATTTGCAATGACATGGATAGAGCTAGAGAATATTATGCTAAGTGAAATCAGTCTGTCAGAGAAGGACAGATACCATATAATTTCACTCATATGTGGAATTTAAGAAACAAAACAGAGGGGGAATAAAAAGAGAGAGGAAAACCAAGAAACAGAGTGTTCACTGTGGAGAATAAACTGATCATTAATAGGAAAGGAGGTACATCGGGGAGTGGCTTAAATGGGTGATGAGTATTAAGGAGAGCAGTTGTGATGAGCACCAGGTGTTGTATGTAAGTAATAAATTACTAAATTCTATACCTAAAATTTTAATATTATAGTGCATGTTAACTAACTGGAATTTAAATAAAGTATTGAAAAACAACAACAAACAAAACTCCAAAATATGGACCCCCATTCAAAAGGACAGAAATAAAAGTCCTGTTTTATATATATATATACTGGAAGATAAAAGAAAATGGTTTCCTCTTTTCTGAGGGAAAAAAAGAAGATAGAAACCAACTTGAAAGGATTTTCTCTGGTCCAAAGATGGTACAGTCTGAGCATAAAAATAACTGCAGCTTATTGAAAGATGGAAAAATATTAAAATCTGTACTATAATTCAATATTAAAAGTAATCTTTCTTTGTTACTCTTAGAGATAGCTAGGTGATTAACTTATTCTGAATACTCGTAAATAAAAGGAGGGAATAAAATGCTTTTTTCTGCCTATAAAATAGTACCTTAAAGAAATCAAATTACTGATAATGTAAAATATTTAATAAAAGAATGTCAGCTAATAAATGAAGAAAAAGCATAGTCTGTGATCATTTAATAATCCCTAATAAAACAATGGGGTTAGATAATGATCATCAATGGCTGAGAAAATTCTTAAATGAAAAATGATGGGAATGCTTAAGCCTAGACAAAATGACCAATATTAACATAAAAATAAAAAGAAACAAACCCTTATGGGCCTCAAGTATAATATAATAGTATTTGCTATCCTCTATCTGTAAAATATTCTACAAATAATAAGTAATTCAATAAACAAATAGCCTCTAGATTTAATTGCCATTAAAAGAAATTACAGCACTTAGAGAAAAGTGTTAACATCTTAGGGATGCAATTAACAAAATCTAGGATGGTGCAAATTTTGTAGGGCAGTTTTCTATTATTCTATATTGGCTGGAAGTGGAATTCAACAATTGCATAATGACTTTTGGACTTTGGGAATAAATTAGTTACATGGAAGGAAAGAAATTAAGGAAGTAAGGTTTAGTCTGCCTCTTAAACACTCCATGTTTACTAGGAACATTCTCATATTTGTAATTGGTTGTTAAAGAGCTCTCTTCTAGATTATAAACGTCACAAGGATAGGACCGTGTTATCTTAACTGCTCTATCTCCAGTACCAGAGTCCATGTGACATTTATTAAATTTTGTCAACTAAAACAACAAAACAAACAAAGTAAGACCTGAAAGAATGGCTGTATAGAGAGAAATTCTGTTTGTCCAGCAGAACTTAGGAAATTATCTCCTAAATAAGCTGAAGGAGTACTTTGTCAGCACCAGAAGTTGCTTTCTCATCTCATAGTACAGCCTTCGATTATTATTATATTATATCTATTATTAATATTATGTATTCCCATACAGCCTTGAGAATGTGGTTATTTAGCTAACCCCACGCTCCCAAATAAAACACTGTGTGAGCCAAGCTTGATGAAACATTTTCTACTGTAATATTGACAGAATAAAACATCTTTTTTTCACATATATATCTTAAAATTTATTTTCAGTTTTCTTCTCTTCCATGCTGCTAATCATATCTATTCATTCTTGATTTTTCACTCATGTCAGAATATGCCATATTTTAAAAATATTGTCCACTTGTTAATACTGCCTTTGCTTCTCTGTTCTCAATTTGGTAAATTATTACTGAAAGTTTAAAAGTTAATTCATATACCACCTCAGCTGTGACTCTGGTCTTACCAAACCACACCAGTAGGAACTAGTTGATCTACTCTCCATAAAATTTTATTCAAATCTCAACTACAGCACTGTTTTCATTTGTATCATAATAATTTGTTTACATATTAGCTTTGATGAGAACTGTATGCATTACTCTTACACACATTTTATCCAGAATACACAGGGTAATAATAGGAATTTAATTAATGACTGATCACGAATGATAGGAGAGATATTACTAAAATCTAACTTCTTTTTTTTTTTTTTAAATCTAACTTCTTAATAGAAATCTTATAGCTACAACTGATCTTGATTTCACCAGGGTATTTTATAGTGCCGCTAATATTTGGTGGGTACAAGACTGCAAAATATAAACTAGATATTTTTTAAGTAAAAATGGACATATTTGCAATAAAACAAAAATTATAATAAAAATACACATATGCAAATGGAAAATGTGGGTTTATGTGAATAGTAAAGATGTGAAATATCTACGAAAATTTTTCTTTCATGTCTGAGGTTCTTAGTATGGTTATAAAGAAAATTTCAGTAATTTCAATAATCTTTTCAGTCTCACTCTGGTAGGCATTATGTGATATAGGGAGGATGATAAATTGTTTTTCCTAGAACATTGCATTAGTATGGGTCCAATGAAGAGAGAGAGAGACCACACAGTAATTTGAACAAACTATAATGAGGGATTAGAATAAGGAGGGATTGGCTAGTCAGAGTTAGCAAGAACTCTAAAGAATGTAGCAATAGCAGATACAAGTAATGTAATAGGAGATTATATATGCACTAGTTTGCCAGAGCTAAGGTTATACAGTGCCATAGTTTAGGTGGCTTAAACAACTAGACTAGGCTGGACGACTAAGATCAAGGTGTTAGCAGATTTGGCTTCACCCGAACCGCTCTCCTTGGCTTGCAGGTGGTTGGCTTCTCCTTGTGTCCTCACATGGTCTTTCATCTGTGTGCATGGATCCCTTGTGTCTCTGTGTCCACAGTTCCTTCACTTATGAGGACACTAGTCAGATACTATTGGGGTTTAAAGGGCTTCATTTTAACTTACTTACCCCTTTAAAGGCTCTGTCTCCAAATACAGTCACATTCTGAGGTACTGTGGGTTAATACTTCAACATAGGAATTTTGAGGAGACACAGTTTAGTCTGTAATAATACAATAACATTATACTACACCACATTATACTATTACACTATGGTACACTATGCTATAGTATACTATACTGTACTACTATACCATACTACACAAAACTGCTATACTATACAATACTATAGTACACCATACTGTACTATACTACACTACACTATACTATGCTATACTACTACTACACTACACAATATTATACTATACTATACCATACCATACTATACTATACTGTACTACTATGCCATACTATACTACACTATACTACTATATTACACTGTACCACTAGACTCTATTATACTGTACTACATTACACTATACCATACTACACTGTACTATACTACACTACACTACACTACACTATTATACTATTCTATACTATCCTATAGTAAATATATACAAGCCAGTATCCTTAGGGATAAGACAAAACACACTAGTAAATACCACTATGTCCTCAAGGCTGAAATCTAGAAATGAAATCTTCATGAAATCTTCATGTAGAAAACCTGACTCTGGTTCACTGGAGAGCAGAGAAGTTACTGTGGGGCCCTGCCAGTGGTGGAATTTGCCAGAGGTTGACCATTGGAACTGATGGAAATCAGCCCCCTGGGTTGTAGGAGAGAGCTGTGAACAAGAGGGATTTCACCAGAAGCAGTCTGCCATGAAAAGCACTTAAAGGGCTTGCAGGGGAAAGGGGCTGTCCACTAGATGCTTCTGGCAGCCAGGCCCTGCAGGAGCCTACTGCTGGAGAAGCTGGGACTGCAGGAGCCAGCCAAGGGGACACACTGAAATCAGGAAGCAAAACTCTTTCCTCTCTAGATGGAAAGTGGCAAGACTTCAGTGCCAGCTGGCAAAGAAAAAATATTTAAAGGGTGCTTATTCATTTCTACAGGTGAGTCAGAAAGTACGAATGCAATGCAAGGCTCTGTACCTGCCACAGACACGATTCAAATGAGTTTAGAAGAGAGCGATGAGGGTGGTGATGGTGAATTTGTGTATCACAGGGAGAAAGAGGACAAAGAAGAGTGGAGGAGGGCTTCTACCTGCAAGAGAAAAATTTAAGAAATATACATACACTTGTTGCCATACTATTTAAAATAAAATGGTTAATTCCCTATTAAAACATTTCCTGATAAAAATATCTCTAAGCAATTATTAGAAAAAAATATTTTGCCTGAAATCCATCTATTACCTACCTATTTGTCTATGTCTATCGATCATCTATCTTTCTATCATCTATCTATCATCTGTCTATCTATATATCACCATCATGTCATTTCTATATCTAACCATTGTCTATCCATCCATCATCTATAGTGAATTTATATGTGTGTGTATAGTGAAAGTATCATGCAACAAATAATGTTAAGCATTGGTTTGTAAGAAATACAGTTTTTATTTTTAACTTTTTAAAAAAAGATTTTGATTGTTTATTTGAGAGAGAGCAAGGCAGAGAGAGCACAAGCTGGAGGGAGGGGCAGGAGGAGAGGGAGAATCAGGCTCCCCACTGAGCAGGGAGCTTGATGTGGTGCTCAATTACAAGACCCCAACATCATGACTTTAGCTGAAGGCAAATGCTTAACTGAGGTATCCAGATGCCACTGAGGTATCCAGAAATGTAATTTTTAATTTGTTGACTACTTGACAAAGTAGTGTGAAGAAAGGGAGAAACTGATGGAATAAATTTTTCTTTGATGCTAAAAAATTTTGTAATGAAATAACTTATTTCATCTTTCCCAAATTTCCTTTTATTAAAAGAATGTCTTAGCTCCTGCTTGTTTGTTTTGTCATGACTATATGTATATATTATTTCATGTGTATATATATATATATATATATCCATTTATTTCAGAGGACTTAATAGCATACTTAATACTATGTACATACTTAATCACATATTTCTTTTTTTTTTTAAGATTTTATTTATTTATTTGACAGACAGAGATCACAGGTAGGCAGAGAGAGAGGAAAGGAAGCAGGCTCCTTGCAGACCAGAGAGCCTGACGCAGGGCTCGATCCCAGGACCCTGGGATCATGACCCGAGCCAAAGGCAGAGGCTTTAACCCACTGAGCCACCCAGGCGCCCCTTAATCATATATTTCTTAAATTGCAGTCCATGTATTTCTTTGGTCCAGCGTATCCACCGATGATATTTTCTATACTATTTTTTCTTTCATTTTGTTCTTTCATGTATATAATATTTATATGCATAGTTAAAAGTATAAGCATATTCTGGGTCAGTTGGATACTGCTTTAGCAGAATGCCCTCATATTGAACACTCAAATAAAAACTCAGGCACAGAAATTAATTTCATTGCAATAATTAGCTTTACTCCCAATAGCCAATGGTTAAGTGAAAAGGACTCTAGCAAAGTTAATGTATAAATGATGATGAATGAAAAAAGAAAAGCTGTCATGATGTGTAAATGAACAAAGTGTGTTTTGTTTTGTTTTTGTTTTTGTTTTTAGAATAGCTTGAATATGTAATAGTGGTAGGGGTATGTGATGGTTAATTTTTTTTTTTTAAGATTTTATTTATTTATTTGATAGAGAGAGATCACAAGTAGATAGAGAGGCAGGCAGAGAGAGAGAGAGGGAAGCAGGCTCCCTGCCAAGCAGAGAGCCCGACGCGGGACTCGATCCCAGGACCCTGAGATCATGACCCGAGCCGAAGGCAGCAGCTTAACCCACTGAGCCACCCAGGCGCCCGTGATGGTTAATTTTATGTGTCAACTTGACTAAGTCATAGGGTGCCCAAACATTTGGTCTATCATTATTCTGGTTGTATCTGAAACTGTTTCTGGGTGAAATTAACATTTTATTTTATGTTTTTATTAAAATTCAATTAGCCAAAATAAAGTACAACATTAGTTTCAGACGTACTGTTCAGTAATTCATCAGCTGCATATAACACCCAGTGTTCATTACATCACATGCCCTCTTTAATGCCCACCATGGAGTTACCCCATCCCCTCATCCACCTGCCCTCCAGCAACCCTCAGTTTGTTTTCCATAGTTAAGTCTCTCATGGATATTCTCCCTCTCTGATGACTTCCCATTCAGTTTTCCCTCCCTTCCTCTGTGATCCTCTGCACTATTTCTTATATTCTGCATATTATTTTACATTATATTTCTTATATTCTACATATGAGTAAAAGCATATGATAACTGACTTTCTCTGACTGACTTATTTTGTGCAGCATAATACCCTCCAGTTCCATCCACATCAATGTAAATGCTAAGTATTCATCCTTTCTGATGGCTGAGTTACATTCCCGTGTGTGTGTGTGTGTATCATTATCTTCTTTATTCATTCATTCATCTGTCCATAGACATCTCGGCTCTTTCCACGGTTTGTGGACATTGCTTCATGTGCCACTTTGGATCACTACATTTGTATCTTTGGGGTAATTCCAAGTAGTGGAATTGCTGGATCATAGGGTAGCTCTATTTTTAACTTATTGAGAAACTCCATACTGTTTTCCGGAGAAGATGTGCCAGTTTGCATTTCCACAAACAGTGTAAAAGTGTTCCCCTTTCTCTGTGTCTCGCCAACATCTGTCATTTCCTAACGTTAATTTTAGCCATTCTGACTAGTGTGAGGTGGTTTCTCATTGTGGTTTTGATTTGTAGTTCGCTGATGCTGAATGATGTTGAGCATTTTTTCATGTGTCTGTTGGCCATTTGTATATTTTCTTTGGAAAAATGTCTGTTTATGTCTTCTGCCCACTCCTTGATTAGATTATTTGTTTTTCTGAGCGTTGAGTTTGATAAGTCCTTCATAGATCTTGGATACTAGCTCTTTATCTGATACATCATTTGCAAATATCTTCTCTCATTCTGTAGGTTACCCTTTAATTTTGTTTACTGTTTCCTTTGCTGTGTATAAGATTTTATCTTGATGAAGTCCCAGTAGTTTATTTTTTGCTTTTGTTTCCCTTGCCTTTGGAGACATGTCTAGCAAGAAGTTGTTGCAGCCAAGGTCAAAGAGGTTACTGCCTTTGTTCTCCTCTAGGATTTTGATGGATTCCTGTCTTGCATCCATTTTGAGTTTATCTTCGTGTATAGTGTAAGAAAGTGGTCCAGTTTCATTCTTTTGCATGTTGCTGTCCAATTTTCCCAGCACCATTGTTGAAGAGAATGCCTTTTCCATTGGATATTCCTTTCTGCTTTGTCAAGGATTGGTTGACCATAGAGTTGGGGTAAATTTCTGGGTTCTCTATCCTGTTCCATTGATGAATATGTCTGTTTTTGTGCCTGTACTGTACTGTCTTGATGATTACAGCTTTGTAATATTGCTCAAAGTTCATCATTGTGATGCCACCAGCTTTGTTTTTCCTCTGGCTATTCGTGGTCTTTTCTGGTTCTATACAAATTTTAGGATTATTTGTTCCAGCTTTGTGACAAATGTTGATGATATTTTGATAAGGATTGCATTGAATGCATAGATTCCTCTGGGTAACATAGACATTTTAATAATATTTATTCTTCTAATCTATAAGCATGGAATATTTTAAAAAAAATCCTTTGTGTCTTCCTCAATTTCTTTCATAAGTGTACTGTAGATTTTAGAGTACAGGTCCTTTACCTCTTTGCTTAGGTTTATTCCTAGATATCTGATGGATTTTGGTGCAGTTGTAAATGGGATTATTTCCGTAATTTCTTTTTCTTCTGTCTCATTGGTAGTATATAGAAATGCAAGTGATTTCTGTGTACTGATTTTAGACTGCATCTCAGTTAAAACATTTTTAATTTCAGCCTGATTAGATTTTATTTCTGCACTAAGAGATTCTCTAGTGTCTTTTATGCTATTTTTCCCATGTGCAGTTAGTAACTTCATAATTGTTATCCTGAATTCCAGCTCTGAATCAATATCTGTATTGATTAGATCTGTGGCAGAGTATTACCTCTGGTACTTTCCTTTGTTGCTAATTCCTCCTTCTAATCATTTTGCTCAGAGAAGAATGGGTGCATAAGAGAAAAAAAAAAAAATATCAACCATGACCCAAGCAAAATACACACTAGACAAATCTGAAGAGGTCACAAACCAAAAAAAGAAAAGAAAAAGGGGGAAAAAAAAAGGGAGAATAGAGAATATAACCTCCCAGGTGGAGAAAACAGGGTGATCCACTTGGTCCTAGTTGGATTTTGGTCTGTTTTTTACAGAGAGTAAATCCCAAAATTGTAAGGAAAGCAAAACATATATATATATATATATATATATATATATATATATACACGTATATATATATATATATATATGTACACGTATATAATTGAATGCAGTGAAAGAAAGCAAAAAATGAAGAATATATCTATAAAGCATAAATGTAAAACTGAAAGTTTAAAAAGGCTTAAAAAGTTGATAAAATATGAATCTAGTTGAAAAGGAAAAAAAAGAAAAAGAATAGAAAAAATTTGAAAAGCTTGAGAACAAAGCTTGGATTCTACATATTATTTTCCCCTAGCATTGTAGTTTTGCAGCTCTATGTGCCTGGTAAATTTGGTATTCCCTTTATGTTCCAACACCTTTTCTGGGGGCGGGGCCTGCTGCACTGATTTTAGTGTCTTTTGTGTCTTTAGTGTCCTTACCTGAGCAGAGTTGCACCACCTTGCCAGGGCGCCAGGCTCAGTGTGAGCTACCGCAGGTTGCTCTCTATGCCTTTTGTTCCCTGGAGGTTTTCCCTGCTTCTTTAAAGTATGAAAATAAGAATTGCCATCCCCCAATCTCCAGCCTGAAGCTGAAAGTACCTGGCACCCTTTCTTCAGTAAACCCTTAGGGAAAAGCAGTCTTCACTTTTATATGGGCCAAACTTTGCACACTCCTGCGGTGTGCACCTGAAATGATCCTCCCGGGGGAAGGCCCAGGGTCACCATGTTTCTGTCCTTTGCAGGCCCCTGAATGGAGGATGGTTGCCGGATCACCCTGCGGTTCCTTGTTTATGGCAAATCAAGCCGAGAGCTCCACTCTCAGGATCGTGGACCTTAGTTGGTTTCCCTGCTCCATTGCTTGCAAACTCTGCTGGCTCAGGAACCCCCATTCTTTCTTTCTATGATCCCAGGGATCCTGAAATCACACTGTCCCAACTGGGATTCAGCCCTGCTCCACCACCTGAGCACAGGAATGTCTCTCATTGGAGCAGACTTCTCAAAGATCCGATATTGCGCTCCCCGGGCTCTATCACTTTCTGGTAGCTGACTTCTGGAGGCTCTCTCCCCTGCCCTCTATCTTCTGATATATCCCTTCAGATTCACTTCTCTGCATATCCTACCTGCAAAAAGTGGTCGCTTTTCTATTTGTAGAATTTCAGCAATTCTTTTCTTACATCTCAGTTTGAATTCATAGGTGTTTGGTAATTATCTGCTAAATTCAGGGGACCACATGAAATGAGGTCCTTTACTCTTCTGCCATCTTGCCTCCCCCTCTGAGAGGAACATTTTAATTGGTAGACTGAATAAATCAGATTGCTCTCCATAGTGTAGGTGGGCCTGATCCCATCCACTGAAGGCCTGAATAGAGCAAAAAGGCTGAGTAAGAGGGAACTCCTGCTGCCCCATAGCTTCAGCTGAGACATTGGTCCTTTTTTTGTTTTTGAACTCAAACTAAAATATTGGCTCCTCCTGGGTCTCTTTCCTTCTAGCTTTTTTACTTGAACACTATCAGCTCTCCTGCTTCTCAGACCTTCAGACTTGAACTAGAATGACATGACCAGCTCTTCTCATTCTTCAGTTTGCTGACTGCACGTCTTGGGACTTCTCAGTGTCCACAGCTGCATGAGTCAGTTCTTCATAATACATCTATTTCTTTACTGATCCATGTCATATAGTCTCCTCTTGGTTCTATTTCTCTGGGGAACCCTGACCAATACATATGTATACCATAATCATACTGTATGGAGGTATTTAACTTCTGCCAAACAACATCGTTTGCAATATTACCTTTGTTATGTACACTTATGATATTGATTGTATAGTTTTGGTTGCATTTAAGTGAAAAAATATTTTAATTTACAGTTGCTTGAGACCTAAACATAGGAAATCTGTGACCTCTCATATCTATTTTATCTTTTTTAAAAAACAGCTAAACACCTTTAACCCAAATATTGTCCTTGTCACTTTTGCTTTCAAGAGGCAAAAGCTTTAATGACTAGTCTGCTTTTCTCTGTCTTCTCATTTTAGTAAAAAATACAGTATTCATATTTATCAATAGTAATTTATATTTAATTAGCTGTTGTGCATGTTGACATGTTTGAAGATGTATTAGGGAATATATGGCCAAAATATCTAGTTCTAAGACCATAACTATTACAAGAGCTCAACATACTTCATCTCATTTAATATTAACATCCACCTATAAGTTAGCGTGTGCTACTATATCCAGTTTGTAGGGGAAAAGAATGAAGTGTGTGGGAAGTAGAGAGATATCCAATTGCCTTAGGTTATAGAAATCAGAGAAAGAGATTATTTCTAGGCTGAGTGTGCAACTTAAGATGGCAATTTTTCACAGGGAGGAATATGCAAAGGTTAATGCAAACAGAAGGACTAACATGAAAAAGAATGAGAGGGCAGGGAAAAGTATATCCTATTGGCAAACTAATTATTTTGGCACACATGGAGCAAACTTTGTTCATAGTGACCAGAACTTAAAGATTGGGACTTTTAAATACTGGAGATGACTTCTGAAAAGACAGATAACCCTCCCTATCTCTTTTGCCACATCAGATACTCATTGAAAAACCAATGTGTGATGCTAAAGTGAAATATATTGGTTTTGAGTGCCAGCGGTGATAATAGTGTTTAAGAGCCCAGCCAGGAAGAATGTATTTACAAATATCCTGTCTACAAGTTATGTGACTGGGAAGTGTCTTATCATTTTAAATTTCAATGTTCTCATTTAAAAAATGGAGCTGAATTCATACATTTATTTTGAACATTAAATGAAATAAGAATTTTAAACAGACAAATGTATGAGGTGTGTTGGAAAGATTAACTATGAAAACAAGGTAAAAGATATACTAAACCAATATAAATAAGGAAATCAAGTGCAACAATGGTATATACCTTAATATATTCATGTTTAATTGATTAAAAGTAAAAACCTAGGCAAGTATGTGAATGAAACGTTTAGGTAACAAAATTTGTTTCACAAAATTTTGAAATATATAAATCAAATATCTGCTTAAAATAAGTAAAATTAAAGAATTGTATTGAATATGTTAACAGGTTATAGCAAGTATTTAGGTTTGTGTATCCAGGCCTTTAATTTTTCCAAGATTAGAAACTGACTCATTTGAATCAGGTTGCAGCAGTGGGTTATGATCATAGATGTTTAAGAATTGTTTTATTTGTATTATTATTTTGTCTAATTCTCATGACCTTAATTCAACTTCTGTGCATGTCTTTGACATTTTTTATAGTTTACAGTAGAGGTTTATCAACAATGGTTTGGATACAATGGTTATCATGAGAAAAGAAAGGAACTGAGTTATAACAAGTGCATAGGGACTTACCCACAAGTCACAATGTAAAGTAGATGTGAGCCAGACCAAACAAGCAGTGATACTAATGGCAGTCTTTTGACTTTTGACATGTGGAAGTCATCCATTAATTATGTCAAAAGGAAAAGAAAAGCTTGGGAAAAAAACTCACTGGTATAAAGGTTTAAGAAAATCATTTAGACAATTTCACTGATAATAAACACAACTCTCATGTCTTCTCATGAAGATCATATCTAGGAATCAATGCCAGTTACTTATGGTTGAATAACAAACGTTGCCAAAATACAGTGGTTTAAAGCAGTGATTTTATTATGTTTTATGATATTGTGGATCAGGAATTCAGGCAGGCATCAACTGGGAAATTTTTTTATTTCCACCATGAATGTTATTGTGTGGGGTCCAACTGGTGGATAAGCTCATCTGGAGTGTCCAACATGGCTTTACTCCTTTGTCTTCTGCCTTGGCAATGATGACTCCAAAAGTAGAATCTGCTGGGTCTGAAAGCACCTACATGTGGCCTCTCCAACATGACATTCTCAGGGTAATCAGGCTTCCTATCTGAAAGCTCAAGAGTCTCAGTAAAAGTGTTCCAAATCTGAGAATGTCACTTTCATCACATTCCATTGGTTTAGCGTGTCACTAAGGTAAGCCCAGATTCAAGGAAAAATGAATTCGATGCTCTCTTTCAATGGAAGGGGTAACAACTTAGAGCAATCTCAAACCTACTACAGCTGCTACTCTCAATATTGGCTTTTTATGTGTGTTAACATATGTGATTTTATTTTCATAACTTTGAATGTGGCATACTTATAAGAGTTTGAGAATGAAGAGTTTGTTAAAAAGTGTACGACCACTGGGTGTGATGCATAAACAATGAATGGCAGAACGCTGAAAAGAAATAAAATAAAATAATATAAAATGAAAAAAAAGTGTACTACCTAGTATATATCTGAAAATACTTTGATTCCTTAATTTTTGAAATACAGAGTTCAAAGAAATTAAATGGCACAGTATTTGTGCTTGAATTTCAGTTGTTCAGTGAAGTGTGTGTATGTGTGTGTGTTTTACATGTACATGTTACAATCATATAATAATCAATGCAAGCACATTATAATTTTCTCAGCCATTGAAAAAAGTATTTCTTATATTACCTGTTTGTTAATATGTTTTTAAGGGTAAAGGGAAGAAGAGGGGTGCCTAGGTGGCTTAGTCGATTTAATGTCCAACTCTTGATTTCGGCTAAGGTTATGATCTCAGGGTCCTGGGATTGAGACTTGCCAGAGGCCCCACAGTCGGTAGGAGAATTGAGGATCCTTGGCTTGAGGATTCTCTCTCTTCCGCCCCCTTTGTGCCTCCCCACACCCACACTCACTCTTTCTCAAATAAATAAATAAATCTCTTGTTTTAAAAAAAAGAGTAAAGAGAGGAATGTTATCAGTATAACTAAAATTTTTAAATAGCGTTTCATTTTTAATTGTACATCTTAAATTATGTTGGCATACCCTGAGGTTCAACATCATGAACTACAACTGAAATAAAGTTAAGAAGTAAAAGGAGTATGGGAGTACACTACAGCTAAAGGATGCACTGTGTAAATTATTTCCCTGTTAGCACTCATTTAGTATGTTTCCTTTTAAATACTGTTCTATCGACAGATTTGGGAAACTTTGTTGGGAAAGGTATTAACTTAGAAAAAACTTTTTTTCTAATGGGAAGTTATATCTAATTATATATAAATATACAAAACTATAAAATAGAAAAGATTTATCTATTTTATATGTAATTTGTGTATAAAATATAAGAATATTTATATATTTATATATTCAAAGATACATATGCATATTTAATATATTTAAATATATAATATTTAAATATTATATATACATACTTTGAATTTATAAGCATATATAGATGAAAATAAAAATAATTTATAATCCTGCCACTCAGAGACTCAGAGATTGCTCTGTATCCTTTTACAACAGAGCTGCAATTTGAATGACTTCTTGGTCACTGATTTTTTCTATTATGTATAAAATATCCATTTAAAAAGATATAAATTAAAATATGAAAATATTTAATAAAATATATGAATTAAAGAAAAATAAGAATATATGAATTATTCATTTTGACAAATTTCCTCATAACATGATAATATCCAAAACACTAAATTAGTAAGACTTGAAGGTAGAAGAATTAAAACTAATTTTCACTATGCCCAACTAGGGGAAAAGTAATTTCCCTTGTACTATGGAGGCATTTCAATTCATACTGATCCCAAGAGCTAACATATCTGAACTCTGTCCATGTCTTCTTATGTCTTCCCAGGGGAGGAATTTGGTTGGTTTGGAAGGAGAATTTGTGCATGTATATGTAATCCCTTTTCTTCTCCTGTCTCTTGGGGGCATGCTACTCCTTAGCAGAAACTGTCTTCTATTTGTCCATGTTATAACTTACATACTGTAGTAACCCTGTGATTAAGGGAGGGCCTGCAGTATTGGAAGTGGGGGATTTGTTAGTTCAGTTTAGAGTTTTGGGGCAATTGGAGACCAAAATCTACATAATATATAAAGCTTCTTCTTGGGGTCAGATTCATGGAGTTGGCTTTGAATTCTGGACATCAGCATGTGGGCAAGGCATTTTGACTTTGGCCGTGCATGGACTTCCTTTTGAGCTGACTTAAACATTGGGCTTTATGTTATTTAGGTCTCAGAGAGGACTGTAACTTAGGTGAGAAGCTGTTTGTTTTGTTGTTGTTGTTGTTTTTGTTTGTTTGTTTG
The DNA here is from genome assembly GCF_922984935.1 of Meles meles. Classification (NCBI taxonomy): domain Eukaryota; kingdom Metazoa; phylum Chordata; class Mammalia; order Carnivora; family Mustelidae; genus Meles; species Meles meles. The sequence goes on along the minus strand of NC_060066.1, from coordinate 57,364,137 downwards.
TTTTCTAGATTCTTTGCTGTTTCTATAGAAGAAAGGCTGCACTTACCAGATTTTGATTAAAGTTCTCAGGGCCTCAAAATAGTCCTGATCTTAGAATAGTGCATGAGAGACTCAACCATGGACTGACCTTAAGTGAAGATTTGAAAGTGTTTCAGCCATATTGCTAGGTCCCCAGGTTGTAGGAAAAATTCAAGCCTTGGTTACCAACAAACGTCAGTGGACAAAGCCCTTAAAATAAAGATAGTGAAGTTAACTTGAGGTAACAACTCAAGCTATTTGTGGGATCTGCAGCTTGGCATTGAACTATATATATTGTGGCCTGAGCACCACTGAGTGGATACCATGAAGATCTTCACAGAGACAGGAGGGCCACAGAACCCTTAGGAAACTGGGAAGCTAACCCAAGGATTCAGTTGTAGGGAAATAATTTTTCCAGCTTCAAGTCTTTTATTTGCTGTATTAAAACTCCAGTAAAGTTTTATGTGGATTCTATAGCTCTAATGAGATTAAGTTTATATTTTTGGTGCAAAGCCTCAGTAGTCAATGCTAAATTGAATGCTTCAAAATCCATTCTTATTCAGGGTTAAGAGAGGGGCTATGGAGAGGTTAGCTTGACTTGTTAAAGCTGTTGTATGGATTCAACTGTCTCCCCAGCAAGTATCCTTAAGTTGTTTCTCAACTGATTAATTGCATGAAAGGGGAAAATTTTCCTAAGTGGCAGTTGTTAAGTCAAAGTGATTCCAAAGAAGAGGCAATGAGAACAGAATGCAGATGCTCTGTCACTGAAGCCCAAGCTTAAATTTGTGCAATTTCAGCCCCATCCACATCCCAACATGTTCAAACAGATCAACATTTTAGTTCATCTTTGGGTGTCCTGGGTTTGTAACTTTCAAATATTTAGATGTGAATTTATAGCAGAAAAATGGACATTTATAAGTTACAGAATTTGCATATAGTTTTCACAAGTTTCACTCTAAAATTCTCTTTCAGGGGCGCCTGGGTGGCTCAGTGGATTAAGCCGCTGCCTTCGGCTCAGGTCATGATCTCAGGGTCCTGGGATCGAGCCTCGTGTCGGGCTCTCTGCTCCGCAGGGAGCCTGCTTCCTCCTCTCTCTGCCTACCTCTCTGCCTACTTGTGATCTCTCTCTCTGTCAAAAAAAAAAAAAAAAAAAAATTAAAAAATTAAAAAAAAATTTAAAATTCTCTTTCATTCATTTTTTTTAAAATAACTATTTTAATGAATTTTAATTGGACAAATATATAAACAAAGATAGAATTGCTTTGACAGAAGTTATACAATTCAGGGCCATATCTACTCACACTCCCCTCACTCTCACTTCAAACATCTACTCACCAATGCTATCTCTTTTCCACATAAGTTTGATCTGTGAGTCAGGAGCATAGGTGTGATGGAGGATAAGATAGAACACTGAGCTCATCAGTAAGAGAGAAGACTGAGCTCACCATCTTCCTTCATCAGGAGGGAGGATGAGTCAAGAAACCTGCAAGTTGTTTTCACTGAAGGTGTTGTTATGTTCCAGAATCATGGCAATTTTGCTTCCCCCCCACATTTTTACTCTAACTTCCTCTGGAATATCTAGCAACAAGTGAATCAGTTGAAATTCTTTTGTTACAAGTGATCAAAGTCTAATTCAGAGTGACTTCGGTTATAAAGAGGAACTTATTAGCTCACAAAGTTAAAATCCCAGAATTTAGCTGAGTTTCAAACGTACTTGATTTGGTGGCTGTTGTAGGGTATGGGGAGCCCAATTTCTCTACATCTCTATATTCTGCCTTTGCAGGATTTGCTTCATGAATTCATGTAGTAGCTCTCTGTGCATTTCTTAACCTTCCCTGTATGGTTTGCAAGTGTCTGTAGCCTTTCCAGTCTTCACATTTATAAATCCAATTCAAACAAAGTGGACCTTCCTAGTAGCTCCTGGGGCATCCTAAAATATAGAGTAATTTTCTCTAACCCAGAATTCACAGAATACATTTCCTCTTCTACCATTGGATCTAATTGGTTTATCTGCACATTCCTAGCCAGGTGTGTGGTCACTGGGGTTCAACCCCTTTGAAAGGAAATAACAGAAAATGAGAAAGGGAGTTATCCCTCAGCAAAATCCAGCTACTTTTATTGGAATACATGGGAAGTGGTTACTAGGAAACAAAAAGACATGTATATAATGGTCCACCACTTTGGTTACCCAACATCCATACATATCCTTTTTCTTATGTAAACACATGAAAATTTTTTTTGCCTATAAAAATACACTCACCTCTCCACCACTTGCTCCATAATGCAACCTAAAACATCTTTCTGAGTTCAGCTGCAAGTCTAGGTCCCTAGATAATTGTGCATTACTTGCAATCATATGCAGATGGTAGACTATTACTGCATAACACTTGATGGATAACTAATAAGTTAAATTACCTCCTTTCAATATGCAAATGTGGAAACAAAGCAGTATACTCTCAATAAAAGTTCCCATTTCAAACTAAGAAGAACCAGAGACCTAGTTTATATAGATATTAATTGATGTCTGCTGCTTAGCAGTGGAGAAAATACCTTTATCCACCAATCTGCCTTTCTAAGTTTTGTTCTCTTGGAAGATCTTATTTGTTTTTCATCAGAGATGACTTCTGGAGTAGGCAGTGTGGATAGAGACTCCTCTGCAAGCTGTCTTATGTTTATCTTAATGAAGTGATTCTCAAAGTGGTTCTCAAAATGCCTCCTAAATGTGTTAGGCTTTTTTGATTATCACAATCATTGAAAGTGCTACCAGCATTTAATGGATGGTCTCATTGTAAATTTAAAAAACAACAACAACAAACACTTTGGGGTTCATTTAATAAACTTTGAATCACATACTTCTAAAAAGTGCTGTCATAATATTAGAAAATGTCTTTACATTTTATTAGTAAAGTTGACTTTGGAACTATTTGACATTATTCCCATTTCATATATTCCTTTTAGGCAGTAGTAGAGTTTCTTTGTGTAGAAAGAAGAAAAAAAAAAACGATTAGGGTAGAAAGTGAGACCATAGAATAGATACCATAGGGTAGAAAGTGAGATATAGTTAAATGGTTCAAATAGAAATGATCAGAAGAGATTTTTTAAAAAATAAAATTTTATTTGACAGAGAGAGAGAGAGAGCACAAGTAGGCAGAGTGGCAGGCAAAAGGAGAAGTAAAAGTAGGCCCCCGCTGAGCAGGGAGCCTGACTTGGGACTCCATCCCAGGATCCTGGGATCATGACATGAGCCAAAGACAGCCACTTAACTGACTGAGCCACCCAGGAACCCAAGAAGAGATGTCTTAATTATTAATTTTATTACTACTACAAGGCATCAGATGAAGACAAGAGAATTCAGTGAGGTGGCATAAAGGTGGTTTCTATATGATGTAAGGGACTATTGTAAACTCTCTTGAAATGGAACAACCAAAAAGCCTTTAAGGATGGAATTTGTTACAGAAGTTGTTTCTGAAGTTATTTACAATCATAATGTAAACTGCTCTTCTTTATATCCTCAAATTACCAGGTAAAAACTTCTACACTCCTAGATACTCCTAATAACTCTTGTTTTATTGGGGAAGTAGGATTAGAGACTGGATTTCACAACGACGAACATGCATGGAAGTATCCCTGAGGAGACATTGTTAAATGGTGTTAGAATTCGAGCCCACTTAAGAATTCACAGAAAACATGCATGAGGACTTTTACTTCCACAGGAATTAGACTGAAATTTCCAGGCAACCTTTATATGTATTCTGTGAATTCCATTTAGTCTATCAATATTAAAGACTAAATCTTGAACTATAAGAATTAAGTTTATATATTTTTCTTGGAGCAAGAACTAGCTTACATTTATATACATTAATTCATTAATATAGCTTCCTCGGTTGGTAAGGCATCCAATATTGGACATGTTCCTCTGTGAAATAATAAATATGAATATTTAAATAATTTTGAAAGAAAAGAAGCTTCACTATAATTTTAATTGTTTATTTATCATACCCATTCCTTACCCATAACCAATAGATGTTTCACTGTTGTCTAAACCCAAGAAATCTAAGAAATCTAAAACAAACAAATTAAACACTCATCTCCCCTGCAGATGGGTTCACAATGCAAAAGGGAATAGGTTCTAAAACCTTGAATTCTTCTTCAACTTATCTATATGTAGGTTTTGCCACCAAAAATCTCTAAATTATCCAAAATTTACCTCCATGACTACTATTGTTGAATGCATTAGATATATCTTTCCCCAGTCTTTGATTTTCCAAGTGGAATTTTATTTTACTCCCCATCTTTACCATATCCCCACATTCACATGCATGTGCCACACAAACACACACAGACTCTTACTATTAAAGTCTTATCTATCCTTCAAATTTCACCTTTTCCTTGAAGTCTCTCTGTTTTGCTCATCTAAATTTTTGTTTTTCGTCTATATCATGAATTAATAAGAAATAGAAATTATGTCTTACTTTTCTCCAAGAGTCATTTAAGGCTCAAGATTCTTCTGAGAGCCTTTTATTGACTCCCCTACTTGTACTCAACATTCTTTATTGTATGATTAGTTGGGTGAAACATAAGCATTATGTAAAATAAGAGAAAGACAATGTATTTGAAGATATCTGAATTTAATCCATGACTTGGAAACATTGTAAAGAAGATAAATTTTAAATTGCAGACTAGATATTTAGAACATAGCAGTTGCAAAAATGTAATGGAACTCTTATTTTTATTAAAGTTGTTTTTCCAGACTTTGAAATTATGCTTATCTGGTTTCTATCCTTTGAGTGAATTTTTTATGATAGGTATAAGCAATTTTCAACACTGAAATATAGCTATTGACTACTTTTAATATTTAGCAGGTTATGATTAAAAGTTTGCTGTTAGAATAGAGAGAAGAACAGAATTAAACAGCTCCATGACATCTATACCAAGAAATGGAGGAGAAAAATAAGTTGATTTTAAGCTAGGATTGAAAGCCTTGTTATAACTTCTCAGAATGAACAAGATGTACTTTCAAATGAGGTGAATACTACTTCAACTTCCTGACATTCTCTGAGTCATGATTTATTACTTTAAGGCTTTTTGTGAAATTTCTGAACTGATTTCATAGAAGTAGACTCTTATCTTTTCATTTTGTGACCTTGCAGATCTCTTATAAAAAGGACATAATTCATAAGGCAAAAATAGAAGAAACTGATAATGAAAATGGGGATGTCTGCATCGACACATACAAGTTCATAGATTTAAGTAATTTTTCTTTGTGTCACTTCTATTGTCAATTTAAATAATCCATTCATGTATATTAATTAGTTTTCTATGGCCATAGGCTAATATGATGAAAGTTAGTATTAACTGATTCACTAAGTAAGGTTTTTAATTCTTCGAAAAAAAAATGAAATTTTTTAGAAAAAAAAATGTCATTGTACATGTTTCACATGCAAGTATTAAGCCTACTGTTTTTTAAACAAGAGGGAAGAATCAATGCTCAGTGTAGCTGTAATTTTATGTTGTTAATGTTCTCAAACTGTGTGACTACAAATGCATTACAGAAAGATAGATCCTAAGATGGTTACCTCCTCCCTAGGAGTTGCAACTGTGGTGTGGATAGACCTGGCATTCAATTGCCCTTTCAGCTTTTTGATTGCTCTGAGCCTTGTATGTGGAGTATCAAATGTTGGCAGAAACAAGTGTGAAGTGGAGGGTGGGTCGTCATTGCTGCCTTGTTAGCTTAATCAAACATATGTTTGTTTAGCTCATAAACCACTTTACTAGTATCAGGACCAAACAGGTAGAGTTGATATTTTCTGCCTTTTTTTGTACAATTCTTAAGGTGATTTTTCTGAAAGGGGCATATGAAGAAATGTTTGGAGGCACAGGCAAATAAAAATCACAATTTGTTACCAGTGACTTACTCTTCATATGCTTCTGTAGTAATTTGGAACAGTGGATAATTTTGTCACCCAGGATTCATTTGATGATATCTGGAAAAATTTGTTGTTGGAACTAGGGCATTCCTACCGGCATTTAGGATGGAAGCCAGGGATTCTGCTAAAACTCAGAAAGCAACAGGACAGCCCCCCACAATTAGGAATTACCTAATCCCAAATGCCAGTAGTGTGAAGTGGGAAAACCCTGATCTGGAGAAATAAGAAATACCTTTCAGTCAAAGGGAAATAACCTGCTCCTAGGAAATATACCAATTTTCACATCCATGTTCATATTCTCAGTATAATTAAAATGTATATTCTTGTCACATGTTGATAGGAGTCCACACATAACCTTTGGAGAGAGATGAATGTGACCACAATTATAAATTCCTTTCATATCTTCTGGGTTTTCTGTCACTGAGGAGGTCTTTGGCTGAAAGTTACAGAATTCTTCATTTAAACTGGATTAAGCAGTAGAAGAGTTCACTATTGTACATAACAGGAAGCCCAGTGGTAGTGCACTTCCAGAGTGAGCTGATTCTATTGCATCATGGACCAATATTTTCCCACCTTTTCTGTGGCCTGTTATTCACAGTATTAGAGAATCATAGGGCTAGTTCCCTTTTAATCGTGAGATAATATGATCTTTCACTTAGCTTGTTTGGGCCAACCTAGGTCACATGTCTATGCCTAGACCAAAGATCGTTTCTAGAAGAATTTCATGGGTCTCAGTCAGCATATATTAGTTGGGTCACACCTGGAGCTTGTGAAGGGGACAGATTCCCCTGTTGCAAATTTCTTATGTTGGTAGGAAGGAATAAGATGGAAGTGGATTATCAAGTAATTTAATAATAGTTTTTATATATGACAAGTAGCAGGTAGGTAAGATGCCTAATAGATCCCTTTAATTTAAAATTTCCATGAAGTTTAATTCCCAGTCTGACCTAATATAGTAACCCATAAAAAGACCCTGTACATCACTCCAATTAATATTTCCCATTTCAGTACATAGTAACACTCATTTCCTATCCCTTCTAGAATACTGGGAGTAATCTTTAATATCCCTGTGGCTCCAATACGCAGAGCAATTTCCAGCAACACTGTTGAATAGATTTAATATTTGCTTTTCCATACATCCTTCTTCCCATAATTTCAGTCTCTTCTAAGTCACCTGAGGTCTTAAGGTGCTGTAATTCCAAGTAGAGAGAAACACTAGCAAAGAGACTCTGTTTTCATTACATATCAACCAAAAAAGTGTAACAACCATGAATATGGGTAGTTGTAAGCTAAAGTGTGTTTGAGAATGTGGTGAGTTTACTTGATCACAAATAGATAGTACTGAGCATTTCTTTCTCTGGTACATATAATTTAAAAATAAGCAATTACATTTATATACATGTGGGAAGCATAATATTAGAAGAGTACTTTTAAAACATTTTATAAATTACCGTTAAGAAAAAAAATGATTTTAGTATACTACACTTTCTGGTCGCATAGTGTCAGGTAGAAGGAGAATAGAGAAAATTGATCCTTCAAATTTTCATGATAAAGCTGAACATATGTATTCTTGATAGCATATGGTTTCAATCATACACAATTTAAGAAACAAAACAAATGAACAAAGAAAAAATAAAAGAGGCAAACTAAAACACAGACTCAAGTATAGAGAACAAACTGGTTTCCAGAGGAGAAGTGGGTGGGAGAATGGATGAAATAGGTGAAGGGGATTATTATACTTAACCATGACAAGCACTGAGTAATGTATAGAATTGTTGAATCACTATATTGTACACTTGAAACTAATATAACACTGAATGCTATTTATTTTTGAGTGTATATATTTTTTTAAAATCTAATTCAGTGACAAAGACATTTTAGTCATTCATTTCTTTGACCATAAAATATGTGATGAGCAGAGAATGGAGGGTATTCAACTTTGGGGAAACAATATTAATCCATTAATAAACCCAGTATTACTTGTTGAGTGTCTTACACAAAACAGTATTAGGGTAGAAGGAGAAAAATTAGAAAAGAAAACTGAATTCACATTCATATCTCTTTTTGGGTAAGCCTGGACCTGGTCCATGGTCTAGGTATGGTTCATAAATATGGTGGACCTGACCTATTATTGAAGGAATGGATTGAGGGACGATCAAGTGTGTTCTTGATTGACAGGTTTAAGAGAGCATACAGATGATATCTGATTAGTCAGATCTAAAGAAGACCTAGGGCGCCTGGGTGGCTCAGTGGGTTAAGCCTCTGCGTTCGGCTCAGGTAATGATCTCAGGATCCTGGAATCGCGACCCACATCGGGCTCTCTGCTTGGCAGGGAGTCTGCTTCCTTCTCTCTCTCTCTGCCTGCCTCTCTGACTACTTGTGATTTCTCTCTGTCAAATAAGTAAATAAAATCTTAAAAAAAAAAAAAAAAAAAAGACCTAGACAGGCAAAGGAGCAAAATTCAAATCCTAAGTGCCTCCATATAGAATGACCAAAACAGGTATAAAAATTTTGTCAGAAATTGAAAGGGAAGCCTGAACAGAGAAGCAGGAAAGGGAAGAAAGAGGCAATGAATCTGCATCTCTACCCAAATGAATTTGAAATGAATTTGATAGTTTGCATGGAGGGAAATGATGAGGTTTAATTGACCCAAGTCCTCCTACTCTCTGGAGGACTATTTTCTAGCAATGGGTAATTTACTCAAGCAGCATCACAGTCCTTTCCTGTGGTTTGCGATAGGTGCCAGCAAAAATGAGTCTCTCTTTTTTTTTTTTTAAAGATTTTTATTTATTTAATTGACAGAGAGAGAGATCACAAGTAGGCAGAGAGGCAGGCAGAGAGAGAGGAGGAAGCAGGCTCCCCGCGGAGCAGAGAGCCCGATGCGGGGCTCGATCCCAGGACCCTGAGATCATGACCCGAGCCGAAGGCAGCGGCTTAATCCACTGAGCCACCCAGGTGCCCCAAAATGAGTCTCTTTTTTTTAAGATGACAAACTACAAGGGTCCTTAATTCTGAAGTGGTACAAGGATTTCTCACAATGTGTGGAAAGTTTTCTGAAGAATGAAACAATTACATATAAAAGCAATGTTATGAATTAAACAAATATCTCAAAATTAGAGAGTGAGAGAGGCCTGATGAACCAAACTAAGCCTGCAGTCAAATATTGTGGTTTACAATCACATATCCATGCTCACTTTGTGTGTGTGTGTGTGTGTGTGTGTGTGTGCATTTGTGTGCATGTGAAACTAGGCTTAGTTGTAGTTTTGTCACTCCTTATAGGTTTTTATTGCTTAACATATAAAAACTTGAAGCACTGGAATTCTTGCTGCAGCATTGCTGAAAGTTTTCAGTATTTTCTAAATAGTTTATTATTGTTCTTATCATATGTAAACCCAGAAAAATATAATTATTGTGTTCACTTTTAATTAAAAAATAGATTTTCTATAATGGATTTAAGAAATATTCCTTTATCTTCTCATTCATGTGAAAATATTTAGGGGACAATTTGTTTGAGTTTATAGCACTCATTAATTTATAGAAAGGTATTTTAATTTTTTTCTTTTTCCTTAATGCTTGTTTTTAGTTTATTGATATTAGTATTTTCATTGGTCTGATAAAATATTTGTATTATGGATCTATTTTTTTCTCAGAATATAATTACTGGTGTGTATCCAGTTACTTTTTAAAGGACATGACAAACAGATGATCAGATGTACTGAGACTAATTGCCTGTTCTGATCTCACTTTGACGTTTTTCTGAAGTCTAGTTCTTAGAAATCTCTTTTAAAAGGTAAAAGATCAAATTGATTTTCTATATATTTTAAGATGCCATCGTTCAATAGCTGTCCATCCATAAATAACTGTTTGGTGAGTACTTCTGTGTGGTATTCATGGTAGTCATGGTGCTGACTCACCAGTTCTGTCTAGAGAACAGATAACAAAAGGTTTTTTCACCTGCAGGTTACATTCCTGGTACATTTTTCCTGTTCTTGGACAAATATGCAAAAGTATCTTTTTCATTGAACAGGAAATCTTCTTGGTCTCACTTCCATTCATGACACATAGGCTGGAAAAGTATGGTTAAAAGTCAGAGAATTTCAGGGGTCCTTACTTTGGTACATGTGGCATTTTTACTCATGTGCACGCTAAATGGAAGCCCCAAACAAGCTTGTTTCTGTCACTTTGAGGTGATTATGTCATCATTGGCTGAGATATTACTCAGTTACTAAATTCTTCTTTTATTCATAATGAAATTCTCAAGGGATACGTTCAGCAGATACTTGTTGACATATGCTATTTGAAAACAGCATTTTATTTTGAAAATACATTAATATAAAAAATTTTCAGAGTGTCTACTGCAAATAGGATAATATATTTTTATATTATTTCCTTATTTCCTTTTACTGACCATCCTAAAATCCTCAAAAAGCTGCATGCTTATTTCTTTTTATCCTAACTCAGAGTTTCACAAATTATGTCCCATAAAGCAAATCCAGTTTGCTTTATCCAGTTTGCCAAAACTGGCAAATTCATTGCTAAATGAATTCACTCTTCTCCTTGAAATTTATATTAATATTTTTATATTTATGAAGGAAATAAGAGGCTCTAGCATGAAGATGAAAAGGCCAAAATGGAAAACTATTGATTAGTTTCTTAATGAATCCTTTTTAAACTGGGAGTACACTTATCCTGATGAGTACTGAATAATGTACAGAATTGCTAAATCACTATACTGTATGACTGAATCTAATATAACACTGTATATTAATTATACTGGAATTCAAAAATTTGATAATAGTCTTTTATGATATAATCTCTCCTTTTTCTGGACAAGCTTATATGAAAGCCTAATGTATACAAATTATAAACAAATTGAACAAGTTATACCCCAAATGATATAATTAATTATACATTTACTTATAAAAGCAATGACATGAAATTTATAACACTATTGTTATTAAACTGTTAAATTGCTTTCAATGTGCAGGGAGAGGTAGAGAGAAAATCTTAAGTAGGTTCCACACCCAGTACAGAGCCCACGTGTAGCTCAGTGTCACGACCCTGATAATTTAAACTGAGCCAAAATCAAGAGTCGGTTGCTTAACTGACTGAACCACTCAGGTGCCCTGAAAAAGTTGGTCTAAAGAAGACTGTCATATTGAGACATAATAAGGAGTATATTAAAGTATTTCTATGCCATTAATATTTGAGTTTTTAAATCATATATGAAGCAATCATTACCCTCTTTTGATTTACGAGATTCAAATTCCATAATAAATTTTAATTTACACTTTAATTTTATTTATGATTTTTTATGCCAGGTTTGTTTCACAGTGAAATGGTGCCATCCTTTAATTAGCATTTATTATACCCAGGCCCTGTGCTAAGGACTTACTTTATCTTCTTTGAATTATATTGAAAGTAATTGGACAATAATTACTATACTATATATTATTACTATATTATACTAAAATAATTGGAAGATCTGGGTCTTAGTCTTTGTTATTTGACTGCTCATAATCCATGTTCTTTCTATTATAGCATGCTGCCTTTCATGCAGTGCCTACTGTATATCAGGCAGAGTCCAAGTAGAGTGTATAAATGCTCACCATAACTTTTCAAGGTTTCTAGTAAGGGATGTGTTTTCTGCTTTTAACATAAAAAATTCTAATTATCTATTTTGTTCCTGCTTGTGAGCATGTTTATTTCTAACCATCTATTCACTTTACTTGTGAGTCATCTTATTGAAAGTCATAATAATAGACACCATTAAGATAATTGGGAAAAAGACATTCTCTAAAAATTATAACTTAAGGTATAAGGATTACTGATTGTTTTAAAATCTTACATAAACTGGGGCAGAGATGCCAAAGATACACAGATCATATGGAATAAGTATAATAACTTGTTTCATAAATTTTATCTAAAACATTTATTTCTTTGTGTTTTTTTTTCATTCTTGGAAGTTACTCTTTTCTATGGTTTCATAGACTAGGTTTCATGTACAGTAATGCTTGAATTAGTTTTTTTTTCTTTTATTTATTCTTATGTGGGAACAAAATTACTAGAACAGTTTTAGAAATTGAATGTTTTGATTTTGTGCATATTATATCTAGATGTTTATGAGGAAAATATAGGAAAGTAAATGGTGTTACATCTTTTTACTCCAATTGTGTGAAGTAGTCTTTCTAAGACTTAGCTAGGTAAGCTGCATTTTTCATACTTGCTTAGAACAAACACATTTGTAGGGCATCCTGAAGCCCCATGGTCTATGACATAGAGTACAATAGCAAGATAGGAAATGAGCTTTAGTTTTGATAAATGAACTTGTCACATGCAGATAAGCAGGTACACTTGAAATCTGTCACACCTAAAAATCTATTAACACTTTCTTCCCTGTTTTCTTTGTATTTGGAAGTTAGGTTAATTATGATATAATATCATTAATTATGATTTCATTAATTTTAAATTTATGGTATTTTAAATAAAAGAGTTGGCCTTTTTCTCCATCTATCATTCCTTCCTTTCTTTTTTTCCCTTTTCTTCCTTTCTTTTCATCTTACTTTTGCCCTCTCTCTTCCTCCTTTCTCTTTCTTCTTTTCCTCCTTTCCTAACTTTTCCATAAGTAGTGCATATTGTTTCTTAATGTTTAAAATATTTTATAAGTATAATTACCAAGAGTAGATAGTTTGCATGCCAATTTATATTCTAATAAAATACATTTTGTCAACCTTTTAAACTTAAAATAAAAAAATTAAATGTAACAAATATGTAGGTGGTCAAGATTAAATTATTCTTATTCTAAAAATACAAAGCAGATATCTTATAACATTCTATTATTTAATTTTTAATAAATAAAATTATTTATAAATTGCTTTTTCCTGTCACAGCTGAGATTTTCCTGAATTCTAAAATCTTGTAGTTTTAACTCTTCATTTGTAACAATAATTACAATTCCTATTATTATAAATTTTATCAGAACTTTTAATGCTGAAACAATTTTGCATAACATTTTACTACTCAGTAAACATTTTTAGACATTGAAATAAGGTTATAAAAATACTGTCTTAATTTTCTTTAACTAAAACCACATTAGGAACAGTAGTGGTATTTTGGGAAGATTTTGCACTTAAATTTTTATTCCATCTGATAATTGTTTGGAAGAAGACACAACAAAAAATTATTTCTCAAGCTTCTTCCATACTGTTGTCCTTGCTTTAGCACTCAACCATCAGACCATTATAAGAAAGTCCTCTAGGGATGTGCCATAGTAGCTATTGTGTGGCTTCTACTCAACACTTTGGTTGAGAAACACTGGCTAGCTTATTTGTTTTAAAAAAATATAGAAGGTGTTGTTGAATCACTGTATTTCACACCTGAAACTAATAAAACATTGTATTGACTGCACTGCAATTAAAATGATAAAACTTCAAAAAAAAAAAGAAAAAAAAGAAGATAGATTTTTTTAAGGTGATTAATGTAAATGTAAATCAGTATTAGCTAACTGCTTCTTTTTGCTAATTATCAGTTTTTTTTTTTAAAAGATTTTATCAATTTTTTGAGAGAGAGAGAGAGAGAGAGAGCACAAGCAGGGGGAGGGTCTAAGGGAGAGAGAGAAGCAGACTCCCCACTGAGCAGGGAGCCTAATGGGGTGGGGGGTAGCTTGATCCTAGGACCCCAAGCTGAGCCTAAGGCAGACACTTAGCCAACTGAGCCACTCAAGCCCCCCTCTAATTATGAGTTTCTTGAAAGTAGCTTGTCTCTTTGAGTTCATTGAGTTGCTTTCCTTCCTATGCATTGATGTTTTTTATATGCCAAGTGCTGTTTTAAGTACCTAAATCTGTACCTGTACCTATATAGAGCATTAAATAATCATGCCATGTGTGAGAAAATTAAATGCAGTAATTTTGCAGATGAGAAAATTCAGGATAATGTATTCTTGTACTTATTTGAGGTCTCAAAGCACATGCTAGGGATGGTATCTGAATCTAAGACTAATGTAACACCTGTTTTCTTATCTTCTGTTATATATTTTGACAATGATATATGAAAAGAAAACTTAGTTTTAATATATTTAATTAAACTCATTGTTTTCTTTCCTTTTTGGTAGTATTTTATTAGTAGATACCCGTAACCATACATATATACAGGTTCACACACACACACACACACACACACACACACACACACGCATATGTATAAATTATTCTGAAATGTTGGCAACTTTATTTAAAATGCATACTGATGCTTGTTTGTAGTGATTATTGTAGATAATTAAATTATAATGTATTCAGCTTGAATTATCCTGATAATGGTAGAGTTGCTGAAGGAAAGTCTGTTGCATTTCCAAAAGCTCACAAGAAAATAGGATATATTGCCATGCATTTTGTTTTATTTCACATCACTGGCTAATCATAAACAAACAGCAATTTATCTATTAAATTCTTTTACTTGGCCAGAATCTTGTAACTGCATCTATTTTCTTGCAAGATATTTTTATCAAGACTATATGTTTTTAGAAATTGTATAGCAGGAGTCCGGAACATTCAATCAATTGCATTATCAGCAGTGTACATATGATTCAAAAATTATTCAGTTAAACTGTGGAATGATTTATTCTTTATATATTTACTAATAATAGCAATGACAGGAGCCAGCACTTACGGAGGGCTTTCTATGTTCCCATATCTTTTCCTTAAAAACTCATGTAAATAAAAATTGATTAACCCAAACTTTCTAGTAAGTACTCTTAATAGAGAAGTTAGTGGGTAAATTAAAGTCTCATAGATAAAAATGAGAGTAGTTCTCTATCCACATGGACCCTACCAGTTAAAAAACCCCACTATTTTCATATTATTTATTTCATTTATATCAAACATCCCCTTAATGTATAAATGTTATATGCCGGACTCTAGAAAACTTGGTAATAAAGACCAGCAATGAACAAAATGGAAAAAAAATCCCTGCCTTGATGAACTTAATATTCCAAGAGTGGAAATAGACACGAAAACAAAACAAAACAAAACACCACATGTATAATATGTCATATGGTGATAAATGCTATGAGGAAAGCGGCGTTAGGTGAAAAATATACTTGGAAGTTGTCTTTTGTATAGGGAGATGAGTAAAGGTAATGAGGTGCTCTCTAACAAGGTGACATGGAGCAGAGAACTGAAGGAGGTGGGGGAGGTACAGGGAGATATCTACAGCATAAATACAAACAGAGGGCAAAGGCCATCCAATCCTGAAGGGTAGTCAAATTTGACATGTTTAAAGAATTGCAAGGAAGCCTGTAGTGGAGGAGGAATTGATCATGGATTAAGTCTGAATCAAGTCTGTGGTCAAATCATGTGAGTCTGTAGGGCATCAAATCAGTAGGTCATTAAAAGACCGGATTTTACTCGGAATGACATGCAAGGGACAAGAGAATTTGATCAGATGAATATTTTTACTTGACTCTTACTTCAAGAATTACTCTGGATGCTTTGTGGAGAATGCAGTGCTATGGAGGAATGGTATAAATAGGAACACAACTTAGGCTACTCTACTGGTCTAGGCAAACAATAATGGTGGACTTGGGCCAAGTGATATTAGGGGAGGTAGTGAGAAGTACACAGATTTGGTTATGCTTTGTTGGTGGACCCAGTGAGATTCGCTGTTGAATTGATGCAAGAGGAAGGGAGAATTCAGACATGACTTTTAGGCCTGAGAAAAAGGATGAGAGGAAATGTGATTTACTGAGAAGGAGGAGACTGCAGTAGCATCAGGTTTGGAAGGGAAAATTAAGCATTTGGTTTTAGACATGTTAAATTTAAGATACCTATTGAACATCCAAGTATAGATGTCTAATAGGAAACGAGATATATGGATCAACATCTGAGCTGTAGATGGGGAATTTTCTGAGTCATCAGTTAGACAAGTGGTACTTAAAACCACCAAACCCAATGAAATCGCATAGTAATTGTAAAAGAACATAGGAAAGAGACCAAGGACTGAGAGCAGGACACCATACCATTTAGAGATAGGGAAGATATGAAAGAACCTGCAAGACTGACTAAGTGACTTTCCAGGTAGAAGGAGAATCAAGAGAATGTGTACTTTTCATGAAATTTTAAGGTACTTTAAAGTAATATATATGATGTATCGATAAAATTGAAAATTATTGAAACCTAGACATTGAATTTAGCTGTGCAGAGTTCATAGTGACTTTGGTAAGAAGAGTTCTAGTGGAGAGGTGCTTTTGTTTTGTTTTATCTTATTACATTTGTGGTTCTACTATAATATCTTTAAGTTTTCCAACTTTATTGAGGTATTATTGACAAAAATATTATATACCTAAGGTATACAATGAAGTGTTTTGATAAAATTTACATTGTGAAATGATCATCAAAATCAATCTAATTAACATATTCATCACCTCATTAGTTACCATTTTTTGTCTATGTGTGGGGGAAAAAAGCTTAAGATCTTCTTCTCTCGGGGCGCCTGGGTGGCTCAGTGGATTAAGCCGCTGCCTTCGGCTCAGGTCATGATCTCAGGGTCCTGGGATCGAGCCCCGCATCAGGCTCTCTGCTCCACAGGGAGCCTGCTTCCTCCTCTCTCTCTGCCTGCCTCTCTGCCTACTTGTGATCTCTCTCTCCGTCAAATAAATAAATAAAATCTTTAAAAAAAAAAAAAAAAAAGATCTTCTTCTCTCTTAGCAAATTTCCATTTTACAACATATAATTCCTAACTATAGTCATTGTGCTAAATTTTAGGTCTCCAGAACTTATTCATCCTATAGCTGAAAATTTATACCAATTGACCCAACATCTCCTGATTTTCCCCACTCAACTTCTGGCACTGGCAAACACTATTCTATTTTCTGTTTCTATGAGTTTGACTTTTTAGGCTGAACATAGGAGATCATACACTATTTGTCTTTCTGTGCTTGTCTTATTTCATTAACATAACATCCTCCAAGTGGTTCATCCATGTTGTCACAAATGTCAGACTTTCCTTCTTCTTTAGGGCTGAATAATATTCCATTCTGTGTGTGTGTGACTGTGTGTGTGTGTGTGTGTGTATAAAATTTTCTTATACATTCATCTGTAAATGGACACTTATACTTACGTATCTTGTCGATTTAGAATAATGCTTCATTGAACATGGGAGTGCAGGTATCTCTTAAAGATAATACTTTTATTTCCTTTAGATATATACCCAGAAATTGAATTTCTCAACCATATGGTGGTTCTATTTTTATTTATTTATTTTTTTAGGTGGTTCTATTTTTAATTTGTTGAGTAACCTCCATACTATTTCCATAATGACTGTACCAAATTAAATTCTCCCCACAGTGTACCAAGGTTTCCATTGCTCCACATCCTCACCACTTGTTATCTTTTGTACTTTCGATAATAACCATTCTTGCATATGTGAACTGATATCTTTTTATGGTTTTAATTTACATTTCCCTGACTGGTGATGCTGACTGCACATATAGCTCACAAATATTTCCCTCTATTGTGTAGATTGCCTTTTCATTTGTTGATTGTTTTCCTTCCTCTTCAGAAGTATTTTAGTTTTATGTAGTCCTGTTTATTTATTTTTGATCATTTTCTCTATGCTTTTGATGTCATATTGAAGAAATAATTGTAAGGATCAATATCAAAGAGTTCTTTCCCTATGTTTTCATTCTCAAAACCATAGTTTATGGTTTTACGCCTTAGACTTAAGCCTTTAATCCGTTTTCAGTTGATATTTGTGTATGGTGTAAGAGTCCATTTTCATTATTTTGCATGTGTATATTTAGTTTTCCAAATACTATTTATTGAAGGGTCTACATTTTTTCTGTTGTATTCTTGTAACTTTTGTTGAAGATTAGTTGATCATATATGTGTAGATTTATTTCTGAGCTCTCTATTCTGTTCCATTGGTCTGTGTGTCTGTTTATGCGAGAGCCATACTGTTTGAACTCTATAGGTTTGTAATATAGTTTGAATCAGAAATTCTGATGCCTCACTTTGTTCCCCTTTTTTAAGATGAATTTGACTATTTGGAGGCTTTTGTGGTTCCACACAAAATCTAGTGGGTTTTTTTTTTCTGTTTCTGTGAAAATTCCATTGACATTTTTTAATAGGGATCTCATTAATCTTATAGATTGCTTTGGTTAGTATGGACATTTTAACAGTATTAACTCTTCCAATTCATGAACATGGAATGTCCTTCCATTAATTTGTGTCTTCTTCAATTTCTTTTTTTTTAGTGTTTTAGTTTCAGTATTCAGATCTTTACTCCTCTGGTTAAACTTATCTCTAAATATTTTATTAATTTTGATACTAATGTGATTGGTATTGTTTTCTTTTCTTTTTTAGATAGTTTGTTGTTAGTATATAAAAATGACTTTACTAGTGCCATCTGCCCCTGGGCTTTTCTTCATTTGGAGATGTTTAATTGCTAATTCATTGTATAGTTCTAGGAATTTACCCATTTCTCCTGGGTTATCCAATTCATTGGATTATAATTGTCCATACTACTCTCTTATGATCCTTCATATTTGTATTTCCTTTTATATTTATAATGCTATTTATTTGAGTCTATTTTTTTTCTTGGATAGTCTAGATGAAGGTTTGCTAATTTTGTCTTTCAAAAATCAACTTAGTTTCACTGATATTTTCTATTGTTTATTCTAATCTCTGTCTCATTTATTTCTCCTCCAAAAGTTGTTGTTTCCTACATTTTTCTAATTCTGGGCTTTGTTTGTCTTTTTTTGTAGTTCCTTGAGGTTTAAAGTTAAATCGTTCATTTGAGATCTCTTTCTTTTTTTAATGTAGGCATTTATCACTATAAACTTCCTTCTTAGCACTACTGTTACTGCAGCCTATGAGTTTGCACATGCTGTATTTCCAATTTTATTTATCCAAAGATATTTTTAAATTTCCCTTTTGATTTCATCATGAATGTGTATATTGTTCAGTAGTGTGTTGTTTAATTTCCACTTACTATTCATTTTCCAGTTTTCTGGCTATTACTTATTTCTAGTTTCATACCATTGTGGTCAGAAAAAAAATAATTGGTATGATTTCAATCTTAAATTTGTTAGGACTTGTTTTACAGCCTAATATATAATCTATCCAATAGAATGGTCCATATGTGCTTAAAAAGAATGTATATTCTGCTGCAATGTTCTGTTTATGTCTGTTAGAACCATTTTGTCTACAGTACAATTCAAGTCCAATATTTCCTGGTTGATTTTCTGTCTGGATGATATATCCATTGTTGAAAGTGGGATATTAAAGTTCCCTACTATTATTGTATAGGTGTCTACTTCTCCCTTCAGATCTAATTGTATTTTCTTAGTATATTTTGGTGCTCCAGTGTTGGGTGCATATATATTTATGATTGTTATACTTTCTTGATGAATTGATCCTTTTAATCCTATATAATAACTTTCTTTGTCTCTAATAGTTTCTGAGTGAAAGTCTATTTTGCCTGATACAAATACAGATGCCTCTGCTCTCCTTTGTTTTCCATTTGCATGGAATATCAGTTTCCTTTCCTTCAGTTACTGTTTATTTGTGGCTTTAAAACTGAAATGTATGCACCACATAGTTGCAGAATATATAGTTGGGTCTTGTCTTCATATCTACTCAGTCATTATATGTCTTGACTGGAGATTTTAATTCATTTACAATTAAAGTAATTATTGGTAGGTTAGGATCCCATTTTCTTAATCATTATCAGGTTGTTTTATAGTTCCCGTCTAATTTTCTTGCTGTCTTCCTTTGGGATTTGATAATTTTCTGTAGTGATTTGTTTTGTTTCCGTTCTTTTTGTATTTTGTGTATTTATTATAGATTTTTGCTTTGTGGCTACCATGAAGCTTACATAAGATGTTTTGTAGTTATACAAATTTATTTTAAGCTAATAACAACTTAACTTCAATTGCATACCAAAACTCTACACTTTTACTACCCTCCCCACATTTTATGTTTCTCAAGTCACAATTCATGTTTTTTAATATTGTGTACCCAATAACAAATTATTAGAGCTATAGTTATTTTTGATTCTTTTGTTTTAAAGATTTATACTAGAATTAAGTGATTTATATAATACCTTTACATTATTATTGGAAATTTGACTATATATTTGTTTTTATCTGTTTTATACTTTCATATGTTTTCCTGTTACTAATTACCTACCATTCTGTCATTTTAGCTTGGGGAAGTCCTTTTACTATTTGTCATAAGGCAAGCCTAGTAGAGATGAACTTCTTCAGCTTTTGTTTGGAAAAGTCTTGATCTCTCCTTCATATCTATAAGGCATCTTTAGTTAAAGTATTAGATAGTTCTTTAGGAGTTACTTTAACAGTTAGTTAAAGTATTCTTTGTTGGCAGTTTGTTTTTTTTTTTTCCTTTACCCTAGCAGTTTGAGTATGTCATGCTACTCTCTCCTGGTCTGCAAGGCTTTTGCTGAAAATGCCACTCATAGTCTTATGTGTATTTCCTTGTATGTGATGAGTTGCTTTTCTCATGCTGCTTTAAGATTGTTTCTTTTTCTTTAATGTAAAACATTTTGATTAAAATGTGTCTCGGTGATGTCCTCTTTTGACTGAACCTGTTTGGAGATTTGGGGTTTATGTACCTGCGCATCCATATTCATTGGGTTTAAGTGAAAAAAAAATGCAGCAGATTTTTAAGCAACTTTATCAAGATATATTTTCCACATGATAAGATAGATGGTACTTTTGAGTTTTGAGTTTTGCTGTAAATGGGAGCACAGAATTGGAGAAGTAGCTGGAATAGAATGAGAAGAGAGAGCTGTTTAAAATTCATTTATATTTATAATTGGTGATATTTTCATTTGTATATATGAAGACAGGAATGATCCAAGTCATGTATACAGAGAGAGAAGAAAATGTCAGTTTGGTATGACCTAGAAAGGATAGTATACAGAAACTGAGACGTTAGCCTTAGGTAGGAGTAAAAACAAGATCCTTTATAACAAGAAAGAAAGGTAGCACATGTAGGTAGAGACACAGGTAGGTTGGGGGACCAGGTGATGGAGCTTTCGTAAAGTCTCTAATGATCAGTTCCATTTCTCAGGGAATTCCAAATCAAGCCATCAACTAAAAATATAAGTATGTCTATGTGGGGGTGGGAGAGGTCTCTGGAAATTTTTTTGGAATGGAAAAGATGTCAACTGGTACCTGGGAGAATGAACTGACTAAGAAAGTGATTGTTAAGTAGTAGTAAGAGCCCATCTGAAGTTAGAGGTCATGAATTTAAAATAAGGCTCATCAGCACAGTTGGGCATTTTCTTCAGTCATAATTGAAGGTAGAGATATAGGTTCAGAGTAGGAACTGAATTGGACTTAAGCAGGTGCTAAGCCAGGTATGGCTTGCCCAAGTTGTGCTACAGAGTAGGGAGGAACTCAGAAACTGAGAATATCTCTTAAGGGGTAATTACCATGATATACCATGGAATATAAACTGAGTGAGAGGGGATGAAGATCCTGAAACAGAAGAGAAACAATAGAAAGCTTGAAGCTTAGAGCTCAATAATGTAGACAGACTGATGTGGTAAAATGATTTTATAAAGGTGTTTCATATATGAAAAAAAGGCCACATGTTGGCTATGATTCAACCTCAGAAAATATGCCTTCAAGTTACCTAGACAATTTCTTTCCTTTTTTTTTTAACTGTATATGAGTCAATTGATTTTAGTGATTGCTATTAAATAATAATATTTGCTTGCAGTATAAATCCTACTTCTTTGTGATTTTTAGTGGATGGGGCTACTTAGGTTTTATGTGAGAAATCAGTAGTTTTTGTATCTTTCAAAAGTAAGTGCACTCCTGAAAACAGTAGGGTAACATGGAACCTATTGTAATTATTTGCAATAGTGTTGAGTAGCACATTCAAAATTTATGCAGCAGAAACTTTTAGCTTGAATGAATTAAAGCTTTGAATTTGAAAACCTGTCTGTTTCTTAATATAATCAGATATGTGAGTCTTTATAAACTTTCTTTGCTTTCAAAGGCAAACATAACTAATAATTCTGTAAAGGTCTTGAATATTTCCAACATCTGTTCTTAGTTTACTATAAAAACCATGTCTCTGATCTCATGTGTTGAACTACTGTATGTTTGCCACTGTCTATTTCCTGTGAAAAAATACATCGAACAATAATAGCTTTTGTTCCGAACGTTCCAACCACTAAAACAGCTGAACAAATAATATCCATGCTTTCATTTGGAATAATTTATTCCATGGTACATGTTTATGCAGAGTCGTTGGGCTTATTGGATGTTTCATCATTTAAAAATCAAATCTCAGAATTTTAGACTACTGAAAACTCCAGTCTAATAGTTTCCTCATGGTTATAGTAATTCTCTTAACAGCATTTCCTTCCTAATTCATCATCTTATTTTGTGTATAGTTTGGTATATATGAGTAGAAGTGGTTAAAAATCCCCTTTATTAAAAAAGTTAGTGAAAGTTTCCATCCAAGGCCACACATTTTGCAAATAACATTAAAAGATTAAATAATTTGGCATTTAAGCCATAAAAAATAACTCTCATTGCTCTTTTTTTACCTAAAGAAATAATAACTGTAGATTTGTACTGATATAAATTTTAATACATTTGTCTTAGCTCAACACACTCCAGATGACTTAACATGGGCTGAGCAACAGAGAGCAAGCCTAACTTCTATTCCACAAAGTATCTTATTACATAAACTTTACAACCCCAGACATGGAGTAAGTCATGCACTGATTAAATAAGACAAATAAAAACACTGTTTAAAGGGGAGGAAAGTAAGTTACTTAAAAATCAGTTCTAAATCATTTGCCATGGCAACAGTTTGGATTTTTCTTTTTCCCTTTTTTTTTTTTTTTTTTTTTTTTAGCATACAAAACTCTTCTATTTCTAAAAATTTAGGAATTATAGTTTAGAATTTGGTCACCATGACATCCTATTGGAAACTAAACCCTGCAGTCATTCAGCTACCTAGTTGATCCAACGTCTAGTAACAGATTATCTAGAAAACTCAGTTCACCTTATGTTTTCAATTTACATTCAGACCTTCCAACCTGAGTAAAGTGATATTAACTGTCAGTTTTAAGGTTTGAATTTGGAATACCAGCATTTGAGAGGTTAACCTTTCATCAGAATTCAGGGACTTTAAGGAATAACCACTTTCTTGGCTGCAGTATATCCTAATTCAGGAAACAGTGGAATTATGGCTGTATTAGTTTGCTAGGATTGCTGTAACAAAATACCACAAACCTGAGTGCCTCAGAACAAAAGAAATTTATTGTCCTACAGTCCTGGAGGCAAGAAGTCCAAAACAGAGTGTCAGCTAGGCCACGGTCCCTCTGGAGGTTCAATGGAAGAGTCTATTCTAGGCCTCTTTCCCAGCTTTTGGTAGTCATTTGGCTTGTGGCAGCTTAACTGCAGCCTTCCCATGGTGTTCTCCTTATGTGTATGTCTCTTGCTGTGTCCAAAATTTCCCCTTTTATAAAAACACGAGTCATATTAGATTTGGGTTCACCCTGATGACCTCATTTTTAACTTGATTATCTCTGTAAAGGCTGTCTGCAAGTAAGGTCATATTATGAGGTACCAGGAGTTAGGGGGTGGTGGAGACACAGTTTAATGCCTAACAATGCCTTTTTATTTTGGCAGCCAGTTTTATCATAGGTATGACAGAGATACTCTGTGAAACTGAATTGTTTCCTCAACAATGTAGCATTCTAAATTTGTTTTGCTATATATTTATGATTAGTAAAGTTTTAAGAGTCTAATCATTGTAACTTACAGCCAGAGACAAAAATATTTCCCACAATTATCATATGCCTTAAGGAAATAACTTAGTAACTATTTTACAAATCCAGATTCAGCTTTGGAGCTCTCATTGGATACCGTACCCCCTTTCCTTATCCTTGAGGTGAGGATAGAATGTTTCCTTCAACTTAGCTGTGAATCTGGGCTTGAATCAAGCCTTCTTCTTTAGAGTGAGCATAGCTCTAATTATTGATGTTAGCATAACATCTAAAATTCTAGTAGCTCCATACAGGCAATTACTGGTGACTTCACTGTTAGTACACAATTAATTTTATTTTCTCTATGACTTGTCAGAAGATTTAAATAAGAAAGGACCTCAAATATTCTACACAGTTGAATAATATTATCATGTTCTCTTTTCACTATTTTCTCTACAATCAAAAGTTGATTTTATATACACCTTACTAAGTCATTACAAGGTTTTCTTTTACAGCAAGGGGAATTAATTTAATTGAACATAATCTTATAGTCAATTAATTTTAAAATACTGCTATATTTACTTATTACCAATTTCTTTGAAATCCTTGTAATTCTTCAGGCACAGCTTCCTAATAAATAAAATAAATTCCTTTTTCATGTTCATTTTCAAAAACAAATTTTTGAGAAAAGAAAAGGTGGAGGGATCTAAGTAGTATTTAAAATCTTAAGTCACCTGTAAGATAGTTTTAATATTTAAAAGTTGGATAGTTGTAAGAATCTATAAGATATTCTGACTTTGTATAAAAGTCTGACATTGTATGAAAGCTCCCCAAACTATAAATACTAGTGGAATATGCTGCATGATACATTTTCTGAACTAGAATAATGATAACTACCACTTGTTTTGTACAAATCCTGTGTCAGCTTAAGCTACATGCTTTATATTTTCTTTTAATTATTATTTTTTTCTTTTAATTATTTTCAATTAACATGTAGAAAAAATTTACCCTAATTTTAGAGATGAAAAAACATGGGCTTAAACTGATTGAATATCTTTTGAAGGAATACATAAGTAAGAAATGGGAGGAACAGATTTTGAGTCTAGGTCTGCTGACCCTAACCAATTCACATGCTGTCTCAAAAACACAACTTTCCAACAGTTGGACCTACTTAGTGGTATAAATTCTGCTGTGGGATGTATTCCTGTAGTTCCAGAGTCACTAGAAATGCACACAACATGAGACAAAATAGAATAAAGCTATATATATATATATCTTGCTATCTGCTGGGATTGTCAGAATGTTTTATATATGAGAGAATGAAATTTTAAAAGTTTTGCTTATGTATTCAATTCTGTTCACTTTCCTTTTGCATCATATTAATTTCAATTATATTCTAGTGTAGACTATCTTATTTTTAAAAATTCTAGTCACAACTCATTAACTGTATTTCAAAAATCACTATGAGTAAAACGTTTGAAAATCATGCAATTAAGTGATATTCCCCTCTGAGAATCTTTGATTTAGTGATGCATATGTGTACACACACACACACACACACACACACACACACACACACACACCTATTTGTACTTTTGGATTGGGAACACTGATGCTCACCTGGTAATCTACCAGATGAAGATGCATATATATTTGTTATTGTGTCTCTTTTCTGCATCCTGACTCAACATGATACATGATAGTGAAGTTGGAATCATTCTGCTGGTGTGTAAGCTCCTTTCTGTAGGAACTGGAGATTCCAAGATTATGTAGGGTCTTCAGAAGCATCTGATAGGGGAACCGAATTCAGTTTCTCTTATTTCCTGTCTTATCCATACTTCATTTATTCATATAAGAAATATTCATTGAATGTTTAGTACATGCAAGGTGCTGTGGTAAACACTGAAATGTCTTCAATAAATAAATGCAGACATGAGCTTTGCCCTTGCTGAGATTATAATCTAGATTTATAACAATTCATACATAATCACACAAAAATACAAAAATCCAACTTTTTATGACATACTTGAGAAAGATTCTCCTGCTTTCAAGTTCCATCTTCCCTCCCTGTCCCCCCATCCCCTGTTAAGTATTGGGAATTAAACAATGTCTAGTAGGTAAATGTAAAAATGTTACCAGAAAAAAAGTGTCCCCTCCCCTGACCACTTCATATATACATATTACATATGTATATTACATTTTACATATTACACTGTCTTTAGGGGGAAAAAAAGGAAGTGAGTGAAGGAGGGAGGGAAGGTAAGAAGGGAAAAAGGAAGAAAGGGTAAACATTGTCTCAATTCCTGCAATCAGTTTCCAAATACAGTTTTGGAATACAAGCTATCTAAATCTGAGGAGTTCCTGCAAAGCAGTTTTGCAAAGCATAATAACAGTGACCAAATTGTCAGCATATTTGATTTATTTGATACATTAATTTTGTCACAAAAACTAGACATCTGCACCTTTATTTTTCCTGAGGCAGGTAGAGCAATGTAGATTCACAGGACAAAATAGATTTGCTACTCTTGTTCTTTTCTTGAACTGATTATCCCTATTAAAATAGATTCTCCTTAAGTTTCAGTCAGCCTTCCAGTCAGTGATGGTTTTCTTGAACAGTATTGTCAGGAAGCTCTGACTTTGATTTAGATTTTGAGCTTTAGTGTCAGGTTGAGTAAGGAGTTGATTAAATTATTTCATTTCATTTCTAAGGTACCATTTTTAAATGTCAAATCATTGTTAGATGCTAGACCTTTCATTGTATTTTAAAAGTGTATTTCAGCCTACTTTTAAAGAAAAAAAATACCCCCTAAAATATTGGATCAATGGGACCTAAATGATGGACATTTATGCAGTTGCATCCAGTTGTCTGAAAATGAGACCTGCGTTACAGCTGTAGCTTGAAATCATCCAACCCTCCTACATAGTTACTAGACTACTTTTCAGTAAGTAGCATGAAGAGATCTCTGGTGATTCTGATTTGCAGTGGTAATGTCCTCAAAATGCATCCCCATATGCTGAACAATGCATTTAGTCTTAGAGACATAGACATTTTGTAAAAGTTAAAAGTTAGTCAAACAATCACGTTTAATACATAACTTCCTATAGAATAACTTGCCTGAATTTAAATATGATTTCATGAAATATAATTTCATGTTATGTGAATGTATTCCTAGTCAGGTTAGAATTCAGTTACGTGATTTCTTCTCTTTTTTCTTCATATGTCTTTCATGTGATAGATCACAACAGCGGAAGACTCAGTGAGGGTGAAAGCATGATGTCTGATTAAACACTCATGTAGGAATTGTATAGAAGCACCAACAGAAAGCAGATGAAAGCAGATATTGAACTATGTGTAACAGCAGTATATAATATTAAACCATGTTTTAGTTCTCTTTCATGTAGTATTAATCTTGTACAAACATAGTCTAGAGTAAGGTTTTAAGGCTAAAAGCTTGGGCTTTGGGGCTAATTGGACTATTATCTCACATTAGTTTCATGCTCTTGTGAACTATTCCTCATCTATGAAAGCCAACATTTCCCCATTTATGAAATGTAGTTATATTGCAAGAATTAAAATGGCACCAAATCACATAATTTAGAGTACCTTGCTGTGCCTAGTAACCAACAAATAATAGTTCTTTTCCACTTTCCCTAGATTGTTCATAAATTTTCACTTTAGC
Organism: Meles meles; assembly: GCF_922984935.1. Classification (NCBI taxonomy): domain Eukaryota; kingdom Metazoa; phylum Chordata; class Mammalia; order Carnivora; family Mustelidae; genus Meles; species Meles meles. Next base: position 57,336,764 of record NC_060066.1, on the reverse strand, counting down.
CCAAATGTAGAAGAGCTAGAATAGGACTAATAGTAGTACTAATTATCACTGACCATCTTCAAAGTTCTGTGGATTGTAAGAAAAGACCCCCCCCCCGCCCCAGTTTTCTTCGTTTGTGCTTTACCCGAAAGGCTCCAGACATCTAATAGGTCTCTTATTCCTGGAGCCACCTGCGTGTCCCCAATGCCAGTGCTACCCAGTGCCCTCCAGGAATGATGTATTGCTTGAAGTTGTATTTTAGCGAGTTCTCATTTTTTCTGACGGCCCTGCTTCTTTTGGCTTCAGCATGCTATCCAGATCTTATTAGGCATTCTTCTATCATCAATTTTCTTCATAAATCTAGCTCAGTGGACCTATTTTATATCAAGTAATGTTTAAACACTAGTGGACTGATTGTGTTATAGGATTCATTAATCTTGCCAGGTTGATATTAATAAACGCCTCTAGGGTATTAGTTTTTGTTTGGTAAGTTTTTTTTTTTCTTTTTTTCTTGAAAGACAGCATCACTCTGGATTTGGATATCTACAGAGTCTCTAGCCCAAGTATCCAGTGGTGATGAAGGAAAAAATTGGACCCTAAACATTTGCTTCATTGGATTCAATGTTGGAAGTGCTTAAAAAATCTGAATGGTAGGTCAAACACTTAATTAGCAATGAGAATTGGTTGGAGCTATTTTTAGAAATTGTTAATTTGACATAGAGAAGAAGAAATCATTGACCCTGAATCTGTTTTCAACATCCACATTATTTGCTTGTCTTCTTGATTTTCTTCATCCAATGTGCCCATTCAGGTCTCCTGCTGAGATGACAAAATTTATTTACCATATTTACTCCTTTACTATTTAAAAAAATGTCAATTTTTTTTAATTGTGGAGGACCTTATTATTTGTTCTTTTTGACAATTAGGCTGTGGATCGCAATAACCTCCATGTATGTAGTTATATTATTTAAGGCAAAATAAACTGGTTTACAATTATATACATGAATGAAATGTTTTAAGTGTGAAAATATTCATGAATTGAAATCTAACGATCTAATTTCTGAAATTTTTATTTCAGAGAAACACTAAAAAATAATAAGTATTCTACTCAAAAATGTATTGAAACATTATTTTTCTACTGGTGCAAATTCGAAACCAACCAAGATGATGCATGCATATAAATAAAAACTGGAGAAAACCATAAAAAATATTTTTAAAGGTGATTTTACTACGTGGTTCAATTATAGTTGCTTTCTTTGTTCTCTATTGTGTGTGATATTTTGCAAATTCCTTTCTAAACTTGTATAGCTATATGAGAGAGAAGGAGGGAGAGAGAGTGTATGCATGTGTGCATGGTCCACATCATTTTTCCTGGAAACCATACTCATTTCCCAAATAAATTCAAGAATGCCATTATTTATACATATGGCAACTAAAATTCAGTTCTAAAAATAAGACCTGATATTTAAATGTTTATCTTTGTGAAGTTTTATTTTAAAATACCAGGCATCTCTGAAAATAATGAAGGTTAGAACTGACCAAAATGATTAAGCAAGTTTAAATTTATTCCCATGATAGAATTCAGCAAATATATCCTCAAAGTAATGGAATACACTTGACTCTTTTTAAGACTGATTGCGTCTTCATCATGTAGCTCTGCAATATAAACATAGAGACCATAATGATATAAAATGTCCAAGCATTCCACAACAACAAAGTCAATGTTATATAGCATTTTTATAAAATCTTAAATTGTCATCACAATATGAATACATATGAAAGTTGAATAGAAAGGTAAAAATTGCTAATAAAATGAAGTTGTGTCCTTCTACTAGCAGATCATTACCATCCATGATAGTAAGCTAATAGTAGCAACTTTCATAAAAATAACAAATTTTATTTTCATTGACTGCTCTTTCAAAATAAACCTTATTAAAATCCTCTGCAATTTTTGTTCATGCCACATTGGACCATAGGCTTTTTGGAAACAATTGACAAATTGAGAAATTGAACACAAGGTTTTGCATTTTTACTACTTAGTCGAAAATTTTTTTATCATTCTTTAAATTTAATTGGATATAAACAAATCCAACTCCATATTTCTACTATTGAGATTTTTATGAAATCATATCATCAGAGTAAAATTAAAAGAAAAATACACAATCTTGAGCTTACTGGGTATTTGCTGTTTATGAATTTAAATGAAACATTGTCTGCAACATTAATTATTTTAATACTAAGAGCTTCTTTATAAGATATATTTTTGTAATGTAACATCACTAATGAGTTTCACTGTTTTTCCTTCTGTCCAAGTGCAAAGCAGAATTTGCACAGAGACCAGATTCTACACAAAGTGCAAAATTCCCCTTAAGTTTCAGAGGATACACATTGAGGTGAAATCATATCTGGCTTAGTATTAAGAATGAATAACAGAAATCCATAAATTCACAATAATCACACTTCCTTCAAAAGATTTTGAGGCACGGTTTGACAATTAGTGCAAAATTAGAAAGGGAAATTGCTTTCAGCTAAGCCTATTTATGACGTCTTTTACACACTCTGAGAGCCAAAATTCTGAAAATTATTCTAAGATGTCTCATTTTTCTTATCAACTTAATGGATAAATCAGTACATGACCTAAATTATTCAGAACTTGGATATTTACTGATCGCTTTATATACATTATCTTGGCTAGCCTTCTCAACAATCATGTAGATGGTGACTAAGAGCCCAGTTGACACATTAGGAAACTGAAGCTTCGAGGCAATGTATAACGTACTGAAGACCACTCTGTTAATAAACGATGCAGCAGGACTGGATTCTGGTTATACCTGACTCCAGAACCAAAGCTTTATGTGTCTTTTGCTATGTAGCAGAAGAATATTATGTAAGAGTCTGAACATGCAAAATATCCTAACAATAGAACAATTTAAAAATTGTATATCAATATTTAAAAAACATGTCATTGTAACCTACGAATAATAAATGGCCTCTCATGAAGGCATGGCATGCATGATGCAAATCAGACCATTATGTTGAAGGAGTGTACAAGCCATGAGATGAGACGGAGAAGGACTGAGCTAGACTGCACATGGCAGATTATAATGCAACTATTGGTGGCAACTTTGTGTTGTAACAATTTCAGTTTTTTTTTAAAGATTTTATTTATTTATCTGTCAGAGAGATAGAGTACAGGCAGGCAGAGAGGCAGGCAGAGGCAGAGGGAGAAGCAGGCTCCCCGGGCAGCAAGAAGCACAATGTGGAACTCAATCCCAGGATGCCAGGACCATGACTGGAGCTGAAGGCAGCTGCCCAACCGACTGAGCCACCTGGGCGCCCCAACAATTTCAAATTTAATGAAAGGAATTAATGGCATGAAGGACTTTAACTACTGAACAAAAAGAGTACTGTAGATTTTCAAACTGAGGGGACAATTTGCAAAGGAAAACCATCACAAGGCACTCAGATGATTTCAATGGCTATGTTCAGAACTTGGTATCTGTATTTTCTCATAAGTCACTTTAATATGTATCTGCTGCTTTAAAAGTTTTCCCTACATCAAAAGTGACTGATTTTTTTTAGTCATTATAAAACTTTCTTTCTTTGACATTTTTAAGGAAATGAGAGCAAATTGCAAACATATTTTCTACAAAAGAATCCATAAGTAAAATACATTTAAATTTAAATAACTAATGTGTTAAAATTTTTTTCTGTTTCCTATTTTGATTGATGTAATATGTTTACTGAAGTGTTCAATTATTTTATAAAACATTTAAGGTGTTTTAAAATATTTTATACATTATACATTATATAAATTTACATTTATAAATATGTATATTTCATTTAAATTAAACTTGTTTATTAGCATATCTCAAGTTCCAGTATGCTAAAATTACTTTCTTTTTTTGGTATTATGATATCCAAACATAAATAGTATGAATCCAGAACAAGTCAGTGCCTAGCTGTTTCAGAGAAATGGTCTTCTCTTATACCTCCTGCCATCAGTTGGTTATCTTTGTGTGAATATAAGGATCAGTTTTCTCGCAGCTTTTGCTTACATGGAACAAAGTATGCAGCAGAGGGCGGCACAGAGAAAGTCTATGCCAGGCTCGATGGACCAAGGTTTGATTCATTTACCCTCCCTACTGACTAGCTTTACACTAAGAAGACCACTTACTCTGTAAGACTCAGTAAGACCACCCTCCCAGAAGGCTGTCTCGTGGTGGTAGTCATCATCAACTTAATGTTGGAAGAGAAGAAGCAAGAGATTAAAATAAGTGTTGTTTTGAGGTGCCTGGGTGGCTCAGTTGGTTAAGTGCCTGCCTTTGGCTCAGTCATGATTTCGGGATTCTGGGGATCCTGGAATTGAGCCCCGCCTGGGCTCCCTGATCAGCGGGAAGTCTGCTTCTCCCTCTGCCCCTCCCCCTATTTGTGCACTCTCTCTCTCTCTCTCTGTCTCAAATAAATAAATAAGCTCTTAAAAAAAAAAGTGTTCTAAGGTGAGGATTACTGGTAGCATATTTTTCTTTTCATCATATTTTCTTTAATGTTATTATTACATGTTTTACATTTGTGTGTGTGTAATTGAGATTCAATACACACCCACCTTCTACTCTATCACCCTGCTAGACCCCTATAAGCTCCCAGCATCTATTTTATTCTGAATGTGTTGTTAGCTCTGATACACAGGATCTCTGCAAGCAGGATACCTTATGCTGACAACCAGTTATGCTGCATCGCTCATATTCAAAGAACACCAGCAAGTCTTGACTGACCATGAATATCTTTTCTGGCCATTTCAAATTTCTAAAACTAATTCAAATTCAAATTTCCTGGGAAAATGACACATCGATCAACATATATTTATTACATTATCTAGGCAAGACCTAAATAAATCTTGTAGCTCTTTAATAGTATCACAGACCATAAAACTAGGTAGCCAACATGAGATAGGGCAAGGCCATGAGGTAATGGGACATAGGACATTAAGTTTTCCTAGGACTCTTAAGAGTCAGGAAAGTGAACCCTACCTGAATAAGACAGGCCAAGTGGTCCACTACCGAGTGGAGTCCTGGGTAATGTTGTTGATAACTGTTAAACATTGCTGAGGAAAACAAAGAAAAATATGTTTATGCCACTATGTTGGCAATAATAATAATAAATGCTTTACATGGAGTTTTGTCTCTAAGCCAAATATACTTCTGCTGGGTACATTATTTTATAAACATTATATTTATTTTTCATGACTCTCTGAAGTGTGGATACTTATCTTCATTTTAAAATGAGAAGATCAACATGTAGACTTTAAGTAACACATCCAAAGCCACACAACTAATAAATGGTTTTGCCATGTCTTCTCAGAGTCCCACCTACTCCTCTGCACTTATTATTCATTTGCTCAAGACCATACCTTGAAATTTTCATGGTGATTTTCTTTAGGTAATTTTTTTTTTTTATTCCTTTAGGCAATATTTAGGCAAGCTTCTATCTCTACTGGCCCTGGTGCTTCCAATCCTGGAAAAATCAGTTAAGTTCTAAAATAACAACTGCTGTGATAAAGTATTTCATCACTGACCCCTTACACTTCCTCATTATTTTTCTGGTATACTTAAGAAGAAACCTCAACTAAGACACATGATCTAGAACTATATTTAAGTGCATGGAATATCTGGAAAAATTAATACCCCAAAGCAATATACATGTGGTAGAAACACAGTTGGGTTCCATGATGCACTGTTTTCATGTTATAATTCATTCAATAATAACTCACTGTGAATATCTTCATTTATTTATAACAGTTAAGTGTTTTATTCTTCTGATTTAGTTTTGTGTTCTTCCTATCAGAAGCAAAGTGATACTTTTATTCAATATGTGTTTGTGTTTGACATCCTTTAGTTTTCTTTGGTAGAGAACATAGAGATTTTCCATCATAAAATGAAAATATCCAAAGGATTTCATCATCCATATGACAGCTAGACTTAATAAATCCAACTTACTGAAACTCCATGCACTAAATATATACATTTATTCTTTTATTGCCAAGTTGAGATAATTTATTTTCTAATTCCATTCTTTCCATGTCCCATTTCTCATATCCATGGATTTCTTACGATATTCTTTTTTCCTTTCTCTTATCTCAAACTAATGGCCTTATTGGGAAAATCCCAACACATATCTCCCCTTCTTGTTTTTCATTTGATCATGTTCCTTTTTTCAAAATCCCATATAATCTAAAATACTACCTTATTTCCCCATTTAGCTTTCCAGAAGTTTATGAGCCTGAAGGCCCAAGAAGTCCCAGGTAAGATCATGGAAAAAATATTTGCATGTAGAAATTTATGTGATTTACAAATCAATACAAGATATGAATTCAATAGTAAGAATTAGCTTACTAATACAGGTATCTGGGGAATACAGGTCCTGTAGTTACTGCCTAGCTGCTTCCCAATGGATTTTATGTAGAGTAGGAATTCTCCGTTGCCCTGTCAAATCAAATCACCTACACAGACTTTTTGGCAGTGAAGGATAGGTGAGCATGGCAGTATTAATAACTGGAAGAAAAACATTCTTGGTTCTCATTCAAGATCATAAAGAGATGTCGTTAAGCACACTGTCTTCCCTCTCTGTCTCAGCAACACTGTAAAGCAGAGTATGGTTACATAAGAAAAATACCAGAAAAATTAAAAACCCCAGATTTTTGTAGCATTTAACACTGAATAATTATTCAAAATATCAAAAATTTCGGTATTTTGCAAACAAGGACACACACCAAATTAAATCTATTTGGTAAATTTCTCTTCTGAGGTAGATATAATCCCTTCATGATTATTGAAACCATAGCAATGGTAGTGTTTTTCAGAACACAGACCGGAATGAAATAAACACATAATCAGTTGCTTTAAATGGTAATGTTTTCAATTATTAAGCGATTAGCAATCGTTCATTTACAAAACGGTGCCTTTAAGAACTATTTTTTAAGCATCTCCCTTTTTTCTTTTTCTTTGTTTTGAGAAAGAGATGTGCTTTGATAAACTATATAAACATATTATGCGTTATTAAACCTTAAAATTATATGCTTGACAGATAGCATATAGTTCTCTCTGGGGCTTTATTGCAGTCTGTGGAACTTATTAGTTATGATTTCGTTGCCAGTGGCAAAACACAGAATGTTCTATAAATTAAAACATTTGGCTATGGCTATGGGAAATTCTCCATGATGAACAGGGGTTGGAAGTGGGGGTGGAAACAAACCTAACTGTTTTCATTCAAAAAAGAAAAAAAAAAAAATCTGTGTACTGAATTTGTGCTACAGGTTTGTTTATTTCAAGGATTGAACATTCTAAACAATGCGGGAATTGCAGTAATTTTAGAACCAGTGTTGATAAATTTACAAGTTAAATCACAATGTTTACCAAAAAATGTATAAAGCAGTACACCTTACTTATACCAGATGCTGGTAATCCAGATTGTGGGCTGTCAGTTAAAGGAGCAATGACTTGGCCGTTCTTCATGTTGACTCCACTTTGCCAAATCCTATTATTTATTTATTTATTATTTGTTTAATAGCAGGAGCCTGCTCTTCCCTGTGATCCTCAATGTTCACAATCTCCTCATTTGCATTCAATATTTAATTCATTTATTTCATTGGAATTGACCAATATGCGTTCCACCATTGACCCATATAGATGAAACCCACGTGTTTTTTCTTTTTTTATTTCTTTCTTTCTTTTTAATTTTTTAATTATTTTTTTTTTCAGCGTAACGGTATTCATTGTTTTTGCACAACACCCAGTGCTCCATGCAATACGTGCCCTCCCTATGACCCACCATCTGGTTCCCCCAACCTCCCACCCCCGCCCCTTCAAAACCCTCAGGTTGTTTTTCAGAGTCCATAGTCTCTTATGGTTCGCCTCCCCTTCCAATTTCCCTCAACTTTCTTCTCCTCTCCATCTCCCAATGTCCTCCATGTCATTTGTGATGCTCCACAAATAAGTGAATTTCTGAAGTAAACAAGCTTTGCCCACTACAATATAGATAGTTGATGTCACGCTCATTTGTGTTCTATTAATATACAGTTCAGTTTAGGCACACATTCCTATGACTTTAAATGTGTATGCTATTAATAGACCTTACAGCTTTATGTAGGATAAAAATGATCAAGATTAGGTAATTGGATATAAATTATCATCAATGTATAAATAACAAGGACACGTTCGAATGAACTACTGATACCTAATTAGTTAAACTTGTCAAATAATTATAGAATAATCATGGCTCTCATCAGCAACTGTTACAAACTGTTGAAATTTGATGCAGTGGAGCTTGTATAAATTTGCACTTGGTTAAAATATCTGCGAATTGCAGCAAACAGATTTTAGCACACGGGACTGGAGGCACTTCTCCCGTCACTGTTACTGCATGCCTTTTGTCCTTCACAAACTGCAACCTTCTCCTTTTTGTGTTTCCCCTTCCTTTCCCCCTCTTCTCCTCTTTTTGTTGTTTGCTATCCTCCTTCTCATCTTTATTAGAATTTCAAACACCATATGTATCCATGTTGCTCTGCCACTAAATTCTGAATCTAAAGCACCTGTATCTTTGAATGTGGTTTTCATAAGCTTAGAAATATATATGCAGCTATGTTGTTTTTCAAATTCTATATTAGACACACAGAGTGTGTGTTTTGAATTAAATACTTGACAAGAGGTTGGCATCAATTAGATTATTCATTTTTTCAGGCCATAAAAAATTATAAATGCTTGCTTGTTTCTTCCCTTGCCATAGAGTTAGTCTTCATGCAGTTCATATCCTCTGTGATCTCTTTCTGAACTAAGGCCATAAATATCCCTTCCCTAGCCTGAATTCACCTGCCAGAAACTATTTTAAAATCATCACTTCTTACCTGTGGGGAAATACGCACACCTACACATCCACTCCATCTATTCTTAGTCTTTTTATAAATACAGGAGTGGTGAAAATTAAGACAAAAGAAATTAATTGGATTTAGTTGGTACATGGAGCTGCATTGTCTGAAATGTGGGAGCGGGCATGATAAAAATTTTCAATGTGTCATAACTTGCCGTTTCTAAAGGGCTTGAAAATGTATTTATCTCACTAAACTGGAAAAATCGTAGCAGAAATTATATCAACTTCTTTCACCAGTGCATTGACAGCTTCAAGTAATATTTTTTGCACAAAGCTCTCAGGACATATGTCAATTGTACAAATGGATCATGGATATGGAATAATTTTGTTTATTTTGTCAGAAGTATTTTGGTACTTTTTGGGCATCACTAGATTCCTAAGAAATCTATATTAATAAAATATTGAAATAAATGAATGGGAAATGAGGAAAAAAGAGTAATAATGTGTGTGGCGGAAGCACAATGTGGATAGACAGTAGTTTTATGGGTTCTCCCAATTGATACTTTGGACATTAAATTGTTTGCACATGATCTTCAAGCTCATTAGTTCTAACTTGCTAATAGTACAGCTCAGAAAACTAAACCTCAGAGACGGTACATGATGTTTTCATTTAACTATTTTTCTATTACCTACCTAGTTATTAAGCTAGTTGTGAATGCCATGCCGAGAAGGATTTCTCGCAAATCACTTAAGCAATCTTTCATATCGCTAGCAACCTGAGTAGAGACAGAAGGACCATAGTAGAGCAGAATGAACAATTAATTAAAATTGAAGAACTTAGAAAAATACTGTCTTTATCATTTACTAACAAGCAGCTCAGTTCTGCTCAGCTTCAGTTTTCTCAGGGACAAAACGAGAATTATTCTATCTATCCCGGAACGTTAGAACAGATAGAGTCACCAAGCGACATACTCTCTATGAGAGGGAACTGAACTCTAGAAAATACTTTTTAATTGCAAATACATTTGAGTCTATGCTTTTATGCCAAAAATAAATTCCCAAACCAAATCCAATTATTTAATCATCATTTTCTACTTGGGCATTTCTCTATTTAGCATGTGGTCATTCATAAGCAAATACTGGACCCAAACTATATACCAAACACAGTCGTCAATACAGGAAATGTAAGTTGAAAAAATGTAAGTTGAAAAATATAAGTTGGTCTTGTTCATACTGTATTTTACTTGGCTAGGCTGTGTTCAAGTCCCACTGTTTTAGCTAACTTTTCATAGTCACAGATTATACTTGTAGTATCATCAATGTCTTATAATTGGATGAAGAAGTTATAGAATGAGCAGATATTTGAGGTGGAAGTCAAACTTGATTCCTGCTTTTTGCTTAAGCCTCGCAGGTAATCCTTGACCAAGTTCTGCTGGCTCTAAGCTCCGAATAAATCAGTCTCCTTTTCCTCCCAAACTCTACCACCTAAGATAAGTACCACCCTCTTTAATCAAGATATTATACAACAACCTCCAAAGTACAATGGTTTATGCTTCACCTTCTGGCCCCTTACACACCATTCAGCACAAAGAAGTCAGAGTAATCTTTCTAACAAACAGATAAGTCAGATTACTGACAGTGACTTCTAGCTCTTCTGCAGTGGCCTATAGGGCCACAGATGATCTAGCTGCTCCCTTATTTTCCAAATTTATATTATACCATCTGAATTCAGCTTCACTGGCTTCCTTTATATTGCTTGAACAGATCCACTTATTTTCTATTTTGACACCTATAAACTTGTACTTATCTCTGCCCGAGTGCTGTTTTACTAACTCACTGCATGACTGACTTCATATCTGAGGTTAATTTCTCAGTTCTGTACTTAAGTTTTGTCTCCTCAGAAGACCCTTTCTTTAGCACATTGCATGTGGTCATTCTTCACTTTTCAGCAAGTATTAATCTAGTGCCTGCCATGGGCTGAAGATTTGTCTTTCCCCCAAATTCATATATTGAATCCTTAATGTGATGGTATGTACAAGTGGGATCTTCGAGAGGGAATTAGGTCATGACAGGGTTATGACCTAATGATGGGGTTAATGGCCTTATAAGTAAAGGAAGAGAGCAAGTTCTTTGTCTCTCTCTCTCTCTTTCTCATCTTTCTCTCCTTCTCAGCCATATGAGCATACAGTGAAAAGGTGGCTGTGTCCAAGCTAGGAAGCAGGCTGTGCTGTCACCATCATCTAGTACTTCCCAAACTCCAGAACTGTGAGAAATAACTTTTGTCGTTTAAGCTACCCAGTCTATGATATTTTTGTTACAGCCTGAAGTGACCAATGGCGCCTACAAACCTAGTCCTGGCCAGTTACTCTATATCACATCACTAAGCTCTTTCTTACATAATCTTAAGATAATTATTACTTGTCTTATTTATGTATTTGTTTACTTATTTATCCTGTCAGTTTGCAAACTTTTTTTCTTCATGAGGCAAGAATTTTATTGGTCTCATTCATAGAAATATCCCTGGAGCTAAACCTCATATCTGGCACATTATAAACACTCAGCATATATGTTGAATGAATGAATGATTTCATAATAATTTTTGAGAAATGTTTTGTGTCAGTCATTGATGGTTGCTGAGCACACACTTTTTTTTGCCATCAAGATTGAAAAGAAACATGTAAGATGTATTCATTCAACAAGTACTTTTAAATGTCAAATACATGTAAGGTACTGTCCTATGCTAGATACCAGGATTGTAAATAAAACATAACTCTAGGGGCGCCTGGGTGGCTCAGTGGGTTAAAGCCTCTGCCTTCGGCTCAGGTCATGATCTCAGGGTCCTGGGATCGAGCCCTGCATCGGGCTCTCTGCTCAGCGGTGAACCTGCTTCCCTTCCTCTCTCTCTGCCTGCCTCTCTGCCTACTTGTGATCTCTATCTGATAAATAAATAAAATCTTAAAAAAAAATAATTCTAGCCATAAGGAACTGACATAAAGAAGAAAATAATGTAAGCTTATGTAAGTATACACTTAAAATGGATAAGATGGTAAATTTTATGTTGTATGGGTTTTGAACCCCAACTAAAAATATATTAAAAATACATATAGAATCAATTAACTCTATTTGACATATGTTGTGAAGGAGAAGCTCAGGAGCCCATGAAAATGCACAATAGGAGGAGAGGTTGAGGAGAGTCTCATAAAGAGTAACGTTCATATTGAGAACTAAAGGTTGATCTAAGGGTTGCCTAATTGAAGAGCAGCATGAAAGTTCTAAGCACACGTCAGAACTCGTGTTGTAAAAATGGAAGCTGAGCAAGGCCAGGGTAGTGATAGCAGAGATGGAAAGGTGAAGAGAAACCCAAGATGAGTGTGAAGGAGTCGTTAGTGATGAGATCCTGTTGTGCTGCCATGGAGGTAACCTTAGGTCTCCCTGGGGTTATGCAAAGGCAGAGAATTCATTTATAGCACCAGGAAGAGTTTCTGAAGGAAGATTTATCCATGGTGAGCTGGAAAGTGTAAGCAGAGTTGAGCAGTATGAGTGGGACAGTAGGGGAAGAGAGACATGTAAGGCTCTTTGAACTTCTTCAATGCCTAGAGATAATTCTATTACTAATAATGGATCCCTCTGGGGAGTCTAATGTAGACCCCCTGCCTCCCCCTTTCATCATATACTGTTGCATACAGTCTAAATAGTTTTCTTCCGTTCTCACTCTAATAACACAACTACGTCACAAAGTTTTTTAAAAAAGTTTATTTTGTTTCTTCTTTATTGTCTTTAATTTTTTTTCCTCTGAGGGAGCAAAAAGACTGCTGTGTGTTGGTAATATGTTTTTTGAAGTCAAGGCATTACTAGAAAGACTTTCATAAAGACATTTAAAAGCTGGAGAACTTATCTCAATGCCACCCCTGTCAATTCTCTGCTCTTCCTTATTATTTGTAGGAAAAAAAAATGCCTTTCTTGAAAAACATTTTTGAAGGATGAATAGGAGTTAAATTAGAGGAAAGAATAGGGAAAGGAATGATTGGCAGAAAGAATCACATGAGCAAATACTAGGCTTGTTCAGAAAACTACTAGTAGATATTCTCTTTTTATACTTGAATGAAAGCTGCAATGAAAGGCATGATGGACAAGAAATTATCAAATATGAGTATGTGTATTAATTTCTAGAACTACTACAACAAAGAACACAGACTAGGTGGCTTAAACAACAGAAATGTATTGTCTCACAGTTCTGGAGGCTACAGGTGTAGTCCAAACTCAAAGTACTGCCCAAGCTGGTTTCTTCTGAGGGCTGTTAAGGAAAGGTATGTTCTAGGCCTCTTTCCTTGGATTGTACAAAACCATCATTTTCCTGTGGCTCTTCATATTCTTTTCTCTCTGTCAATATTTTTTGTGCCCAAATTTTCCATTTTTATAAGGACACCAGTCATATTAAATTGGACCCAACTTAATTATCTCACTTTATCTTGATTACTTTTGTAAAGACCCTAGCCCCAAATAAGGTTACATTCAGAGGGACTGATGGTTAGTACTTCAGCATACAAATTTGTGGGGAGGGGACACAATTCCATCTATAATAGTGAGTCAAAGTGCTTTTGTGAACTGTAGATAATTGAAAATAAATCAAGCATTCACATTATTAAATATTTCACTGGATGATTACAGGGACCAAGAGGGATTATATAGGAATACATGATTTCTGGAAAAATTATATTCTTAGACACTCCTATGACAATTTTTTCAGACGTACAGAATGGTATTGTTCAGAAGGTGCCTAATAAGCCATCAGGTAGAAAGGAAACTTTGGAGTTCATATCTAAATTTCAAGCAAAAATAAAAAGAATCATATTAATAAAGGACAGTAGAAAAGGAGAATTCACATGTGAATAGTATGTGAGAGGAGACCAGGATCAGAAGGTAAAAGATGTGAAGATATAGGTCTAATGTGGACATTCTTTTTTTTTTTTTTTTAAGATTTTATTTATTTACTTGACAGTCAGAGATCACAAATAGGCAAAGAGGCAGGCAGAGAGAGAGAGAGGAGGAAACAGGCTCCCTGCTGAGCAGAGAGCCCGATGCAGGTCTCGATGTGGGGCTCGATCCCAAGACCCTGAGATGGTGACCTGAACTGAAGGCAGAGGCTTTAACCCACTGATCCACCCAAGTGTCCCTAATGTGGACATTCTTACAGTGGACTTTAATATGTATCAAAATGATTTATACTGTGCCACTTTTAGATAGAGCCAAATAATGCTCAAAAATCACATTTTGATTTTTTTCATGATGGCTGAATTATGGAGTGATAAGAGAAGGTGCAAAATAGCTGAAAAGTCCTGTAAGGATGTTCAATATTATAGGATAAAAAGTGAAGGCCCTAATCATGGGCCATGGAGATATGCTCAAAAATCAAAATATTTACTAATTTCTCTTGAAAGTATCTTCATACAATGTTACATCAACAAAGAATTATCATTGATATCTTTTGTGTTACCGTATGTTTCCATATAAAATATACATTTCAATATATAGTAAAATGTGGTCAAGTCGTTCATCACTGCCAGTTAAAACTCTGTTTCACATTTTTGTTTTGAAGACACATATTGTGTCATCTCACTTCCTCGAGTCTAGGTCGTTGCTTCAAATTTCTTCAGCTCTACATCCTTTTTTTTCCTATTTTCTGAAACCTTCTACCACAGACCACTATTGCTGTCTACTACTACTCTTGCGCATTCCTTAGTTTTCACTCTGCCTCTGCTCTGTTTTAAAACAATTCATCTCACTATTATTTTTTATTATGAGACACTATACCCATTTTTTGTGGCATGCTTATAAAAGTAATTTGTGTTGTTTTTAGAAAGTATGGCTTGACCCATAATTAAAAAAAAAAAAAGACTCTTCACTGTGCAGAGAAAAATACAAAGTGTAAGCCTTCGTTCATTCAACAAATGTGTCCCCATCCCCTAAAGGGAGCCACTTTTAACAGTTAATCTATTAATATTTCTACATTGAGTTTTTATAGAGTTATTTTTAAATTAACAACTTCAGATTTTAACTAATTAGTCTCCTGATAAGGTCAAGATTTAGCTTATTTTCACCAATGCCTCCTTCTCCTCCCACTCCTTCTGAAACAATTTTTGTACTTTTTCATCTCTCATTTGGGAAACACTGTAATTTAAATAATACACATCTACACAGTCTTTTCACTCTTCAGCCATCAACATTACCTTTCAAGTCTCAACTCTGGAGTGTGAAGATGGTAATTTCTCTCTCTCTCTGCTAAAGCAACTACATTTAACTATATTTGCATTTACTTTCACATTTTCAGTATCTGTTTTGTTACTGTACTTGTAGTGTGTAGGTACATTGGAATAACTGAAAATCAATGTCTGCATTATTATAGCTGTTTAACATTTCAAAGCCAAGTATTGCAATTCATTTCCTTTGTTGTAGCATGTTTGTTTATTTTGTTCATTTCATTTTCATTTACTAATCACCTGCTAGTTTTGCATTCTCTCATGATTTCTGACATATTTTAAGGACCTTTCTTTTATCATTCTCTGAGAAATATGGATTGCAGATTTAAGTTGGGTAACACTGGAAACAAGGCCAGTTAGGGAGTTGCTGCCCTGCAACAGCTGAAATATAAAGGGAGCTTAAATGACAATAGTAGCAGTAGGATCAGCTGAAATCCATCATTATTAAGAGTAAAATAGCTGGAAGCACATGCTCTCTTACGGTGTATCAGTAGCACCGTTTTGCGTAGGAAGTATTGCGCAATATGATTATATTTTTTAATCATGCAAGTCCTAAGATTAGAGATCATAAAGCCACTCCAGGTCATAGAGATTTCCCAGTTGACAACCGTGGCAAACACACAAATACATACACACACACAAATGCAATAGTCATTAGTAGTGGTATATCACACTTTTATTTTAATAGCTGCACTACAATTTTTTTAGCTTTTTTATTAAGTTTTAGGGATAAAAAAATCCCTGAATATAATGAAGTAAGTGCTTTTCATAATATGTATCCTTAATAGACAATATTAATTGGGATATATATATATGTGTTGGGGGGTTAGTGGTTAGTACTTGTAAAGGATGACCTTGACATGGTTTGTGAGGCCTCCAAAGCAATTACTCTAGAAACTGAGATGGGAAAACAATGGCAAAAAACAGATAGAACTGCTTGAATTAGTCCAAATCACAGATATTGCTCAGCAGCATTAAATGACGGTTAAGTTTTAATGAGGGAGGACAAGAGGTAATTAAATCTTGACATACAATTATGAAAGAAAATATCAGGTAACAATTTTGCTATGCAATACAAAGGGAGAAAAGACATTTTCTGAAAACTTGCCTGATGCTCTGTCATCTGAAACTATTCTTTATGAGTGCAGGGTGAAGGTCAAGGAGGTATCTCAACTCCATCAATCCTTTGGACAGTTACAAATGACCTTTCGCTTTCCATAAGACATTCAATATTCTGAATTGGAGGGATACATTTTTCTGTGTTTAGAAAATGGCAAAATTGAAACCTTTCCTATTGCAGGAGGCACACTTTTGTTGACTCTCTTGGACAGCCTGTTCATTCCCAAAGCTTGTTCAGGCTATGGTCTCATTTGCATTAACTATCTAATCTAAAGAAAAGTGTCAATTTTATATTGTGTATCTGAAATTGTTCCACTTGCTGAATAATTTTTGCTCAACCTTTGAAAAAACCCAACGTTGGCCTAATAGAGAATGATAATACCTCTTTTAAAATACTTGAGTGAGTTTTAACTTTGGAGAAGTAGTCCATGAACTTTGCATTTACATTAGAAAGCTAGTAAAGGAGACAGAAACAAGATTTTATTCTTGAATTTTTTTCCTATGTGATGTTCTTAGAAGAAATTATTTTTGAGTAACAATTAAAATACATTTAAAAATTTCAGTTCAGAACCAAGACTCCTCTTGCTCTAATGAATTCAGAATTTTTTAAATACTTACTTTTTCTTAGTTTTCCATATAAAAGGTCACAGTAATCAAGCTGTCATCAACTTAGAAATATATAACCATATAGCTACTGGCTAAAGTTACATTTATAGGTACCTTAAGATAACACAAAACTTATACTATACTTATGAATAAGTGCATTGTGACACATAATTACAGTTATGAGCATTAAAAATGAATGTGACACCAGTTCAAAGAGAAGGCATTTTATTTTTCACTTATTTACTTATTGTTCCTTTAATATAGAGGTATTGGTTCTCTTGTATCTGTTAGAGAGTGCTCTAGGCACTGGGAGGTACAGCCAGAGAATGAGAAAAAGTACCCCGTCCTTGCTATTGTGGAGAGATGAAGAAACATTTGTACTGGCTTCTGCCAATATGTAAATAATATCATTCCAAATACTGTTAAGTTTTTGGAGAAAGTAAAACAGAATAATGGATAATTAATATGAAATTAGAGCAGAGGATCACATTTTACACAGTGTGGTCAGAGAATCTTTGAATAAGGTATATACTCTTGCCTGTGAGGCTATTAGAATTGAGAAACAAATATATGTCACTTAATGAGTAATTGAGGTTTTGGTTACTGATTGCATTCTTCCCAAAGTCATGTCTCCAGCTGAACCATTCAGACTGAGTTTTACCTATTCTTATTTTTATTCTAGAAAAGAAAGGTAGTTGTGATCACTGACTAATCTTAAAGAAGATTATAGAATACATATAACTTGTAACATTTTTTTTGCAATACAACTGTAAAAAATTAATATTTTTCATGGGATAATTCTCTGAGTTTAATTATGGAAGAGGTTAACATAACAGATGGATATTTTCATTTTCTTAATGCCGTATTTATGTTTTTTGTAAATTGTAAAATTAAGGATTATTTCTGAGGGGCAGGGACAATTTTTGTTAGCCAGTAAACAGATACAGAGAACTAAAGACAACCCAAAGAGAATTGACAAAGCAAAAATAAAAATATTAAAAAGTGATTGATGATGGTTGATATCACAAAAGGTTAAAAATAGTTCTGAATATAAGTTTACAGTAGGATAAGTTCTGATTAGTTCCACTAAAAGTATGGCTGTTTTCATTTTATTTGACTAAAAGATTTTATAGAAATAAGAATGCAGTACTGTTAACCTGTCTCATCTAACAGGAAACACTTAAGGTTTCAATGGAAAATTAAATCTAGTTAAGGAAAATAATAAATTTATTTTTAATAATTTTTGTTTTGATAACATTTTAATAAACATTTATATTCATTATAAATTAATAATATTTTATTGGGAGGGAGACAAACCATAAATGACTCTTAATCTCACAAAACAAACTGGGGGTTGCTGGGGGGAGGTGGGATTGGGAGAGGGGGAGCGGGCTATGGACATTGGGGAGGGGAGGCGAACCATAAGAGACTATGGACTCTGAAAAACAACCTGAGGGTTTTGAAGGGTCAGGGGTGGGAGGTTGGGGGAACAGGTGGTGGGTGATGGGGAGGGCACGTTTTGCATGGAGCACTGGGTGTTGTGCAAAAAGAATGAATACTGTTACGCTGAAAAAATTAATAAAAAGGAAAAAAAATAAAAAAAATAATAAAAAAAATAAATAAAATTTATTTTATTTTTTTTTTTTTAAGATTTAATGCATTTATTTAACAGAGAGAGAGAGAGAGATTACAAGTAGGAAGAGCAGCAGCCAGAGAGGGGAGGAAGCAGGCTCCTGCCAAGCAGAGAGCCCGATACGGGGCTTGATCCCAGGACCCTGAGATCATGACCTGAGCCGAAGGCAGAGACTTAACCCACTGAGCCACCCAAGCGCCCCTAAAATTTATTTTTAATACATAAAAATAACTAAATTAAACCTTAATTGTAGATGGGGGGCTGGGTGGCTCAGTTGGCTAAGTTTCTGACTCTTGATTTTGGTTCAGGTTATGATCTCAGGGTTGTGAGACCTGTCTTCCCTTCGGTCTTGGTGCCCTGTGTTGGGCTCCATGCTTCACGCAGAGTCTGCTTGGGATTCTCTCACTCTTCCCCTACCCCTGAGTCTCTCTCTCTCTCTCTCTCCCATATCTCTCTCTCTAAAAAATAAAAAATTTTAGGAAAAAATAGTTTATCTTTTTTACTTCAGAATTCTGCTTACATAACTGATTTCCTATCTACAAATAATGGTGGTGGTTTTTGCACATTATAAAGTGAGATATAAAATATTCTATTGCCCAGTCAGACTCATGTGAATCATAGATCTTAACCAGTATCAACCTTTTCCTAATAAGTTCAAGGAGAAAATCACAAGGCACAAGAAAAACAGAAGTGGTCTGGGATATCCAGTGCTTCTCCCCAGGTTCTATTCTGCTGCGTTAGAATGCACTCCGACCCAGATGAACCTGTGGTATCATTAATAATGCATACAGCCACGTAATTTACTCAGACAGAGGCATCTTGGTCATGAAATCTCTCCATTTTATACTTAGTTTTACATAGCTTATGTGACATTCTTTAGGGACCCATGCAAATTTATGCCACATGGATTTGTAGATTTCAGGTTTGCTTACCATCAGCAATCCCAGCCTAGCAAGTGTGTCCTGGTTTATAGACAAGGATTCACAGATAGGGTTCTCCTCTTAGCAAATTCCAAATTTTCTTTTACCAGGAGATCTTTTACCAAGAGATCGTTTGCCTCTTTAGAAGATTTGACTGGGTCAAATTCTTTCTATCCTCAGGGCATCATCTTTACTTCCACTTCAGTCAGGAAGAAAATATAAAACAGAACTTCTGTTTAACCATTTATTTCCCATGAGCAGACTGCTATACTCATTTCAAATTATTCATTTCAAGTTCATATACTTTGGTAGAGGAACCACATTTAATGGGATAATGAGGAGTATTTCCACCAGCAAGCACCAATGAAAAGGTGACAGAAGCTTTGTTTCTTCCTCTTTCTCATCAAGAGAAAACCCCAGTTTCATCTCCAAATCATAAGGATCATTGCCAATAAATAATTGTAATGAATTCATTGATATAATTCATATAAACTATAGTTTCATTACTATTCCTATATATCCAGCATGAAATTAATGAAAAGTGATAGGAAGAAAATAATTTCATCCAGTTGTTAACATTTCTGTGTAGTTGAATAGCAGCTAAGAGAAAGATTGTGTATTGGTTAAGGACCTATCTCTGCAGTCATACTGTCTGTATTAAATCTAGTTTTGCCCCTTAAACAATGTGATTTTGGAATAGTTATTCAATATCTACTTGCCTTCATTCTTCCAGCTACAAAATGAGGATTATAATTATACTTAGTCATAATATCACTGTAAGAATTAAATAATATATGTAAGGCCTTTAGAAGCAGCTATTGTCAAAAATAGCACAGTAGAGTAGGTAGTTTTCTGAGTTGTGATTGTGCTATAAGACTTGCATTATTCAGGGGTGCCTGGGTGTCTCAGTCAGTTAAGCATCTGACCCTTGGTGTCTGCTCAGCCCAGATCTCATGGTCAATAGGATGGAGCCTCGTGTTGGGCTCCTTGCTCAGTGGGGATTCTGCTTGGGATTCTCTCTCCCTCTCCCTCCACCCCTCCCCCTGCTCACACGAGCGCTCGCTCGCTCTCTCTCTCTCACTAAAATAAATAAATAAATCTTTTGCATTATTCAGTTTCTTTATTTTAACAGACAATTATGGAGATGCAATTATACTCAGTTGACTATTCTCACATCATTTGCATGTTGTTGTTTATGCTTCTTAAAATTTTTTTTAATGTGGCTATTATGCTAAAGTATAGTTCTCATTAACAGTAATGAGTTAATGACTCTAATATCATTAATTGAAACATAACACTAATGATGAAAATACAAATATAAACATGAAATTTAATATTGAGCTTAAATAAGAGCAGACTCTAGTAAAACTATGGATTGTGAATTTTTTAAAAACATTTTATTTATTTATTTGACAGACAGAGATCACAAATAGGCAGAGAGAGGAAGAAGCAGGCTCCCCACTGAGGAGAGAGTCAGATGCAGGGCTTGATCCAAGGGTCCTGGGATCATGACCGGAGCGGTAGGCAGAGGCTTTAACCCACTGAGCCACCCAGGCATCCCTGGATTGTGAATTTTTGTAGCGATTTTACAGTAAACATTTAGACTATAATTATTTTTCATAAGCAGTTGAAAGAACCTAGAAGTACAAATAACAAATACAGAATTAGTATCAAAATGCTGTGTTTTAACAAACTAATAATTTGTTTACTCCAGGGTTCAGTGTGTTTTTATCATAAAATGTTAATTAGTTGCATCATCACCTTCAAAGTACACTTCTAGTAATCTGATTGAGCATCCCAGAATACTTCCAAAATAATGCTTTCTTACATGAGATAGACATTATCCAAAAAGGTAAAGAAGAGAACAAGGGATGCCGGGGTGGCTCAGTGGATTAAAGCCTCTGCCTTTGGCTCTAGTCATGATCCCAGCGTCCTGGGATAGAGCCCTGCATCGGGCTCTCTGCTCAGCGAGGAGCCTGCTTCCCTTCCTTTCTCTCTGCCTGCCTCTCGCCTACTTGTGATCTCTGTCTGTCAAATAAATAAATAAAAATCTTAAAAAAAAAAACAAAAAAAAACGGGGTGCCTGGGTGGCTCAGTGGGTTAAAGCCTCTGCCTTCGGCTCAGGTCATGATTCCAGGGTCCCGGGACAGAGCCCTGCATCGGGCTCTCTGCTCAGTGGGGAGCCTGCTTCCTCCTCTCTCTGCCTGCCTTTCTGCCTAATTGTGATCTCTGTCAAATAAATAAATAAAATATTAGGGAAAAAAAAGAAGAAGAAGGGCGCCTGGGTGGCTCAGTGGGTTAAGCCGCTGCCTTCGGCTCAGGTCATGATCTCGGGGTCCTGGGATCGAGTCCCGCATCGGGCTCTTTGCTCAGCAGGGAGCCTGCTTCCCTCTCTCTCTCTCTCTGCCTGCCTCTCTATCTACTTATGATCTCTCTCTGTCAAATAAATAAATAAAATCTTTTAAAAAAAAAAGAAGAAGAGAACAAAACAATAACAACATCATTCAAAGGTACATTCTTGGAGCAAAAGAAGATATATAGTAATTCTGAGAAGCTCATAAAGTTAGTGTCAAGTGAATGGGAAACATGCCTAGAGAATAAGGTGTACCGGTTACTGGCAAAAATCCCTTCACCAAGTAACATCGCTGTACAGTGTATAACATCAGTGGCACAGAGAGCAGAAGAGAGTCGCCTACGGAGTGGAGGGGTTGGCAGATCCACCCAAGGGGTATGCCTCCACTGATATAAAGAGAATGAACCTTTCCCTTATCAATTTGCCAAAATTTATGGGAGAAAATGTAAGAAAATGACATTTTGTTCCTTTTCAACTGAAAAGTCCTGGTCTAAGAGGTTGTTGTTGTTGTTGGTGGTGGTGGTGGTGTGTGTTTGTGTGTGTGTGTGTGTGTGTGTGTGTGTGTGTTTAATTTCGGTGTGTTTAATTTAGGTACTTCTGTTTAACTTTGGAGTCATGATGCTGACCAGGAAAAGCACTCGAATCAGTTCAGTGGAGAGGCAACCACTGAAAACATCTGCCCAGTGAAATCTTTAAATCGCCCGCCACACAGAATATTTGGAAGGTACCAATAAAGCTTTTTAGTGTGGTTTTAAGGATTAAAGAAATAGCAAAATTAATGTACTAGAAATGGAACAAATTCCAGTCACAGCTAAGAAGAGAATATTTTTTTAGCTTCCAGAGAGTTCAAGAGTTTGCTTTTCCTTTCTGAAGTACACATCTTGTGAAAAAATCCTCATGCTAGTCAGTAAAATGGATAACATATCAACATTTCTTTCTGACACTGATATTGTCAGGAAATTCCATTTCTGTATTATATCCAAGTGGCACAGCCCAGTAATAAATAATAAATACAGTATCTATCACTCCAGGGTCAATATATTATATTTTTAATGTTCACAGTTACATTTAGCATTTTATTTTTTAAGTTTTATTACATTTTAGCATTTTAAGGAGATAAGCAAGTAACTTGATCAACTCTTCCAAAAAGTTAATTCTATTTTTCAATCTTTGGAGGAAAAAAATGAACATATAGTGCATATATATACGGTTAATTGCTACTAGCAAATTGCTACACGCCTAACTCCTGCAACACACACCTTATATCTCAGTTTCTGTGAATCAAGAGTCCAGGTAAATCTTAGCTGGGTTCTCTGCTTTAAGTTCTCAAAAGGCTACAATCAAAGGGTTAGCCAGGCTGTATTTCCTATCTGGAGGCTTGACGGGGAAGAATTTGAGTTTCAATTATTCAGGTTGTTGATGGAATTTATTTTCTTATAGCTGGATGATTGAAGTTCTGGCTAAGTATAACATGAACCAAGATGACTGCTTACAGTCTTTAAAAATAATTTAGAACAGTTTTAGGTTTACAGAAAAATTGAGAGGAAGATACAGAGATTTCCATTATACCCCTTGCCTCCACACAGGAATATCCTTTCCCGATATCAACATTCCCCACCAGAGCGGTGCATTTGGAATAATTGATGAACCTATGGTGACACATTATAATCACCCAAATTCAACAGTTTACATTAGGAGTTCACTTGGTGTTGTAAGTTCCCTGGGTTTGGACAAATGTATAATGACAGGTATCAATCATTATAATGTTATACAGAGTATTTTCACTGCTCTGAAAATTCTCTGAGCTCTTTCTGTTCATCCTTCCCCCTTTTTGCTCCCAGCACCTAACAACCACTGATTTTGTTTTTCTTTACTGTTTTTATAGTTTTGCCTTTTCCAGAATATCATTAGTTGGAATTATATAATATGTCGCCTTTTTGGATTGACTTCTTTCACTTAGTGATAGGCATTTAAGGCCCCTTCATGTCTTTTTGTGACTCAATGGCTCGTTTCATTTTAGTGCTAAGATAATATTCCATAGGCTGAAATCACCAGTTTATTTAACCAACCACCTACTGAAGGATACCTTTGTTGCGACTCTTATAAATAAAGCTGTTATAAACATCTGTGTGTAGGTTTCGTGTGGATGTAAGTTTTTAACTAGCTTGGGTAAATAACGAGTAGAATGATTGCCAGAGTATATGGTAAAAGTATGTTTAGATTTGTAAGAAACTGTCAAACTGTCTTCCAAAGAAGCTGTATCATTTTACATTCCCACTAACAATGAATGAGAATTTCTGTTGCTCCACATCCTTGGGAACATTTGGTATTGTCAGTGTTCCAGATATTAGCCATTTTAATAGGTATAGTGGTATCTGGTTGCTTTAATTTGCATTTCCCTGATAAGGTAGGATATAGAGTATTTTTTTCACATGATAATTTGTGATCTGCATATCTTCTTTGGGGAAGTGTCTGTTAAGGTTTCACCCATTTACTAATAGGATTGTTTGTTTTCTTACTGTTGAGTTTTTGTGTGTGTGTTTTGGATAACAGTTTTTTATTAAATGTGTCTTTTGTAAATATTTCTCCCAATCTCTGGCTTCTCTTCTCATTCTCTGGACATTGTTTTTCATAGAACAAAAGTTTTTAACTTTATGATTTATTTTATGTTTTTTAGAAGTTTTTTAATTTTGATGAGGTCCAGCTTATCCATTATTTCCTTCAGGAATTATGCATTTGGTATTTGCCATAGATACAATGCTTTTTAGTATTGTATTTAAAAAGACATCACCTTTCCTGAGATCATGTAGGCTTTCTCCAATCTTATCCTCCAGGGGTTTTATAGTTTTGCGTTTTGCATTAGGTTTTTGACCCATTTTAAGTAAATTTTTGTAAAGGGTGTAATATCTGTGTCATATTTTTGCATGTGGATTTTTGTAAAGGGTGTAATATCTGTATTCATATTTTTGCATGTGGATTTCCAGTTGTTTCAGCACCATTTGTTGAAAAGATTATCTTTACTCCATGGTATTGCCTTTGTTCCTTTGTCAGAGATCAGTTTTCTCTATTTATGGGGATATATATCTTGGCTCTGTTTTCTGTTCCCTTGAACTATTTGTCTATGTTTTATCAATACCAGGCTATCTTTATTACTATAGCTTTATAGTAAGTCTTAAAGTCAGGTAGTGTCTGCCCTCCATTCCCCCCACCCCCCGATATTTTGCTGGCTATTCTGGATCTTTTGCCTCTCAACATAAACTGTAGAATCTAATCATTGATGTCTACAAAATAACTTGCTGGGATTTGGGTTGAGATTGCACTGAATCTATATATCAAGTTGGAAAGGACTGATCTTTTGAAGATATTGAATCTTCCTATCCAAGAACATGGAATATCTCTCGTTTCTTTAGTTCTTTGATTTCTTTCTCCATAGTTTTGTACTTTTCCTCATATAGATTTTATACATTTTTTTAGGTTTATATCTAAGTATTTCATTTGGAGGGGTACTAATATAAAAAGTATTATGTTTTTAATTTCAAATTCCACTTGTTCATCACTTGTTTTTAGGGAAGTTTTGACTTTTGTATATTTTTTATTATTTTTTAATGTTTTTTATTTTATTTAAGTTCAATTAATTAGCATGAAATGTATTACTGGTTTCAGAGGTACAGGCCTATGATTCATCAGTCTTACATAATACCCAGTGCTCATTACATCACATGCCCTCCTTAATGTCCATCACTCAGTTTCCCCATTCCTCCACCCCCTCCCTTCCAGCAGCCCTCTGTTTTCCATGTTAAGAGACTCTTGTGGTTTGTCTCCCTCTCTGGTTTCATCTTGTTTATTTTTATTTCCCTTCCCCTATTATCCTGTTTTGTTTCTTAAATTCCACATATCTGTGAGATCATATGGTAATTGTCTTTCTCTAATTGACTTATTTCACTTAGCGTAATACCCTCTAGTTCCATCCATGTTATTTCAAGTGGCAAGATTTCTTTTTCTTTTGATGGCTATGTAATATTCCATGGTGTGTGCGTGTTTGTGTATGTGTGTACCCCACATCTTCTTTATCCATTAGTCTGTCATGGACATTTGGGCTCTTTCCATAGTTTGGCTATTGTAGACATTGCTGCTATAAACACTGGGTTGCATGTGCCCCTTTGGATCACGACATTTGTATCTTTGGGGTAAATACCCAGTAGTGCAATTCCTGGGTCATAGGGTAACTCTCTTTTCAACTTTTTAAGGAATCACCATACAGTTTTCCAGAGTGGCTGCACCAGCTTGCATTCCCACCAACAGTGTAGGAGGGTTCCCCTTTCTCCGAATCCTTGCCAACATCTGTCGTTTCCTGACTGCTTAATTTTAGCCATTCTGAGTGGTGTGAGGTGGTGCCTCATTGTGGTTTTGATTTGTATTTCCCTGATGCTGAAAGATGTTGAGCATTTAGTACTTATTTTAAAACTCAAAATCACATGTCCTGTCACTCTCGTTCTGAAGAATGTCAACAAATGTCAACAACTTGAATAGAATGTTTAAAATTCTTAGCATGACATATATGATACTTTATGACTTATATTATTCTACCTCTTCAGACTTTATTCTTTTTCTGTTCCCCACCCAGTAAGTGGTAATAGTTAGCTTTCTTCTTTCTTCCCTTTTTCCCCTTTCTGAGCAGTCAAATGCATTGCTATGGATATGGGATCTACTGTTCTTCTTTGTGCCTTTGTATGTAGTTTCCTGAATCTGTCAAAATGTTGGTATACTACAAAGCTTCTGGGCCAGAATTTCTTAAATAAGTTACTTACATTAGAATACAAATGATATACTCTTCAAAGTATATTATCTTCCCAGGTTATCTCAGCTATCATTGCTATGAGGTCTCTGGGTATGTTTAGTTTTTATTCAGGGTGATGTTTACTACCCACAATGTTCTAACCTCAAATTTCAGCACTTTATTCTTTATACAATGTATAGAGTTGCTGATACATAAGGCTAGATTCAGTAGTAATAATAAAGTATACTAAGCAATTTTTCACTCACTTGTAGAGAATAGTTAAGTGTATTTACAAAATATTTGTAATACATGGAAAACAAAAAAATTATGTGTTATCTAATATGTAATTATAAAAAATTAGTGCTATCCTTTTTGTACATTTCATTTGATTCGTATGTCATTGAAAAGAATCAGGTCTTACAAAGACGTATAAATAGGAGAAATAAAAACTATTTTGCCAAGTGATCTCTAGCTATACCTCATATTACCAAAAATTGTGTACTTTTTAATTTTTTATACATTCACCTTTGTATATCAATGCCTGAGAGAATGCCTGTTGCATAGTAGGCAATATATAAATGTGAATAACATTCATAAATAAATGAATAATGAATAAGTCAAGTTTTGAAAAACATAATGTCTCAAGACTCCTTTTGAGGCTTTTATTCTCCACATCATCAAAGTGAATCCAGCTTTTAGTGATATTCAACAAATCATGTTCTGATTAAATCTTCAGTGATTTAGCTTCTGTTGATTGTAGTCTTTACATTTGAATTATTGCATTCAAATAAACTTGGCCTATTTTTTATAAAGAGGTTTTATATTAGAAGTTGTCAGTCGAATCTTTTTTTTTTTTTTTTTTTTTTTGTTTTTTTGTTTTTTGTTTTTTTTTTTTTTTTAATTTTTATTTTTATTTTTTTTTTATTTATTTTTTTTCAGCGTAACAGTATTCATTCTTTTTGCACAACACCCAGTGCTCCATGCAAAACGTGCCCTCCCCATCACCCACCACCTGTTCCCCCAACCTCCCACCCCTGACCCTTCAAAACCCTCAGGTTGTTTTTCAGAGTCCATAGTCTCTTATGGTTCGCCTCCCCTCCCCAATGTCCATAGCCCCCTCCCCCTCTCCCAATCCCACCTCCCCCCAGCAACCCCCAGTTTGTTTTGTGAGATTAAGAGTCATTTATGGTTTGTCTCCCTCCCAATCCCATCTTGTTTCATGTATTCTTCTCCTATCCCCCTACCCCCCCATGTTGCTTCTCCATGTCCTCATATCAGAGAGATCATATGATAGTTGTCTTTCTCCGATTGACTTATTTCACTAAGCATGATACGCTCTAGTTCCATCCACGTCGTCGCAAATGGCAAGATTTCATTTCTTTTGATGGCTGCATAGTATTCCATTGTGTATATATACCACATCTTCTGTATCCATTCATCTGTTGATGGACATCTAGGTTCTTTCCATAGTCTGGCTATTGTAGACATTGCTGCTATAAACATTCGGGTACACGTGCCCCTTCGGATCACTATGTTTGTATCTTTAGGGTAAATACCCAGTAGTGCAATTGCTGGGTCATAGGGTAGTTCTATTTTCAACATTTTGAGGAACCTCCATGCTGTTTTCCAGAGTGGTTGCACCAGCTTGCATTCCCACCAACAGTGGAGGAGGGTTCCCCTTTCTCCACATCCTCGCCAGCATCTGTCATTTCCTGACTTGTTAATTTTAGCCATTCTGACTGGTGTGAGGTGATATCTCATTGTGGTTTTGATTTGTATTTCCCTGATGCCGAGTGACGTGGAGCACTTTTTCATGTGTCTGTTGGCCATCTGGATGTCTTCTTTGCAGAAATGTCTGTTCATGTCCTCTGCCCATTTCTTGATTGGATTGTTTGTTCTTTGGGTGTTGAGTTTGCTAAGTTCCTTATAGATTTTGGATACTAGCCCTTTATCTGATATGTCGTTTGCAAATATCTTCTCCCATTCTGTCAGCTGTCTTTTGGTTTTGTTAACTGTTTCCTTTGCTGTGCAAAAGCTTTTGATCTTGATGAAATCCCAATAGTTCATTTTCGCCCTTGCTTCCCTTGCCTTTGCCGTTGTTCCTAGGAAGATGTTGCTGCGGCTGAGGTCGAAGAGGTTGCTGCCTGCATTCTCCTCAAGGATTTTGATGGATTCCTTTCTCACATTGAGGTCCTTCATCCATTTGGAGTCTATTTTCGTGTGTGGTGTAAGGAAGTGGTCCAATTTCATTTTTCTGCATGTGGCTGTCCAATTTTCCCAGCACCATTTATTGAAGAGGCTGTCTTTTTTCCATTGGACATTCTTTCCTGCTTTGTCAAAGATGAGTTGACCATAGAGTTGAGGGTCGATTTCTGGGCTCTCTATTCTGTTCCACTGGTCTATGTGTCTGTTTTTGTGCCAGTACCATGCTGTCTTGATGATGACAGCTTTGTAATAGAGCTTGAAGTCCGGAATTGTGATGCCACCAACTTTGACTTTGTTCTTCAATATTCCTTTGGCTATTCGAGGTCTTTTCTGGTTCCATATAAATTTTAGGATTATTTGTTCCATTTCTTTGAAAAAAATGGATGGTATTTTGATAGGGATTGCATTAAATGTGTAGATGGAGAAAAACTGAAAGCTTTTCCGTTAAGGTCAGGAACACGGCAGGGATGTCCATTATCACCACTGCTATTCAACATAGTACTAGAAGTCCTAGCCTCAGCAATCAGACAACAAAAAGAAATTAAAGGCATCCAAATTGGTAAAGAAGAAGTCAAACTATCACTCTTCGCAGATGATATGATACTATATGTGGAAAACCCAAAAGACTCCACTCCAAAACTGCTAGAACTTGTACAGGAATTCAGTAAAGTGTCAGGATATAAAATCAATGCACAGAAATCAGTTGCATTTCTGTACACCAACAACAAGACTGAAGAAAGAGAAATTAAGGAGTCAATCCCATTTACAATTGTACCCAAAACTATAAGATACCTAGGAATAAACCTAACCAAAGAGACGAGGAATCTATACACAGAAAATTATAAAGTACTCATGAAAGAAATTGAGGAAGACACAAAAAAATGGAAAAATGTTCCATGCTCCTGGATTGGAAGAATAAATATTGTGAAAATGTCTATGCTACCTAAAGCAATCAGTCGAATCTTGATGAATAAACTATGGATATCATTCCCCCTATTTGAAGTTTCTTCTGGAATAAATATTTATATCAGACTTGGCTGATTCAGAGACACCATTAGTGAATAAGTGGGAGTCATTTTTGTTTTAAACATATCACTGTGTTTTTCTTTTATGTCAGACAACATGCTAATTATTTTGCATATATTACTTCTTTAAATTCGTACAACATCCGCAGGAAAAAGAAAAAATCTCTTCATGGCTGTGGAAACTGAGGTCTGGAGCGGTTAAATAAATAATATGTAGTTATAGGTTGATGGATAGCAGACAGGATTTGAACCCAGGGAATCTCTCTTTAGAAGTGATGCTTTAAAGTATTAAACTTTGTTTCCTCCCTCAGAGACAATACTTTATATTATTTTCCAAAGTCAATATAGACCCTATCATAGTATCTGACTCAGATAAGGTGTTCACATAATTTGTTGGAACAAGATGCTTAATCTAAGGTGAAGTCTGTTATAATAGCAAATACCAAGAATACAAACTCATTTTTCACAGTAGGAATGATATAGAAATTCTGTAATGAAAGACTTCAGATATTCTTTGTAGCACCTTATAGATGTACAAAATTCATTTAATTGAAAAGAAAAATGGAATTGGTTATTATTATGAAATTTTTAAGTCTAATGCCACCTAGATGGTTTCTGAGATATTCAAATTTAAATATATGAAAAGTATTTTTTAAAATATATACTGCTATTATTTCAGAAAGTAATACAGATCTTTCACTCTCTAAGTGGATTTCAAAGGTTGTATGTGTGTGTGTGTGTGTGTGTGTGTGTCCTCCAAGGTGAGAAATTCTGCTACCAAATGTCAATTTTTCTAGTTTGCTCTTTATCTTTTTCATTAAAAATATTATTGGTGTAATTAACATATACTGCTATATTAGTTTCAGGTACACAATATAATGATTCAGCAATTCTTTATTCAGTGGTCATCTGGATAGATGTATTTGTAATCCCCTTTGCTATTTCACTCACTCTCACACCTACCTCCCTCTGGCAACCACCAGTTTATTCTCTGTATTTAAGAGTGTTTTTTGTTTGTCTCTTTTTTCTTTGTCCGTATGTTAATTTTTCTTAAATTCCAAATATTAGTGAAATCATTATAGTATTTGTTTCTCTCTGACTTATTTCAATTAATATTATACCCTCTAACATGTTGTTGCACATGCAAGATCTCATTCTTTTTTATGGCTGAGCAATATGCCATTGTCTATCTATACCACATATTTATCCATTCTTCTATGGATAAACAGGGGTTGCTTCAATATGTTGGCTATTGTAAATAATGTTGCAATAAACATACAGGTGCATGTTTTTTTGAATTGGTGTTTAAAATTTATTTTTAGTGTTAAAATATTTATCATTGCATATTTTACATAATCTATGCCAAATTCACACGTTTCAAATTCTACATATCATCTGTAAAATTTGTATCAGTCATTGACCTCATTTAATGAAAATAAAAGCTCTTAAAGGTAATCTAAACATTTTAATGTTCGTTCTTACTTACTTTATTTAACAAATTCAATATACACATTATAACAATCTTAAATTACACACCTTTTTCTGTCTAAAAATTATCTCTTCTTTTCAATGAAATTTCATTTTTATATTCTATCTGTAATGGTCCTAGCATTTTCCCCACAAATATATGAAGCTCTTACATTCTCTGTTTTACCTTCTTTCCACAGGTCATTGCAAACTCAGTTATTACAATTACAGGCTTCATTTTCAATGTTCTAATTCCCATTTGAAATATGCCTACAAAGGTGTTTGAACTAACATAGACAATTACTTACTCTTCCCCCAATTTTTTCCAGGACATGGGATGCCAATCTTTAGTCATCATAGACCTTCAAGTACAGCATTCATAAAATTTATTTTTTGAATATATAAATATTTATACACTTATAGAATAAATATATCCTTCTCATGGTATGCAAGTTTGCTCCAGTTTTGTACATATTTCAAATATTTATCCTGGTAACACATAGATCTTTTTAGATCACACAGTTATGTTATATAAGGGGCTAAAGATACTCAACTTTTATTTATTTATTTTTTTAAAAAAGATTTTATTTATTTATTTGACAGAGAGATATCACAAGTAGGCAGAGAGGCAGGCAGAGAGAGAGAGGAGGAAGCAGGCTCCAATGCAAGACTCAATCCCAGGACCTTGGGATCATGACCTGAGCTGAAGGCAGAGGCTTTAACCCACTGAGCTACCTAGGTGCCCCTGAAGACACTCAACTTTTAAATAAAGAGGAGGATATTGGACCTTGCTACTGAAGATATAAATAATTATCTGTCCATAAAAGATAATTCTGCTTAAACACAATCAGTGTCTATAATTAACCTCAGGAGGCATTCATAAAAATAATTATTTAAAATGAAACTTAACCAAGCAGCTACTACACCCAACTATCTGCATTATAACTTTTTTCTGGATTTAAATTTTCCTTTCTTTGTCCTCATCATGATAGTTTATACATGAATTTTTTAAAGCTAAGAGATAAGTTTTATCTGTCTTAGGTCAACAGTTCCATCAAAAAGTAACCCGCGAGGTAAAAATTAAACATATCTCTACGTGTAGAGATATGTGTGTTATTGTAGAGATATGTATATTATTTTTATAGCTATTTTTATTAGAAACAAAAGTACTTAAATCATGTAAAAAGCATAGGAACAAATAAAAAAGAATAAAATACTGATACATGTTAACATGTGTGAACCTATTAAATGTTATGCTGAAAGAAGTCAGACATGAAAAAACACATATTGTATGAATTCCATTTGTGTGAAATGTCTAGGAAAGTCAAATCCATAAAGACGGTACAGATTATTGTCTTCCCAATGTTGAGGGTTGTAACAGGATGTGGCTGTAAATGAGCACAAAGTTTCTTTTTAGGGTGACGTATATGTTTCTGAAATTAGATTGTGGTATAGTTGTACAATTCTACAAATATATTAAAATTCAGTGAACTGTACATTTCAAGTGGATCAGTTGTGATATATTAATTATATCAATAAAAGGCATAACATCCCCCCCAAAAACACACAAACAAAAACAACCTGTAGAACAAAGGCAGTAGCCAAAAAAGACTAGAACTTGAATATAATTTTCTCTAGCCATAGGCGTTCTCCTTGATTCATGCTTGATCATATTCTCAGCTGGAAATGGTGACATTGAAATTATAGGTGAACACCTTGAAGCTATTGAGTAAAGAAATTGAATCTCAAAGGTTTTAAGGTGAAACCCAATATTTAATACAAAACTTAACTATCTGATGTTCTTAGAAAGTACAAAACTATTTTTAAATTATTGCACTTTTCTCTTTTTTTATTGATGAAAAAAGCTTTAAAAATTTCATTGTCCTCAGCATCAATATGATAGTTGTGTTTTCTTATCTGTTGCCTGCAGAAAGCTCAGGATATAAGAGTAAATAGATGGGCCGATAGTGCGTGATACTGTACAAAGATCCCATTTTACTTCTTAGTTTGTAAAAATTCATATCCTAGTTTGTGCAGGGAGGTAAGGTTAGTGTAAACTTAGTGAATTGGTGAACCAATGATGGAATGGACTAGTGAGTGGTCAGTGAGGCCTGTGAAGTTGTGAAGGTAGTTACGAGAATGTTTTTGAAACACACTTCATTTCTCAAACCAGGTGTCCCGTGAATATAGAGAACTGGATCTGATTGTACAATAATTCAATTCTATAGTGAGAAAATCGTTCACCAAAGTGAGGTGAATTATCTCTTTCCGAAATGCAAAAAGTTTCCAGTGCACTAATGTACTGGAAGTGATTATTTACCAAAAGTCATTCTGATCCTTTGAAGTTAATCCAATTCACATGGTTAAAATGTGTATAACTATTGACTATTTACATTGGGTAATACCATCTTTTCATGTTAAATTTATATTTAAAATATTTGTGTTAGAGGATTTTGGTAGCTGCTGTTTTACAACCACTGAATGTATGCATAGTAAAAAATGAAAAATGTTAATAATTAGGTAAGCTTTATCTTTTAATACTTACAAAATGAAATTTTACACCAGACTTTAAAAGATAATAATCGCTATTCTGGCAGAAATAAAAGAAATGGAAAAGCATAAAAATGAAAAAGATCTTCCATGGAAAATATCTGGTTACTTGTTCCTCATAAAAATTTGCTAGTTGGGAGTGTTGATTGTGTTAATGGAGAGAGCAATTTTAAGCTGTAATCAGGATTAAGCCTCCATAAGACTCTTCATTTTTCTTTTCCATTTGATGACAATTTTCTGTAATTAATATCAGTCCTTTTTTACATACACCAATTGCCTTGATATTACAAATAGAACATTGTGCCGTAGCTTTAGGTAAGGAGTAAATTAAGAACAGATGAATTCTTAATAACAGTCTTCTCTCACAAAACGTTCATGATTATAAAATAATATGAGTAAATAATTGTTGAGGATGTGAAAATATACAGGAAAAAAACTCATCTTAAAATGTTTGAGTTTTCTGAAATTCCATTAATTTAAGTTCATCTGGGCCTGTGCATTTGCATGGAAATGCCCCCAAATCTAAAAAATGCATTGCAATATGGAAGAATTAAGCACTTGCCCACCCATTTACAGATGAATATAAATGTATATATATCCTTTAATATTGGAAATGAGATTAAAATAAACATTCAACATCAAATGAATTTTAATTTTTAAATGGGTTGTTCAAGTCATGAACATGTAAAATTATCTCTAGTTTATACAAGGACAATGAACTACACAATAGGAAATTTTGAGGGTTTTTTTTGTTGTTGTTGTTACAGGAAACCAAAAAAACGAAACATATATCAAAATATGCTAATGGTTTTGTCCTATCAGAACATTTTTTTTTAAAAGATTTTATCTATTTATTTGACAGAGAGATCACAAGTAGGCAGAGAGGCTGGTAGGGGGCTGGCGGGGGAGGGGAGAGCAGGCTCCCTGCTGAGCAGAGAGCCCCATGTGGGACTCGATCCCAGGACCCTGAGATCATGACCTGAGCCAAAGGCAGCGGCTTAACCCACTGAGCCACCCAGGCACCCGCTATCAGAACATTTTTAAAAATGTATATTACTCATATTGATTTATTTTTCTGTTACTCATTAAAATTCTCTATTTCTGTGTGTGTGTGTGTGTGTGTGTGTGTGTGTGTGTGTGTATTTTCAAAATAAAACTTTGGGGATCTTTCATATTTTGAGAATTTACTTTGACAATTTTTATAGGCACAAAAGAATAGAAATACAAGTTTTAAATCAAACAACTATTTTTTTATCTCAAATCAAATAATTAATGATTCTAAAGTCTTTGCATAGATCTAAATGGTTTTTCATACTGGAAAACATAAGTCTAGCCTTTAGTGAATAAATGGAATTAAAGTTATTAACAAATTAACTATAACTAAAATAAAACAAAATAATACAAATGAAAGGATGCATGACATTAATATGAAAAATTATATAATTCTAATTAATATCCAGAATATGAATATTTTGTTTCTCAATTTTCTTTCAGTAAAAGGAGGATATTAATCTTGTTTATTGATCCAGTCAACATCATACACATTACTAAAAAGGTTATAAATTGGGGCAATAACCTTGTAATTCAAGCAAGTACCTCTTGGAACTACAGAATGGAGTAATAAAATTCATAATGGGGGTGATGGTCTTCCAGAAAATTCAACTTTTCCTATTGTATGTTAATATGAAATAAAGCTATTTCTTTTAGAAGAGAAAAAAATCATTTTTAAAAATAACAAAATCTTCCCTCCATACACTCAGTAACTTCATTGTTTTCACACTTAAAATTTAATGATCCCTAAAACATGGCTTATTATTATGTTCATTAAATAAGAATGATCACCATAGGAACAAAAGTGTGACCAGGTTACTTCATCACGTTCCCAAATAAATGTTACTTTGTATAATAACAAATCTTTAGAAGATGAACATTCAGAAGAAAACAAGTAAATATTTTATTAACTGAAGTTATACAATCCTTTAGATGTGACAATGATGATTCATTAGTTAAATATCTTTTTTTAAAATTTATTTTATGCTGTGACCTGGTCTTGAGCAAAACTTGCTAAGACTATAGTTTAAAATTTTGTTTTACCAACATTGTGAAAACCCTGCCAAGCTTTTTGTTTAAAGTAAAAAGTGATTGTAAGTTTTCGTTTTTTGAATTCCTGAGGGACTACAAAAGGAAAAAAAAAAAACAAACCTAAACCTTTTAAGCTTATAAAGAGTTGAAAGTTATGTAGGATTTATATTTAGAGGAGACTCAGTTGAACAGTTTCAGGTTACTGCATGAGCTTAGTAGAATAACAAAATATTGCTACTGCAGAAATAAGTTACTCTGTCACTTGGGACCACCAGGAAAATCTACTTACATTTGAAAGAATATCAAAGAAACAAAACCCAGAGTTGAAGCACAAACTGAACAAAAAAAAAAATAAATTGCTTCACAAAAAAGAAATAAATAGATGAGAGGAAATAATTTAACTACCATGTTTTTATAATAAATACATACATGAAATGAAATATTTGTATAAAGTTCACAAAATGTTTTTGTTTTTTTCAGTTCAAATAAAGCCTATTTTAAGCAGAGAAACACATAGTATGGAATAAGCTAAATACTGGGGTTGAATTCCAACGCCTTTAAAAAAAATTAGGTGGTATTTAGTAAGCTTTTGAAAGCATCAAGTGTACTCATTATTAGATGCAAAGCTTTGTTGAATAAATGTTAAACCTGCTGTATAAATCAAGTATGAATAAAATGCTGTACATGCAGTTATACATTACCCTTTAAAAATAATTTCCAAGCACAACATTTAAATTTTAAAGCTTTACATTTGAAGTTCTGAAGTAGAACCAAAGATCATAAAGGTCACATGTCCAACTTATTAATTTCTCAGTTCTTTTAAAAATCAAAGTGCACTTCCAGTGACCATGGGCTTTATTACTTAGTAAATGCTGTTTCAGTTTTGTGTACTGATACACTCATGTTTCATGAAAGAAATATTTACATTTCCATGTTTATGTATTTATGGAGGAAGATTTCTGAATTAAGACAAACATTTCAAAGGCAATTGGAGTTAATAAAGGTGTTTTAGTGATCATTCATATGAAGCCATGCATATTTTGTCTTAGCATTATCACTTCTCTTTTGAGATAACATTTTGACCTTTGCATTCTGTTCTGTAACTACAATTTCAATCATCATTTTAGAGATTATTTACAAGTTTAACCAGTTTCAGTATCCACAATTAGTCCTTTTCCATTCATCAGTTCTTTATTTTCTTATTATGTCAATTGAATAAGTGTATTAGTTTGCTAGGAATACTTTAACAAAATACTACAAACCGGGAGTCTAAAAGAACAGAAATTATTGCTTTATAGTTCTGGAGGCAAGGAGTTTGAGATCAAGGTGCTGGCCAGGCTGGTTCTTTCTGAGAGCTGTAACAGATTGGTTTTGTGTCTCTCTTCCCAACTTCTGGTTATCTGCTGGCGCTCGTATTCTGTGGTTTCTGATGT
Source organism: Meles meles (assembly GCF_922984935.1). Classification (NCBI taxonomy): domain Eukaryota; kingdom Metazoa; phylum Chordata; class Mammalia; order Carnivora; family Mustelidae; genus Meles; species Meles meles. The sequence goes on along the minus strand of NC_060066.1, from coordinate 57,299,496 downwards.
ATTCCTCCAATCTCTGCCTTCATCTTCACATGGTATTCTCCCTACATGTGTGTTTTATGTCTGAATTTCCCCTTTTCATAAGGACCCTATTCATATCAGATTAGGGGTCTGCACTAGCTCACTACGACCTCGTCTTAATTAATTATATCTGCGATTATCCCATTTCCAAATAAGATCATATTCTCAGGTACTGGAGGTTAGAACTTCAACGTATAAATTTTGAGGGTGATATAATTCATATTCACATCTCGTAAGTATTTTTTTTTAAGATTTTATTTATTTATTTGACAGATAGAGATCACAAGTAGGGAGAGAGGCAGGCAGAGAGAGAGAGAGGAGGAAGCAGGCTCCCCGCCAAGCAGAGAGCCCGACGCGGGGCTCGATCCCAGGACTCTGGGATCATGACCCGAGCGAAAGGCAGAGGCTTTAACCCACTGAGCCACCCAGGCGCCCTCGTAAGTATATTTTTAATTAAAAAAACTATTGGTGGGGTAGTATGGGTAATATGTCCTTTCTAGTCCTTTCCCAGCTGAGAATGATTTTTAGTTCTTTCATATAGAGAAAGCAATTATTCTGGTTATAAAACTTTTGAAACATTCTTTGGACCAGAAAATATCAGGAAGATATCCCCATAATGATCAAGTTTTGAAGCCATACTGGTGGTATGCACTTTCTGGACATTTTTTCTTTTCTTTCCCATTATTTGTGGACTTTTTTTTTTTATCATAGACATTATTTTTTTTTTTAAATTACCTGCCAAACAGTAAACAAATTTAATTTCCAAAACCTGACGGCATTAGTTAGGGTGTTGGTCTTGCTATTGAAACAAATAGCCATAAACATTATAAAAGTTTACTGCTCATTTATATTATTTGATTTTATTCATGTAGAAGTTCCCTTGTTAATAAGGCTTTTCTCCATGAAGTCACTGGGGGCCAAGACTTAATCTACCTTGTTGCTAATCACCCTCAATATCTAACTTCCATCTTCTGGTCTGAAATGCTTATTCCAGTTTTTGCCATTTTATCCCTATTCCAACTACAGAAAGAAGAAATAGAAAGACATGGTTATTGGTGTTAAGGGCAGTGACTAGTAACTTCTGTTCCATAGAATATGGGCATATGTTCCATATTCTATGGAACAGAAGTTAGACACATAGCCACACTTAGCTGCAAGTAATCTTGAGAAATACAGTCTCTCTATGAAGAGCCATGTGCTCAACTAACATTTTTTCTATTAATATAGAAGAAAAAGCATAGGTATTAGGGGGAAATAGTAGGTTCTGCTACAGTCCACACTTCACTTCTCTTAAATATCCATTTGCAACCTTTTTTTTAATGCACTGAAAACACTCGTGTCTCCCACAGGGAGTCAACATCAATGTCCTATCCAGTTACTGTATCTTACTTGAAGTCTAGAATCTCTGGAAAATACGCATTCCAACCTGTTAGGTCTGATTTGCTTTATCATGGGCCAGGAACCTCTAAACTAGAAGAAAAATTATCTGTCTCCCTCTCTTGCTTCCCTACCCACCTCCAACACACAAACACAATATATAATAGAATAAGAACATACCAACAAGAAAACTTTCAGAGCTATAGCAAAAAGATGCCTAAGAGGCCTCAGATGCTCCACGCATGTGGGGAGGCTGCCCTCGTGCAAAGTGCAATTTCTCTGTTGGGAAAGTGATGGGTCAGTGACAAAGAGTAATGGTTTCCATATTAACAAAGCAGATGTGCATCTTGTTCCTGAAGTCTACCCTTGTGAGATCTTCAGGAGGTCATTGAGGGTAACTCTTACATTTGATCCTGCTCCATCTGCCCCATGCAGACGCTGGCCACCTCCGTTATGTTCCTGTCTGCAATGCAATGAGCAGAATCCTTCTCCTTGTGGCAATTTCTCAAGACCTCTTTGACCACATTTTCATATTTTTCCATGGTAATGTGGACATTGCATACATGTAAAACAAAAATCTCACCTTTTCTTTCTAGCATAGCTATACCTGCTCTTTCTCCTTGGTCGTGTGGATGGGTCAGAAGGATGACATGGTGGGTCAGGAAGTGCTCAGAGTTGATTTTGTAAGCCAGGCAGATAGACCCTTTGCCAAGGTTCCTGTTTCTAAATAAGGCATGGTGAATTCGGGATCCCATATGATTGAGTTCCAGGTCAGGGACTTTGTTAAGGTCCTCCTTAGGAATAGTGGGCTGGTCTCCACTTAGCTGCTTAAACCTCCAGTTGAGCCACTGGATCTGGTCTACTGAGAAGCCCTATTACCCACAAGCTCACTCACTCCCTCAGACACAGAGTGGGCAGCAACCATGGTGCCCTATGGAAGGGACCATGAGGAATACATAGCTTGTAGGGCCTGGGATGACAATGGCTCTGCAGAAGCTGGTCAGACTTGGGGTCCAACATGGTGTGGACACTAGGGCCAGATCTGAGCTCAGGTCAAGGCAAGAAAAATAAATATATTATCCAAATCAGAAAGGAAAAAGTAAAACTGTCACTATTTGCAGATGACATGATATTTCATATATGAAGCCCTAAAAATTCCACCATAAAACTTATTAATTTTATTATTTTTATTAGTTTATTTTATTTATTAGTTTTATTAAGCTAATTAAATTATTAAACTAATTAAATTAGTTTTATTAAACTGTTAGAACTAATAAATAAATTTAGTAAAGTTGTAGGATGCAAAATCAATACAAAAATATTTTGTGCTTCTGCAGTACTAATAATGAACTATCAGAAAGATAAATTAAAAAAAAAAAAAACAGTTTGTTTACAACTATGTCAAAAAGTGTAAAAGACCTAGGAACAAACTTAACCAAGGAAGCAAAAGACCTGTGCACTGAAAATTCTGAGACACTGATGGAAGACATAGAAGAAGATAAAAATCAATGGAAAGATATTTTATGCTCATGGATTAGAGGAATTAACATTATTAAATTAGTGTTAAAATATCTATAAGACCCAAAGTGATCTACAGATTCAGTGCAACCTGCCTCAAAATTCTAAAGGCACTTTTTGTACAGAAATAGAGCAAACAATCCTAAAAATTGTATGGAACCACAAAAAAAACCTGTAAAGTCAAAGCAATTTTGAAAAAGAACAAAGCTGAAGGCATCACACTTCCTAACTTCAAACTATAATAAAATGCTATAGTGATAGAAACAGTATGGTACTAGAGTAAAAACAGACATGGAGATCAATGGAAAAGATTAGAAAACTAAGAGATAAACCCACTTAGGCATGGTCAATTAATTTAGAGTAAAGGAGCCAAGAAACACAATGGGGAAAGGAAAGTCTCTTCAACAAATGGTGTTGGGAAAACTGGACAGCCATATGTAAAGCAATGAAATGGAATTGCCATCTTATGCCATAAAATAATTACCTGGAGATGGATTAAAGACTTGAACATGAGGCCTGAAACCATAAAACTTCTACAAGAAAACATAGATGGTAAGCTCCTTGAAATCATCTTGGCAATGATTTTTTGGATTTGTTACAAAAGCAAGACAACAAAAGCAAAAATAAACAAGTGAGATTACACCAAACTGAAAAGCCTCTGCATGGCAAAGGAAATCAACAAAATAAAAGGCAATCTGAAGAATGGGAAAATATTTACAAATCATCTATCTGATAAGGGATTAATGTTTAAAAATCTATAATGAATCCATATGACTCAATAGCAAAAAAGAAAACCCCAAATAATCTGATTAAAAAGTGGGCAGAGATTCTGAATACACATTTTTCCAAAGAAGGCATACAGATGGCTAACAGATACAGGAAAAAGGTATCCAACTCACTAATTATCAGGGAAATGTAAATCAAAAGCACAATGAGATGCCATCTCACACTTGTTAGGATGGCTATTATCAAAAGGGCAAGAAATAACAAGTGTTCGTGAGAATGTGGAAAATAGGGAACTCTTGTGCATTGTTGGTCAGAATGTAAATTGGGGCAGCCACTATGGAAAACATTATGGAGATTCCTCAAAAAATTGGAACTATCATATGACTCAGCAATTCTGCTTCTGTTTTTTTATCCAAAAGGAATGAAAATGTAATTCAAAAAGATATATGTACCCCATGTTCATTTCAGCATCATTTACAATAGCCAAGGTATAGAAGCAACTTAAATGTCTTATCAATGGATGAATGGATAAAAAAAATATGAGGGGTGTGTGTGTGTGTGTGTGTGTGTGTGTGTGTATCTACATATAATTAATATTATTCAGTTATAAAAAGGAGGAAGTCTTTTCATTTGGGACAACATAGATGACACTTGAGGGCATTATGCCAAGTGAAATAACTAAGACAGAGAAAGACAAATACCATATGTTTCCCATATATGTGTAATCTAAAACAAACAAATTAGAAAAAAAATTAAATATATAAGAATAGATTTGTGATTGCCAGAGGCAGGAGGGGAAGGTGGGCAAAATGACAGAAGGTGGTCAAAAGGTACAGACTTCCAGTTATAAAATCAGTAAGTCCTGTGGATATAATGTACAATATGGTGACTATAGTTAATAATACTGTACTGTATATTTGAAAGTTACTGAGAGAAATAGATCTTAAAAGTTCTCAACACAAGAAAAAAATTTTCAACTTTGTGTGATGGTGGATTTTAACAAGATTCATTGGGTGATTATTTCACAATATGTACAAATACCAAATCATTGTATATCTGAAACTAACAGGTTTATGTCAAGTACATTTCAATAAAAAAATATTTGGGACAGTGAAATGAGGCAATAAACAAACTGAACAAAACTGAAAACCTCAGTAGTTTAGCATTTACATAAGTTTTTCTTTCTCTCTTAGTCCAATTTAGGTGTCCTAGGACTTTCCTCCAAACAAACAAAACAAACTTTTTCTCCAAACTTTCCTCCAAACAAATAAAAAACAAACAAAATTCTTACCCTTCTCCATATTAGGTGAGAAATTTAAAGCTTCTTTTAGATTTGACTAATACCTTATATTTAATTTTCTTCAGGTTGGTGAACAGGGAAGTCAGCAGGTTCTTCCTTTGTTTCTTCCCTGACTGCCTCTCCTCCTCCCACTGCCTCTCTCTCCTCCACTGCTTCTCCCTCCCCCACACAGACTTATAGATCCAGGTCCATTTAGTCTCATGGGGCTGCCATCTTCAACACATGGCTTTTGAGGTCACTGTGGAACAAAAATAACAACAGCCCAAAAAGCTTTGCATTCATAATACTGAAGAATGGGAACATGTCAGTCTCCTTTTTTACATTGTGGTAAGTCATTACTTCTGCAATATATTTCAGAAATTAGAGATAAATTATGTGAAAGTAGAGATCCAGATATGTGATCACTGTTCAATATAGTTAAATTCCCTATTTCCCTCAGAATATAGAACCTGAATGATCTGAACTAGTGACCCAGTCTCAAAGATGACCCCATTTGTCAGGTTGACTGCATTCAGTTGACAATTGTCAGCTGGTAAACTAAATCAAGATCCCAAATTTATATGACAGGAAATAGATAATACATTTTATGAAGGTGAAGAGATAAACAGCTTATTATCACAAATAGCAGATGGAAAATTGATAATTTTGTATAAGTGGTAATACATTTTGAGTAAATATACAAAATAGAAACAGATTACAAATGGAAAGAAAAGAATTCCTATCTTGAAATTTAGAAATAATTCTCCCTTAAAAGGAAGATCTAAAAAACACTATTTTGAAATTAGACTTCCACAAATTTTTATTTATAGATACTGTTCTCCCTAAGAATGGAGACCTCTATAGCCTTTTGTTTATGAATCATTTCGTTTCTACCATCCCTTTAATATTTTATGGCTGTGTGGTTAAGCTTCATCTCCTGAGAGAAGCAAAACAGTATAAACCCTAAGAGTACTAACTTTCCACTGACATGGTCTGTTTCACATCTAGGCTCTATCATGTCCTATCTTGGCAGATTTAGACATGTTCATTAGTCTCTCCATGGATCAGAATGGATTACCTATCCTGCCCCATGCAGTCCATGATCAACTGTTCTCAGACCAGGTGATTGGTACTGAACTACTTCTAGAAGGGTAAGCTGGACATAGGAGATGTTTCTTTTCTTTTGTTGTGTGCATGAAAGAATGGGTAACCTTATAAAAGGTTCAAGCAAACCCACAGCAATCATAGTCCAGAGGTTGACTTTGGTCAGTTTAAAAATTAGTTTGAAAAATTACAAAAGGGTATTTCTCATATTCCCAATTATAAGAAGAGAATATTACAAGAGGGAATTTCGCATATTCTCAACTGTCTTGGGACCAGGAGAAGTAGGGGACACTCTGCCAGCTTCCTGAGTTCTTCCTGAAGATGGCCACCTAGCACTGATTGGGGACAAGGACTGAACTGGTAGCTACAAGCCATACCTAGGACCTGGGGCCCCAAAGCCAGGAAACTTTCAGGAAGGGATCTGATATTAGATGCTGAGATTTTAGTTTTAATAAATTTTTCTTTTCATTTTTTTCCCATTTAAGTGACTTTTTCTTCATGATGCTGTACGTGGGGTGGAGGTGGGGACATTCTGGATGAATAGAAAAATGCCGGTGGCAAATCAGCAAGTTGGGAAGTCTGTTTTTTTGAAATTGTCTTGCCCCAAAGTGAGACCAACCATACAACTAATTTCTCTTCCTTCTAAATTGATATGGTGTTGATCTTCATGGTGTTACAATAGATCAGCAGCAGTTTATGAAAAGATAATAGAACTTCTCTTTCAGAATATTCATGTCCTTTTATTTACTAATTGTACATAACATTCTTCTTGCATTACTTTATTAGATGAACTTTAATCTGCTAGGTAATGAATAGCATTCCCTTCCATGGAATCCTGATCAGATACACTGGGAAAAAGATTGACTCTCTCACTGCATATGGATTGGCAATTAGTCACAGTCATTTGAATATTTAAAACGTGTAAAATAAGTAGGGATTGGATTAACACTTCTTTATTCATTTGTTTATAAATCATAGATTTATTGAGCACTTATGTCAAGAACCGGCCTTGACTGAACGACCTGAGTTAGGGGGTGAGAATGAGAAAGAAAGAGACACAAAGAATGGGATCAGGAGGGTTGCAGCTAATGCTAAGGCTACATTTATTTGTTTACAGCAGTTTTATGTGATTCAAGCACAATACAATCAGGTGGGAGTCGCCTTGATCATTGCATAGATAATTCAATAGAACAATCAATGGGACAATCCACCAGTGAATATCAGTTTTCTCATTTGCTATTTACCCTACATTGCATCAGATCAGAACTTTGCGCAACTAGCTTAAGGGCAAATCTATGTATCTAGGCCTACTCCTTGCGATGTGCTTCCCGTGCTTCAGCAAATTGTGGTTAAGGCAGCGCTTTAGGGCTGAACTGTGCGGGTAGGGCTGGTCTCTGACCTCGCCCTAAGACCCCCAAAGACACTGTCCGCTTGCTGTCTGGCACTGACTCAGGTGTGGGGCACTTTGGTAGATGATGAACAGAAGAAGTATTTGTTCTCTCAAAGAGTTTGCAGTTTATTAGAAAAATCATGATTAAAAAGTTTCAGAATAATGAAGTCAACATTAAAACAGAAATACTGCACTGTAGGGATGGATACCTAAATTAGAGAACACTTCTGACCCGGATAAGAAGAGCTCAGAAAAATAGTACAGGGAAGACACGATACAGTATAAAATTTAAAATGTCAACTTAAAAGTTAGTTTAATTATGTGGGTTTATACTCTCAAATATGAGAAGTAGAAATAAAATAGGTTTATAAACCAAAAAGATTAAAATATCTCAAAGGGAATAAAAATAGTTTAAAAATTGCTATTTTGAGAATGCCTGAATCATGGTCCTAAATTTAATTAAACAAGAAAATGTGTTTAATTTGAAGGGCCAATCTGTCCAAATTTATGAGTTGACATTTTAGACACTGTAGAAAGCTGGTTCATAGTGAAGAAAATGGGCACTTTATTGATGTTCTACAGGTTTTTGGTTTTTTTATCAATTTTGTTAAGATATCAGCAGTTAGTCTTATTTTTCTCCTTTAATTTTCCCCCTTTTAGTTGTTTTTATTAATTTCTATTTGATTTATTTATAGAATGTTGAATTTGTTAAAGGTAAATATGGTGTTATTGATCTTGTTTTAATATTATAGAGATTCTTGATTATATATATTGACATCATAAATAGTATTGAACATTTTTTGACATTGTTTATTTCCATAAAATTTCTTTCTTTTCTCTCTTTTCATTCCAAGATTCCAAATACATGCATATTAGACAGTTTCACAATACTAAGCCATATATTATATTGGGGGGGTTGCCTATTTTCCATCATTTTGCTTCTCTGTGCTTCTGTCCATTATTTTCTAGTCTACTAATATTTTCTTCAACTGTGTCTGATATGTTTTAAAGTCTATCTATAGAATTGACTGTGATGTTCCTTTCAGCATCTAAAAATTTGTTGAAATCTCTGTTCACTGAAAAAATAGATCCTGTTCTCTTTATGTAAATTTTACTTCAATAAAAAGTCATATTAAAACTTAAGGCCTGTGATATCTCATTTCCTTATGAAAAAAATTTCATTCATCACTGAAATAAATGGCAATATAAGGCTTTGAAATTATATTTCCATAGGTGATTTGGTGAATTTTGTTGTAATAATATAGACAGCTTTTCTGCAATTCATTAGCATTTCTAAAGTTTCCATTGTCATTATTTCAATAGTCAGAATTTTTATTTTTAACCTGCAAAGTTACATTGGACATTGTTGAATAAAATTTCACATCCTTTGTATTCTGTTTTGGATGTTTGGTACCTGATATGTAAAATGTTCTTAGTAAAGTTTAATGTTATCTGATAGTATAATATTGAAAAGTACTATTTTGTGTATTAAATTGGGAAGTTTAATAATGTAGGTAAGCAACATTTCATATTTTTAAATAATAATTTGAATGGATATGTCTCATTTACTTTTAGGATCTATACATATACATATATATGTGCATATATGCATGCATATATAATTATATCTACATAATGAAGCTATATATATTAATAGCTAGTGGGATCGATGGGATAACGTTTTTCTTTCTATTTTTCTTAGTAAGGAGAATTTGCTATCATGTGACTTATGCACTATTGCTCTGATCCAATCTAATACTTTTTACCATTTTATTGTAAATATTTATTTTAACAAGTTTTTAATTTGAATAGTACGTTTGAAAAGCCAAAATATGAAGAAGAGAAAGTTTAGCAAGCACTGATTTAAAACAAAATGTGTTATTTTACATTCTAATTCCCATTCCAATTCTATGTAGTGATTGTAAGATAAAATCTAATTAAATTTGAAATCATACTGTCCTTCATTTACCATATTTGTGTAATTGTTGCAATTACTAGTCTGATGTATTTAGTCTATATTGCTCCAAAACTTTAGGAATTCCCTCTGAAAGGGGATTCAGAACTGAATATGTTGTTAATTTAAAATAAATGAATAAATAAATAAAACAATTCTAAAAAATAACTTTTTTTGTGCCTCTCTATTTCTTAGATGCTATAGAAAAATAAGTTGCTTCTCTTCCCACTGCAAAGAGCTTATAATATGATTATGGAAATAAGATTGAGAGTGACAATAAAGTCAAAAAACTAATTCCAATAGGATTAGAATCTAATCAGTTTCATTGTGTTTTAATTGTACTTCTATATTGGAAGAGCAAAATAGTAATACCAAGTCATATATTATAAGTATTAAATATGTCTGTGAAGAAGTTGTGGGATTTAAACTTAGACCTTGCATTTCAAAAGACAGTGAGGAATTTATAATCTCTGACTATGTAGAAATCATACAAATCATAAAGATAAGACTGGAAAGGGACAGAAAGTGGGAGATAAAATAAATAGTCTAGTTTTCTTATAGTTTATATCAGTACTCATTTTATGATCAAGTATCAAAGTGATGAAAGTATACATACGAGAATGATTATTTAAAGATATAAAGATAGATACTAAATAAAAAAATAGAGTTGAAATCACCAAGTAGGTATTTTGCTCACTTCTCCTTCTTGATACTTACAAGGAAAACTCTCTCCTTCCTAAGACCAAGCTTATTGCCAAAGGGATGTCAACAGAAATGACTGCTGTCACTTCCGGCCTGACATATGTAATTCCTGATGCAGGCTCTTCCATGCTCTCACTTCCTGCAGATTGAACCAGGGAGCATTGTGTTGAGAGGTAGGTGCCATGAGACTGAAGCAGCCTGGGATTCTGAGCTGCCTATAGTGAACAGCTGCTTTGGAGAGATGCCTAAACTGTATGGCACTTTGAACAAGAAATGAACTTTGTTGTGATGAGTCACTACAAGGTTGTGTTCTTTTATACTGCAGTATAATCTAATCTCTCCTGACTGACACAAAATAAGCAATGGTGAGGGCCTAAGTAGATTGAGCCTGTCTGAAGATTTAGATAGTTAAGTATATAGAAGGAAAAGTCATAAAGAAAACCACTAGGTTACGTATTAACTAGGATACGTATTAACCAGGATACTATTAACATTCCATATAATCAGGAAAACAATACAAACTTCCATAAAAGTAAACAAGTGTTGCTTATATAGTGAAAGATTAAAAAGCAATGGGAAAAAGATAAATGATATATTTAACCAAGCATATATATCATTTAAATAAATGTATATGGGCTTACTCAACCATTAAAAATAAAAGACCCTCTATTAGAAGAAAGAACAAAATCTAATAATGTATTGTATACAAAATATACACATTACAAAATAGCCCAGAAAAGCCAAATATAAAAAAGATATAGTCATTCCAAGAATATGTAAATGAACAAAAACCAAATGGTCAGGTTAGTTTTAAATCACAAGGGCTTAAATTTAGGGCAAAATAATTAAATGAAAAAATAACAAATAATATAATTTATAATGAAGATTATAATCGAAGATTAAAGAGAATGTTCATTCACAAAATGATATAGTCATAGAGCTATAGTGTCATCAGGAAACCCAAGGAGAAATATAAACACATTTGTAACAAGAAAGTTAAAATTTTCCTTTTCTTTTATATTTAATTTATAAAACAAAAATAAATATACAAATAATCTATATAATATTAAAAATAAATAGTATAATTTTTAAGTTTTTGCACACTGAAAAATGCCAAGATTTGGCCACGCATATAATAAAACACTTAAATGAGCTTCGAAAAGTCAAACTAATGAAGCTTACACCCTTTGATTTAACTTAAGAAAACACAAATCATATAGGAAGATATGAAAAGTAATAATGTGTAAACCAAAAAGTTATATATATAGTATATATATATATTTAGCAATTTTATTGAGATGTAAATACCATAGAATTAAACCATTTCAAGTATACAGTTTCAATGCTTTTTAGTAACTTTATTGACTGATGTAATCACTAGAAATTAGTTTCAGAATATTTTTATATCTCCTCCAAAAAGATTTATGCCCACTTATAATCCATCTTCAATTCCACCCCCATGACCATCTCCAGCCCCAGTATCCACTAATCTACTTTTTGTCTCTATGAAATTATCTTTGTTGGACATTTTATATAAATGGGACCATACAATATGTAGTCCCTTGTGTCTAATTTCTTAGACTCAGAATAATGTTCTCTGAAGTTAATCCATAACGTAGTATGACTTAGAGTTCCTTCCTTTTTATTGCTGAATGGTATTCTGTTAATACAGATATACCACATTTTGTCTGTTTATCAACTGATGGGCATTCAGGTTGTTTTCACTTTTTGGCTGTTAGGAATAGCGCTGCTATGAACATGCACACACAAGTCTTTGTGTGGACTTATGTTTGCATGTGTCCTAGGAGTGCCAGCTCCTATGGTTATTTATTTAACTTTTTGAGAAACTGCCAAATTATTTCCAAAGTGGCCATACTATCTTACATTTTCCCTGAAATATATGAAATGTTTTCTCTCTCCACATTGTCACCAGTGTTTGCTATTATCAATCCTATTTCTGTAATTTCATCTAGTTGGTGAGAAATGGTACCTTGTAGTTTCATTTACATTTCTTTGCTTAATATCTTGTCATGTACTTTTGATGTGTGTTTTTGTTCAACAGGACCAAGCCTTTCATCCTGACATTATCTACCTGGAGATAGTATCAGATGCCACAGGTTAAGGGCTCAGTCCTGTAAGTCTTCCCCCTGCCCCCACTTCAGAGGTCAAATACAAGTTCAGGTTGTCACCTGTGCTCCTGACAAACCAGCTGTAGATAGGACATTCTCACGATCCCCTCCTCTGGTTCTAATTTGCTAGAACAGCTCTCAGAACTCAGGGAAACATTTTACTTACTAGATTGCTGGTTTGTAAAGAGATATAATTTAGGAACATCTAGATGAAAAGATGCATCGGGCAAATTACAGTAAAAGGGTTGAAAGAGGACTTCTGTTGCTTCCATTTTGATGTCCAACTTTCTAGTTGAGTTCTTCTTTTCAGCTGGTCTTTTGGCTTAGGCGGAAGTCCCTGAGGGCAAAGCATACCCGGATGGGAACCAAAACTACCCCCTCAAGCAATAAGGATGCCCTGAGCCAGCAAGTTTTACCCCTAATGGATCCCATGACAGTGATCAAGCTGACCTTTCCTGTCTATCTGCACAGACACATCCATCTGTTCCCCACATCTTCCTTATATAAAACTGGAAGTATAGTCAGCATTTGGAGACAGTCTTTGAGATGGCAGTCTGCTGTTTTCCCAGTGTTGATCTCACTGAAATAAATTCCTTTCTTGTTTCACCACCACTCATTTCTCTACCTCTGTATTTCATCAGTGCGAGGACCCAAATCTTGTCTTACCTAGAGCTTCCAAAAGTCACCTCATTAACATAATAAAAGATACTTTTATTGCTCTCTTCAATTAGGAAATTCCAAGGATTTTAGGAGCTCTGTGCCAGGAACAGGGAGTCAGAACAAATAAGTATTTCTTATTATAATAAGAAATATAATAAGATTTATAAATAAAATAAGATTTATAAATCACAATATTACATCACCTAATAATGTATCTTTGATTAAATGTTTGTGAATATTTTTTGCCCATTTTGAGATTTTAAATATATATATAATTACATCTTATACATTATAAAATATATCATGTTATATACACCATATCATGTACACAAATAGTATGTGTACCAGTTATTTGCATGTGGATGTGTAAGTAACACGGGGAAAATAATTAAAATCTCCTCTAAACTTACAGAATAAAGTCAAAGCTTTTTTGAAGAAAACTCATGGTCTAAGATACTCATATTAATGGAAAGAAAATAGGTAAAACAGATGAGGTAATTATCCAACTCAATAAATTAGAAATTTCAAAATTAACATAAGAAAAGCTGAGAAGAAGCAATACATGTAGACAGAAATAAATGAGTTATAGTAAATAAAGTAGTAGACCTAATAAATCGATGATCCATTTTGGGAGAAAAAAACCAAGATGATAAAATTTATAAATTTTTTGACTAAAGAGGTAAAACTAAAAAGGCAAAAATCAGTAGCATGCAAATACATGACATACACACTGATAACAGCAATAATCACAGAAATGAGGATGTTAACTAAATCGTGTGAGACTGATTTTCTCCATTCTGTGTCAACGCATTTGAAAACCTGGGTGATATGTAGTTTTTTCCTTTTTTAGGGAAATATAAACTGCCACGACCAATGACAGAACAGATAGATAATCTGAGCAGATAATCTAAGCCATCAGAGTAACAGATGGATCAAAGAGCTATGCTCAAGAAAATGGACTGTTTCCCAGAGTAATTTATTAAGAAAAGACTAATTTCAAAGCTATTTAAAATCCTCAAGAGCACAGAAAAAGGAAAAGAGCTTCCAACATTTTTATGAAGGTGACAAAATACTAACACCAAACAGTGATAAAACACACGCTCCATTTGCTCCATAGCCCCCTGCCAGCCCCCCAAAAACAAACAAACAAACAAACAAGCAAACAAAGACAAAGAGAAATCCAGACCAATCTTACCCATGAATATCAATTTAGAAAAACATTAAGTGAAATTTAGCAAACATTATTCAGAAACATAATAATCAAGACTGGGTTTTATTCCACATATGCACCTGTCCTGCTATCCCCGACCATGACTGCTCTAGTCCCAACATCCACATTTTGGCATTTAAATACTATTTATTGATACTTGATGTTTATTCACTGCTAGTCATGAGTGTTTAAAATACCCTAAAATACCCAGGTAACTCTTTGGTGTCTTGAATCACTGTCTGTCTTCAGTAAATGACTTCATAGTAAATGGCCGACTCTCTGATTCTTTTGGGAAGTCTCAGGACTGTCCAGTGCTATATTCTCCTTTGCATTTTATATTACAGTTCACCTCAGCTTTGTTTTGTATTTTTGAGAAGGAATAGACATTTCCCTGGAGCAGAAAATTGTTATGTCCTTCAGTTCTACACTATTTATTTTTGTATATAATTTATTGAACCAATTAGATATAAAGTGATAGTTTTGCATTAAACATAAACTCAAAAAATCAATATAATATTAAATGTAACATTTTTTTTTCAAATTTTAAGAGTAAACAGACAAAAACAAAAACAAAATAAAAAAACCCCAGAAAACCCCAAAAACCTCATTCGATGAGTGGTCATCTCCAGAATAGGATATATTAAAACTAGTACATTTAGAGCAGAAAACTGCCAATCTTCATCTCTCTTACCTTCACCTACATCTAACACTTATATATCTCCCTTTCTATAGGGCTGTTACCTAACTAGTTCCTTGAATTTCTTTAAAATCCTACTCTCACATAAGAGTTAAAAAGTGGTTCAGGATAAGCTATACATTCAGATAATAAGACAGTATCTGATTATCTCATGAATGGAGGTAAATGCCTGTCCTGCTCAGGAGAAAAGTACCACAGCATTGGACCAGTTTATCATGGTGTAAGTAAGAAGTAATGCATGGCTTTTAGATGCATTTTCTGTTCTTATTAAAAGAAGTGAGACTAGAATCGGTGCTATGGAAGGGCACTAAATACACGGTAGTTCTCTCTGGGCCTTGTCTTGTCTGGACTAGCAGAAAGAGGTCTAGAGGACATGGAAGCCAAGGTGTTGGGAAAGCAGCTCATTAATGATGGGCTGCCTAGAGAGATGGAAGGACACGGAGGCTTCAGAGCAGTGAAGTTGCAAGTTCAGACTTAGAGGAATTCACATACCTGAAGTCTGGAACAGTCAAACCAGCTTGAGGCCATCTATCACCATAGCAGTTAGTGGCCGCAGAGGCTGTTTGAACCCTAGATTTCCTGGAGAGAGTACAAGAGGAGAGTGACTATATCACAGAGCTTCTGACCCTGAGATCCAATAAGTAGATGTTCATAAAGCAAGGATCAAGAGGTTTGGTTCTCCCTGGGCATTTGGCTCTGAGGGGGAACAGGCATTCATTAGAGAGATAAGGCTCAAGTTTGAGAGATAAGTCTTAAGTATTAGCAGGAGCCTCTCTGAGGTCTCCTAACGCAAAAACAGCAGGCCACCCACCACAGTGGAGAGGGCTCGAGAAGGCACAGCTGCAGCCGTCTTAGAAGGCTAGGACCAAGGAAGAGTATTATTTTCAATGTATTGATTCCAAGAAAAAAAATATACCAGGTGAGATAATGTTAAACACTCATTCTCCCTATTCCTAAATAGATGATTTGCTTGTTTTTGATGGATTTGAGCAATATTTCATTTCTAGTGTCTCTAAAGAATTAGTATGCAAATTTTAAAGTTTATATTTTGAAGAACTTGAGAGCTAGAAAGGATTGTAGAGATAATATATTCTGTTACATACCCACAAAAACCATTTCCAAATGAGAAATGCGACACTCTGGGAGATTTTCTAACTTGCCTACAGTCACGAGTGGTAATGAAAGAATTAATACTCACATTGCTGATTCCTAGCACAAGCTTAGTTTCATTATTATGCAATATAGAATCCTTCTGCTAATAAAGAGTTAATTTGCAAAATAAAATTTCAAGTTTATTTCTGTTTTTTAAAACCGTAACAGCTAATGGTTTTGCTAATTTAACCTGGCAAGAGCATACATTCTTTAAAGAAAAAAAGAAAAAGTTGCTTATGGATATAGATCATCGATACTGAGAGCTTCTATGTGATTATATAAAATATATATAATGTCACTGTATTGCACTGCATATTTAGGGATCTGTCTATGTCTACCTAGATAGATAAATGGATAGAAAGATGTACAGATAGAGATGGATATATGTAGCTTTATATGTGAGCAAATGTGTGTAGGGAGTATATGCATACATACATACATATAAATATACATATAGAGTTAGTACATAGCTCTCCTTGAACATATAATTTGTGATTTTATAATTAGCCTGATTTCTTTGGAGCTGCTCAGCTATAGCTACCTTTACCTACTGGCTAAGCAGTTCCAAACCCATACAGAAAGATAGTGCTTCCAAACCCATACAGAAAGATCATATTACACAGGGGGACGCCTGGATGGCTCAGTGGGTTAAGCCTCTGCCTTCAGCTCAGGTCATGATCTCAGGGTCCTGGAATCGAGCCCTGCATTGGGCTCTCTGCTCAGCCGGGAGCTTGCTTCCCCCTGCCTCTCTGCTACTTGTGATCACTGTCTGTCAAATAAATAAAATCTTAAAAAAAAAATCATATTACACTGGAAGTGACATCAAACACTGCTCAATGTAAATCTTTCAAATCTAAAAGTCTCAGGGTATCTTTCTTGTCTACAATGAAAATCTTGTTCCTTGCCTGCTTATGGGTGAATCCATTCATATTATTAAACAAATCAACTTTTTAAAGAAATATATGTGTAGACAGGGATGGAAAAGATAGAAAAATCCTTTTCTAGGAACATGAGAAAGGGAATGTCATTTGATTTTTATTTTAACTCAAAGTTTGTTTGTTTGTTTGTTTTTTAAGATTTTATTTATTTATTTGCTACAGAGTGGGAGAGACCATAAGAGAAAGCACAAGCAGGCGGAGCAGTAGAGGGAGAAGGAGAAGTAGGCTCCCTGCTGAGCAGGGTGCTTGATGTGGGTCTTGATCCCAAACCCCAGGATCATGACCTGAGCTGAAGGCAGATGCTTAACCAACTGAGCCACCCAGGTGCCCTCCATTTGATTCTTGATAGGAGTGAAAATTCTCACAGAGGGCAGAGAATTTGCAATTTTCTAAAGCTGTCAAAGATATAATATGGGATTAGATACCATATCCCGCTACTCAGCAAGATGGTTGAGAAAATGACAGCTTTACTGTTTACACTGCCTTTATGACAAAAAAACAACTTTGGAAATATAAGACTGGTAAATTGTTTCCTTATCCATGCTACCTAAGAGTTGAGCAATTTGAATGCTTGTCTCAACTACTTAGCAACCTATTTTTCCTATTAAGCATTTTTTAAATTTTTATTTTATTTTCAGAACACTTAACATGAGATCTTAGCATAGTTTTTTGCTTGTTTGTTAGGGGGGTGGGGGAAGGGCAGAGGGAAAGGGAAAGAGAGACCTCTAAATAGGCCCCACATCCAGCATGGAGCCTGATGCAGGGTTCAGTCTCTAATTCTGAAATCATGACCTGAGCCAAAATCAAGATTTGGACACTTAACTGAGTCACCCACGCATCCCAGCATAATGTTCCTTTGATGTATTAATTCACTTATTTTTATATTTTAATTTTTTTATTTAATTCTCTATCTTCTTAGGCTTTGGAACAACACAGTGCTTGGTGTGTAATGTATAAAGTAAGACTGAATATGTGTTGAGTAAAACATATAATTACTGAAGTACATTACTTAATGAATATGAAATTAACCAAGTTAGAAACAAGGCAACTTTTTAACTTATTTTCTTTTTAGAAATCACTCTTTTTTCTAGGCCTTGTTTATGATCAGAAATCTGGGGTTAGATCACAATAAAACTGCTTTCTGTGGTTCTTAATCCTACAACTTCACCAAATGTCCTAATGGAAAAATAAAATAATAATATAACCAAAGAATATCTTAAAATAATAACTTTAAGAGACCTCCAGTTTGGGCTGAAATAAAATAGCCTCTCCTCTAGTCTTCCTCCTCATTATTTAAAAACTTGAATAATACAACGAGTCAGCACAGGAAGACTGAAATATACAAAGAAAGAGATGGACTAAGGACCATGGAATTAAAGAATGAAAATATTCCCTCTGTTTCTTTTTGTTTGTTTGTTTTGCCTTGCTATATGGCCAGTATGAAGAACCAAGGACTTGCAAACTGGAACCACCAAAAGATGCAGACAAAGAAGATCTAAGAAAAGTCTGCTCCATCTTCAGCTAAAGGAGAAGAAAATGTGTAGCCAGATGGATTAGTAAACAATATCTGCTTTTAAATATCTCCATTTAAATACCAATGGAAAAACTCTCCCCTCTGCCCCCTGGTATTAGGAGGATTGAACACAGAGCCAAATTTCCACCCCACTCCTTGGCAGCAACAGATAGTGCTCTGATTACCCCACCAGATTGTTCTTAGTTGGACCAAGCAAAGAGCTGAACTTTCATCAACAAGGCAGCAAGAAGATAGTATAAGGCAGGGCACGTTGGTGCCAATCAGTATCCTGCTTCTTCATTTTTCCTAGTGTCAGTGAGGCCCAGGGAGGCACGAACCTCTATCCGCACTGCCCTCCACCCTGTCAGCGATGAGACAGCACGAGGTGGTATGAGGTGGGGCTAGTGGGCTCTTCGCTTTCCTTAGCAGGGATCACAAGGGAGCTGAGTTTCTATACCCATTCAGCAGCAAGAAGGTATTGCAATGCCATGCTCTATTTTTTTTCAGGAATAGGGTCAATGGGGCCCAGTAGGAAGATGAGCATCCATATATGGTTTCATTACTCCTGGACCTGTGTGCTACAGCTAAACAGGCTGACATTTGGCTGAAAAAGAAGATTAAATAGGCTCAGGATCTTACAACATATCCTATATACCTAGAACAGAATAAAAAATCAAAAATCATTCCATGAACCAAAACAATTTCAGCTTGAATGAGAAAAGACAATCAGTAGATGCCAGTACTGATAATCCAACTCAGATACTGGAGTTATATGCAAAGTTTTGAAAGTAACAATCATAAATGTGCCTCAGGGAGCAATGATGAACTCTTGTATAATAAATGAAAAAAATAGAAAAATCTCAGCAAAAAATGGAATGTATTTTAAAAAAAAGTGAAACTATGGAACTTGTAGAAAGGTAATTTTTTTTTTTTTTGTAAAAATGAAATAAAATATCACTGGACCAGATTGGTTATGACAGATTGGAGATGACAGAGGAAAGAATCATGAACTTAATGATAAGATAACAGAAATTACCTAGTCTGGGTGTCTGAGTCAGATGAGCATCCTACTTTTGATTTCAAGTAAGGTCATGATCTCAGGGTCCTGGGATTGAGCCCTCCATCACTCTCCATCATCAGCAGGGAGTCTGCTTGAGGATTCTCTCTCTCCCTCTGCCCCTCTCCCACTCATATATACACACTTAACTCTCTCTCCCAAATAAATAAATAGATCTTAAAAAAAAAAGAAGAAAGAAAAAAGAAATTACTTAGTCTGAACAGTAAACACACAAAGAGCTTTGGTGACCAATAGGCCAATATCAAAAGATCTAGCATTTATGTTGTCAGAATTCCAGAGGAGAGGGAAAAAAAGAGCATGGAGCTGAAAAATTACTCAAAGAAACAATGGCTGAAATTTTTCAAAATTTGATTAAGTGCCTAAATGATTTAGATTCAAGATGCTGAAATCCAACCAGAATGGACCCAAAGGAATCCAAAGTAAGTAAGTAAAGTCCATAGTAAGTAAGTAAACGTCTGGAAACCAAAAGCAAAGAAAAATCATGAATGCAGCTAGAAAGACATGGCATATCCTAGATATCTAGAAGAATCTAGGGTTGCCCAGAGGAAAATAAAGGTTTGAGTAACAACAGATTTCTGCTCTGGAACTATGGAGTCAGATGGAAGTACACATCATTTTTCAAGTGCTCAAAAAAAAAGAACTATCAGTTCTGAAGTCTATATTCCACAAAAATATCTTCAGTAATGAATTCAGTCTCAGATGCAGAAAAACTAAGAATTTGTCCCCAGCCTACCTACCCTTAAAGAATGGTTAAAGAAATTCTCCAGAAAGAAAAGAAAATAGTAATTTTCACTTTTTATCTGTATATCATCGCTGAATCACTTACAGGTTTATCAGTCTAACACTGTCCTAATGTTCATTCATGGGATTCATTTTGTATTTATTCAGTCATTCACTTATCTACCATATATCAGGCACAGGTTTATAAGACCTTGCCAGACACTAAGGTAAGTACATGGAATACATTGCTGAATATGATAAAGTGCCCACACACAATTTGGTGAGAAAAGTTCACTTTAGACAAGTAAGGAGACAATGTGTATTTACAATTATTTTATGTGTATTTACAATTATGTGTATTTACAATTATTTTAAATCCTGAAATGTATATGAATCCTGAAATGTGAAAATGTGTAGGACTCATGAGGACATATGTCAAAGGAGCCTTACCTCGTCTAGTGGATCAGGTGTAGAGGGCTTTCTGAGAACAGGTGATTGAAGATGATATTGAGAAAGAAAGAAGATAACAGGATCAGAGGTGATGGGAGCAAGGAAGGGTGGAGGAAGAGCTTTCAAGGTCAAGGGACAGCATGCACCTGACCCTGGCAAGGAAAAGAAGGAATTTAGGGCTTTCCAGGAACTGAACAAAAACCAACAAACTGGAATTCAGTGTGTAATAGGGAAAAATGAAACTTTTGGAACTGACAGAGCCTGAAAGCCATGTGGCCCATTTTAAGTACTAAACTTTATGTATGAACAACATGAAGCTTCGAGGGTATTATTATCAAACTGCTGGCTCTTCTTAATGCTTCCTAAAGCCACTTCTTTGTCTCGGGAAACACAGTTGGGTAATGTGGTGATTCTTGATCATAGGGATTCCCACTGAGAGCAGTTACCACAAGTTTCTTCTTTTTGTGGTAGTGGCAACTGCTGGCACCAAATGTTTCTAGTGACTTTTTAGTGACTTACACCTTCGTCATCAACTTATTGCCCATTTTCTGGAGAATAATTCAATTGTTCATTGCTTTTTCAGCACCTTATCTATAGAACTTCTCCTAAGGTTCTAACTTTTTATTTTTTTATTTTTTAGTTAAATGAAATTAATGGAATTACATTTAGAATAGCACCTGTTATGGAAATGCAGAACAGGCATCAATTTAAGTTAGTATTTACAGCTTACACAAAACTTCTCCCAAACCTACTGAAACCGTCCCATGGAAGCAAGACTGAGTAACACCACTTACGGGTTAGATTTCAATGCTTCCACCAGCCATATGCTGAGAAAGAGCAGGAATCTGTGTACTTTCCCAGTTCAAGCTGATTGTTGTATGCTAGCCTTCCTAAGGGTTTCTAATGAAAATTCTTCCAGTAGTTTGTGGATTTATTTGATATGTCCAAACTTAATTTCTATGTACACTGTCTGGCCCCATCTCTTCCCCTGTCATCTGTAGAAGGCTCATGGTCACGTATGTAAACTGATCCCTATGAAGAGCTCTGAGTATATCACTTAGTTCTTATGCCAGATGGGCAGACTCCACCCTACAGAAGCCAATTAATAGAAGCCAAATGAATCAACCTATACAACAACAAGATGTCTATTTTGTTTATTGATAGTGTGTTCTCAGAGCCTCTCATAGGGAAAGTAGGTCAGGCAGATCACTCAAGTATAACTTACTAGCTACGATTAAGAAGGAGCAGCTAGGGGTGCCTGGGTGGCTCAGTCGGTCCTTCGGAGCAGATCATGAACCCAGGGTCCCAGAATTAAGCCCCACATAGAGCTTGCTGCTCAATAGGGAGCCTGCTTCTCCCTCTCCCTCTGCCTGCTGCTTCCCCTGCTTGTGCTTTCTCTGTCAAACAAATAAACAAAATAATAAAAAAAAAAGATCAGCTAGGTGTTGACACCTTTGTGTGTGTGTGTGTGTGTTGTGTATGTGTGGATATTATGCCCTTTTTATATCTTAACCTCATTCTTATTGACCTACATTGTTTTCTTCGCAGGACCCCATCACAACTGTACTCACATACTTACATAGAATCAATTGCTGTCTCTCTCCCTTCTAAATACTACACTGTCCTCTATGTTACTACATCAGGCTTGAGAACCAAATTCTGACCTGATAGTTTTATTGGCCTATATCTATCCCTCAACATCTGACCTCTAGATTAAATCAGTATGGTGTTAACACCTACTTACCAGTGTTAAACCTCCAAGTAACCAGAGAGTAAGTTCCAGAACTTTCCATTTGAAAATAAGTATAAAGTAATTATGGCACTTCCACTCTATCAAAAGTAATTTTTTATTAAATTATGATTATTTCTTGGTAATCTGACAAGTTGTTTTTTTAAAATGTATTTATTCGACAGTCAGATCACAAGTAGGCAGAGAGACAGACAGAGAGAGAGGGGGAGGCAGGCTTCTTGCTGAGCAGAGAGCCCGATGCGGGGCTTGATCCCAGGACCCTGAGATCATGACCTGAGCCGAAGGCAGAGGCTTAACCCACTGAGCCACTCAGGCGCTCCCTGACAAGGTTGTTTCTTTAAAAAATTCCATAGACTTCCGTTAACGGACTTGTTATTTCATCATTATACAAAACATAGTAAGGAAACATTTAAACACATGATTCTGAAAAATAATGAGATTTTAATATACAGTAATTCTTATACTTGGTGGTTCTATAATAATTTTAATAATTCCTTAAATTGAAATATACTTTTAAGGTAAAAAAATAATAACTCAGTATAAAAATATTAATAGCTCTTTCCTTAAGTTTCTACTGTGTCAGAAATATACCAAATATATTATTTCTTTTTATCTTAACAGCATCTCTGGGAGAGAGATGTTACATGTTAAAATTTTAAAGTGAGCAAACTGAGACTCAGAGAGGTTGAGTAGTTTAAGTTTATGTACTTAATAAGTGGTGCAGCTTTGATGGAAACTTAAAGCTGGCTTGGAAACCCTGTTGAGTTCTAGTTCCATATGCTGAGATGTTGGTTTTTGGCATATATAACACTTTGACTATTATATATTGCAATTAAAAAAAAAAAACACTGACACAGAAATTACATTGAGTATTAGTACTGTTTAAGATTATAGTCACACACCCTGAATTTTATTTGAAAACATACAAAGAATAACACTTTTAAACTTCTAAACACACCTGACTATGAATATTTCCATTTTGTTTTTAAAAGGCTTATATGTTCTTTGGCATAAATATGATCAATCATCACGTTTGTTCCTCAGAATTAAATAGTCATTTATTCCCATAACATTCATTGTATGTTTAAGAGATACCATAGATTATAGCTGTAACTATCCTTTTTAACCTTCTCATTTTCTAGATTTTAGAAATTATGAGTAATTTATAATTTGATTTTTTTACTATATGAATTCCAAATTAGTGAATCAGGTTTTGCAATATAGTCTCTTTATGGATATTGTTCTCCAAAAACAGGAATTTGGTGTGTATTTAATGTGTAATTATCCCTATTATTATTGCTGCTGAAGACATCAGTTCAATCCTACATGCAGTTTGAGCAACCCTTATATGCTAGAGCAGAGCAAGGACAACTGAATAAAAACAAATAATATAGTCCTTGGCCTCAATCAAGTAGGCTTAATTCTGGCACATTGTGTAGACTAACAGCTACAGATGGGGGTTCTTTTGAATCTCAACAATCAATAATGATCAGTTAAGCTCCTGATGATAGGACTGGTTAAAATTCTAATTTTCTGATTTTATTGCATACTAAGCAACAGCAGGTTTCAACTAGGACCCTTTGTGAAATGAGATTCAGAGGAAACCCTACTTTGTCAGTACTTAATGACACTTGGTACTCACTGCCTACCATCTAATATTGCTTGCTTTTAACTTATATTTTTTTGGTGTTTTCTGACTACAGTCTAACATCCTAAGATTCCATCCTATAATCTTTTTGCTAATTGCCTATAGTCAGTTTTCCTGAATCTACTTTATGGCACACAGGACTGACTGTTGCAGTGTAGAATTCCAGTTCTTCAGATCCCCTTGAATTACTCTCTGCTATTATGCATATTTTCATCTCTACTTATGACTGATCAACAACCCATCACAATGTGGGCAAACTAAATATTAATGGTGAGTAGTGTTGTCAAGTTTTAATCATGACTGCATTTGTGGTTCTGAGAAAATCCTCCACAGATTTGTAACTTACTGTTTTGAAGCAAGTTTTGAGGATGAAAGACTAGGCACTTAACTAAGCTCACTTAAAAAAATATATTTACTTGTTAGAGAGAAAGAACAAGCAAGGGAAGGGGCAGAAGGAAAGGGAGAATGAGAAGCAGACTCCCTGCTGAGCAGAGAGCCTGATGCAGGGTTCAATCTCAGGACCCTGAGATCATGACCTGAGTTGAAGGCAAACACTTAGCTGACTGAGCCACCCAGGTGCCCCACACAATTTTTTATTTAAAAGTCAGATTATTAACAGGGTGCCTGGGTGACTCAGTTCGTTAAGGTGACTCTTGATTTCAGCTCAGGTCATGGTGTCGCAGTCATGGCATCCCACTGTGTTGGGCTCCATGCTGATCAGGGAATCTGCTTGAGATTCTCTTCCTCTGCCCCTCCCCCCACTTGTATCCTGTCTCTCTCTCTCTCTCTAAAGTAAATAAATCAATCTTTTTTTAAAGCCAGTTTATTAACTCATTTTGTATCATAAAGCTCAAATCTCTCAAAAATAATAGCATGGTGCAGTAGAAAAAGCAAAGAATTTAGAAATACTTTACATTTGTAATAAGGATGAAATGAGAAAATTTATATGAAATTTTTTTGTAAAATGCAATAAAAATTTTAAAGTAATTAAGTACCTGGTAATTGATTATAAAAATAAGAAATCAAATTGACTAAGAATATCAGAATAAATCTTAGGAGAAATACTGTAATTACATAAAACAGGCATGTAGAAGTCCTGTTTTCAGACTTGTTACAAAAATATTATAGCTTCTTGATTCCTTAAGATGTCTCAACAGCATTTGTGAAACTACCCTGGGGCTGAGATAATTGGCTCCACTTTGCTATTCCTCAGTTTCTACATTTACATTAACTGTACTACCAGAGTGACATGCTTGTTTATTTTTTTTCTAAGTAGATCTATAATAATATTTAGAGAATATAACGGACAGAATATATCTGGTACCATGAACTTTAATTTCTCATTTTAACCATGATCTTAAATGCAATGCAAACATTGATGGAAGTTTAAGAATATGTGTGGATCACAGAGGAACAAAAAGCAGCAATAACTAATATATTTGACTGATACGTAGGGGAGAAAGCTGTTCTTGCAACTGAAATGCTAGAAAAGAGCTTGAAGTCATTGCATTTGGCTGTAATAGCTACGCAACAGAAACACAAAGTGAAACTTGCTCATCTAGAACAGCAGATAACACAGCTTGAAAGCGACTTTGCAGCCACCAGGAAACTGTATTTAGAAGATCAGCTACACACTTGAGATTGTGAGAACAGGGAAATAGATATCTGTTCAACAATCACATTGATAAGGAGAGAGAACTGGAAACATACTGCTTTGTACATTTTTTTTTCCTTAATTATTGAGGAATATCTATTTTAAAATATGTTTTACCGTGAGTTTTGTGAATCCATATTTTTTTCATTGTTTGTCTCTAAATCCAATGCACACCTTAAGTGCTGGTGACAGAAATGCCATCAAGTTTCATTTAGATAGAAATTAAAACTAAATAAGACGAGTATTTACTAACTTATGCCTGTAGATGGCTGGAAGATAATTCTGCCAAAATTGTCAATGTAAATCCTTCCATACTCACTTTGTGTTTCAGAGGAAACGCAAAGGACACATTTTTCCCAGTGAGAAAATGACACATGTTTGACAGGTGAAATTAACACCGTCTATCCAATTCAGTTCAATAGGTGCTTATTATAGCAAGTGGCATATAAGACTGTGCTAAATGCTGGCAACATGTAGATGGACAAGTATCTACATGGAGCTCATATCCTGGTGGGAGTTCACAGAATGGACCACTGTGATTCACAGGTTTCTACTATGTAGTTCCCTGGAAAGTATAGTCCTTTTACAAAACATATAATTTGTAGCATTCATTAAGTTTTCATTTTTAAAATATTCACAGGAAAGTCAACTACTTGAAATCGAATCAACAAGTATGTATTCTCTATGTCCCAGAATTTTCCATTTTCTAATTGTTTCAACATATATTTCTAAAACATGAGCAGTGAATTCTCTTTTTTTTAAGTTAAAAATGCTTCCTTTATTACATAAAGCCAATACTGCTACTTCTAAGTTCAACTGTGTGCTTCTCTATATTTTTCAAAGTGTTATGCCTGTGACGTTACAGACAATCACTTCCAAGCGTCGTGAGGTGGTGGCTCCCCATTCCACATACAATCAACAAACTGCCCTAGGAAATTAGGAAGTTCTCCCAGGCCCCAGTGTACATGTACACTTAGTGTGCTTCCACACTTTACTGTACCAGGAGCAACAAAATTCTGAAGGAGACACAGTTAAAGATGTGACAGGTGTCCCATCTTGTCAATAACTTTTTAAACTCATATTATTTTATAAAATAGAGCTTTCTTTTTGAATCCAGATATTTGTAGAACCTGCTCAGAATTGAGGAATGAAAGAATTAGCCACTGAGAGTTTGAGGACCTTTAAGTTTTCCATAGGAAAACCAACAAACAAAACAATGTAACCTTTAGGTTTGTAAGAACTTTTGAAGTGCTTCATTATCTAGAATTATTTAAAGACATCAACAATAATAATACTGAGTCCATTTTTTTTTTCCTTTTTTTTCCTTTTTGAGTCCAGATTAACAATTCACTGGGGAAAAGGCATTTAAAATTGAGTGGACCTAAATCCATACCTTCTATTAAAAATGACAGAAGTGATGGAATGTTGAACTATATATCTATAAGAAGATATCACATGCCATTTGCTAAGTTTTCGACACCTGAGAAAATATGTTAATATAAATAATTGTTGTGTTCAAATTATAGCCAAACATATCTGCAGGTTTTAAGTTGTCTAAAGTAATTCTACATTCTCAATGAATAATGTTTAACATTTGAACCAAAAACAGTTCGGCACGAATAATTAAAGGCTTAAGTTAAATACATAGACAGTCATTTAAATTTAGATCTGCAATAACATTTACTATTATTCTCCAAGGCTTTGACTGCTTGACAGAAACAAAGTACTCTGGGATTAATTTCAAGAAATGGTGCCAACTGTGCCGCAATTTGCTGTAATTAAGACATGAAAGAACACTAAATATTCAGATTAAAAGAAGCATGATGGAGCATGATAGAGAGTCAAGGTGTGGCAGGAAGCCAGTAAAAAAACGCAGCTAGGAATACCATATTGATGGATACAAAATCAGCACCAGTAAAGTTTAGCGCATTTTGCTTTAAAGAAGCCCATTCGTTTATCATTTTGTTCTTTGATTATATTTAAAGTCTTTTCCCACTCAGATTTAAAGCTGAGACGTGGTGTGTTAAAAAGATAATAAAACCGAAAAAGAAAGTGACAAACATTGTGTTCTTATAAAGCTAATTAGTTTAAGTGGTGAAGAGAAGTCATTAGGAAGCTATCATAATTATCTTTATAGTGAAGGGATTTCCCTGTGTCACATTAGTTTGCTTTAGAGCTAAATGAAAGAGCTACATAGGTGTTAACTCAAAGAGATCAAATACACTTTTTGTATTCATTAAATTTTTCTTCATATTTTAAAGAGAAAGAATTCATTTTGATCCAACTAGTCTCCTTTTTAATTCCCTAAGAATTATGGGAAATATTTTCTTCAGCTTTTGAACCTTTACGTATTGATTAACACTGCATTTAAGCTAATGGTGACTCTTCCTTCCAACTGACTTTTTTTTTTTTTTTAAAGAGAGTCCCTTTAAGGTTTTGATCCTAAAAGAGATGTGGATACTTGACCCAGTTGCTAATGAGGGGCTGTATAATCTCCAGTATCCTCTAGCTCAAAATAGCAGGATGCAATATAAAAAGTACATCATAAGAGGCACTATTGGAATGCTTTTTGTCTTCACAGGCAATACGCAAAAGATAGGACTTTCTAAGAAAGTCAGAAGCTGGTCTCCTGCAGGCACAGGAAGCCATCAAAGTCAAAGTGGGTAAGGTGATGAGCCTCGACAGTGTGGTCAGGAGACTGAAAGCAAGCATCCAGGATATACCGGGAGGAAAGCATCGGAAAGAGCAATCTCTGTCATTAGATCAGGTCTGCGGCAGCCAGATGGGGACCTGCAGAATCTGCATAGAGCAGGGCTTGTGAGAGAGTCCAGTGTCCCCCAAATTGTGAGCTTCACCAGAATGTAATCTGTTCTAGCCTGATCAAAGAGAATTTCACATCACAGGTATGTGATTAGAGGCTCCAAATAGGAAATGTGGATCATTTTGGGCTTTGAGGTCGATGCTGCAAAGAGTCAGCATCTTCAAGAGAACCATAAAAACAAAACAGTTGTTTCTACACACAGAGATCTTTGCAGAAAATGTGTAATGTCTTTTGGATGCAGAGTGTATATCTTAGCTCTTTCCCTGACGTTGCAAATCTTCATTTGGGGGAAAAAATGGCTTGATATAAAGGGCTTAATATACAGTGCTCATGAACAATTCAAGTTGATCCTCGGTCTACAATTTTACCATTCTAGTAAAAAAAGAAAAAAAAAAGTAGTTGCAGAGGCATCAAAGTATTTTACATCCACTGGTATTTATATAACTTAGATAAGATATAAATACAAGAATTTATTTCATAGCATAAATAATCAATATTGCTTATAATCTGTGATATATAATATTTGTACAACATTGAATCTCTCTAAAGTCCATATGTTCGTTAAGGGTTTTTTGTTGTTGTTGTTCCATATAAACAATTAGTATGAAGCTGTGAGCATTATTATCATTATTACTTTTGAGCTTGTTTGTCTAAAGTTTGTAGTGTAATACTTTTATGGATAGAATATTAATGAATTTACTGGGTACATAATAGACAGCGTTTGTCAACCCCTTAATTTTTCCTTCCACTATTCACAACATTGCCAGATACGTGTTTCTGGATAAAACCCCCTAGAGGTCTCCTGCAAATTCTTTTTCAATACAACCAGATCATTGCAGATAATTGTATTACACAGTGTATCGATCCAAAATCGTTGTGCACCGGAAACATCTGAAAAAACATGATTATAGCTTTCTGTTTATTGTTCGTACATCATATAAGCAGGCTTTTGTGTGAATCACCTGTAAAAAAGGCAAGGTGGAAACATCAGAGAAATTACCTCTTTACAAGAATCTATTGATCACTTTAAATCAAAGAAGTATGTTTGACATAAGATTACCTGCCAGTTTGAACATTAGGTACACTATGTTATAGCCTGGGGCAGCTGTAAGTCTGACAAAGGGATTGTAAATAAAGCATGCCTCTGCGAGCGCCTCTGGCTTGGGATCAACTCGGGCTCCAGTCCAAGGCATAGGTAAACTTAAAATAATTTACCCCTTTTAACCAGCACGTAATGAATTAGAGTAGACTCTTAGGAGAACCGTGAGGCATAAATCTCTTAGTCATTTCAAAATCAGCAAACTTCATAGAAAATTCACATCATGCATAGTTGATAAAAGGTCTTTTTTGTGTATGTGCCACAAGGTGACTCAAGTGGTCTTGAAGTCAATCTATTGGTATAAGTAGATTCTTCAAAAAAGAAACTTCCTGAAGTGTTCTTATATCCACAGCCATTTGTATGTGGCCCGATCGCTCGAAGTCCTTTTAACTTCAAGACCATTAACCTCTCAGTTTCAATGTCTGAAAATTCTCCTCAAAACTCATTTAAAAGTTTTGGTATGGTTTCCTTTTTTCATAAGAAAAGCATATTTTAAAGCTGAAAAAGCATAGAAATGAAATACTTCACTCAAATTAGTTTTGCAACTGTATCAACAATGCTAAAAACATATCACTACAAAAATATCAATTGTTTTTATTTGAGTACATTTTTTATTGGTCAAGAACAGGGAAGGCTTGAATGCCCTTCATATTTTTTAAGCTTGAAGGATCTTTTTTTTTTTAATTTTGAAAGGAAACTCATTGTAAGTCCTTTATTGGATTTCCCCCACACACACTTAACATGTGTTGAAATTATTAAACATTTAACTAATTTGTTCAGAGAGATTTCGATGTATTTGGAATTTAATAAAGATGAGCTCTGGGTGATGCATTCTTCCTTGTTAAATATTTAGCTGTTTGCGTTAGCTCTGTGGTTTCCTGAGGCACAAATTTAAACTGTTAATATATAGCAGGTTTAAGCTATAAAAATAGTAGATGCTGTAATTTCTTCTGGGGCAAAACTGGTCATTTTGAACACTTGCAAGAAAACAAAGTGAACATGCATGCACATATTTATTAAAATATAAACAGTTGCTCAAAATCTTAAAGAGAAACTGAGAATCAGATATTCTTAGATCTAATTTATAAGGGAGACATGATTCAACTTCAAAGATGAGTGATAAATACAGAATATTTATATAGAGTCTCTTCTTTATGAGGTTGCCTGTAAAAGATACCTCTGATGTAAGACTGTAATACATTGGTTTCTAACTTTATTGAAGCTTAGTATAAACACCATTTTTTGGACATAAAATGAGAATCACTAAAAGGGAAGATGCTCTTTTTTTAATAAAAATATAGCCTTCTCCATTTCTGTTTATATTGATTTGGGGATCTTAAAAATATTTCTTTTTTTTCTTCATTTTGGACTGCAAGATTGAAATGACTGATTTCTATAAAATATCACGATCTTTAGTACAATAGATTATGTATCCAGTGAGATTTTAAAAAGATCCAAAAATGCCCTATATAACATAATGCATATGAATATATATCCAAACATATGATTAAAGAAATAAAATTTTAAAAGACCACATTTACATTTGATGGCATGTATTTGAGACAAATAGGAAAAAAAAACAGATAAATACTTTTATAAAGGGGAAATATTCTAACACAATGTACAGATATCTATCTCTAGGAATACGGTCAACAAAGAACAAAGGAAAAATGTCTTTGTCTTAAATCACTTATTTTTTGAGAGCTTGAAGCGTACTGCCCAAGTCTGCTTTGGTCTAATGAAAGAGTGCCATCTATTGGATGACCTTGGAAAAGTGCTTAAATTTCATAAATACTATACATGAAAATAAATCAGTGAAGAGCCATCATTTTGGCATAATTCATAACATATCAGTCTTTGTCTACATGAATATGTATAAATATACCTGAGGCCTATCTTAAAGAAAGAAAAAATACTTCGTATTGTTATTCTGTTACAGTACACTTATGTAGCAATAGAAATTTCACAATTAAAGGCAGCAAATTGTTGTCTGATTAAGGCACCTAATTTTTGAATTCAAATGTTTTATAAACTTGAGATGACGACCATGCATCTTATATTCCTTCATACATACCTTTGTTTACTCATGCTTTAAATAAAGGAATCTGAAAATTGAATGCACGAGTTTGTATTTTGACAAGGGGGATCTGTTTAAATCTTCCTCAAAGTTGCATTGCATAAAATTTAAACCAAAAACAAAAGAAAAAAAAACACACATTAGCTTGGTTTTTTAAAAGGCAATGTTCTTGTTTTATCTTTCAGCCCAAGAACTTGCCAGTCAAGATGAAAAACTTCTTCTAATGGAATCCAGCTTGAAAGCTACTCAAGAGCAGCTAACTGAGCAAATAGCAGAAACAGTTCGCCAAGAACAGAACAGTAGAAAACCCCAGGCAGAGCTGAAGACAGTGACAGAAGGGATTATTGCTTCTGAAGAAGAAAAAAATGATTACAAGTGAGTTGCTTTTTAGTATTTCAGAAAGTTTTACTTTACATACTAAAATCCAGTCAATCCTTTGACTTTCGTTGCTAAATATTTAACTCTCTCTGTCTTGTAAAAGGTTCTGTGTAAATTGCTAGCTTGTTCAATAAATTGTTGGTTCCAAAATATATAAACTTTAAATTTGCATCATTTCCTAACTAAAATGGCACATGCTGAACATTATAACTGTCCTATTGTGATTCTAAATAATGATGTGGCCATCAACTTTCTCGTTAACTCTCAAGAAATGTTCAAGGTAAGACGCAAGGAAAAAGAATACACTGTATTTCTGTAGCACCTATCTGCCAATGGCATTCTCATCTTTCTCCTTTTGGAGTCCAAAGGTTACATATGGCTCTTGTTGCCTTTCTTTTTTGTTAAAGTAGCAGCTCTAAGCAAGACACTATTAAATTGAGAGACCTTTAGAGGAGAATTTTTTGGTCAGACCATTGAGGCATGTAAGGAACTATGAAGAAAAGTAACAATGATCTCTGCTGTTTTGAAACATTCATGAGAATTGTTTCAGTGAAACACCTTCCAGTAGTTAATTTCTGCTTTCATCGTCTAAATCTTTATGTAATTATTATGCTTACTACTATGTTTTCAGATTTTATCACTTACTTTTCAAACAAGTGTTAGTTCTTTTTTGAGTGTTCTGATAATTAGGTCTTCTATCCTCTGTGCCTTTTGCTTGATTTTCTTAGTGTTTTCTTAAAAATAATTTTTTAAAAGCAGCATAGCCCAGATGAACTCCACTCTCCCTCTCTTCCTCTCTCCCATCCCCCTTTCTCTCTTGCTCTCTCTGTTTGTCAAGAATTACACTTTACTCACCGAACACTGGTTAAATTGAGTAATCACAGTTAGATAAAGCACACATACCTAAACTTTTTTTTTCTTCTCCTGTCACTCACACCTTTGAACACAATCCTGAGACCAGAGCTAAAAAGGCATTTGATATTAACTCATCTTTGGAGGCCAGATTCTGGACTTTCATTACTTATTGCATATCTTAATATATCTATCAATAGGATTTGAAAATATTGCATATGATGAATGTTGAAATTTTTTTGATTTACAGTTTATAAAGCTAACTAATAATACTAAAATATAAAAGTAAAATTTTTGAAATTTATTCATGAGGAATTTATTTCTGTGTTTTAATCCTATGGTTTAATATTAGAAGGCACTAAAAATAATTTTACAATGTAGGATGACATTTTATAGGCTTCTAAATAAAACTAAACACTCAGATAAATCCTGTTTGCCGTTAATGTACCTTCAGTCAGCTGCCAGAACTCAGACAACAAAAAAGCCACATTTAACAAATATTAAAGGGTAGAAATTGGTACCAAGAATTAAAAGCATATTGGGCAAAGTTTCTTTGGGAATGGGTGCAGTAATGTACTATTGTTGTAAATATTATGGTCTTTTAAAAAGCTGAATTGTACTAAGGGAATAATATGCTTAAGATATATTTAGATAACAAATATATAAAAATGTTTGTGAACACTAATATAAAGCTAATGATAGTGGTCCATGTGAACTTAATAATATTAAAATAATGCCAACATTTTTTTCTACGGTTAAATACCACATAAAGGCACATTATTCAGTGAGCTTGCAAAAAATACCATTTTTGGTCTGAAAACCGGCATGCAAAGATCTGCTTCCAATCTTTGATTTTTATAAGTAAATACACCAGACAGTGATTCGTCCAGTTAAATAACAACGAAAGGCTAAACTTAAGTTCTATATACTTGATCTATATTTATCTCATTTGACTATATAGCTTGATCATAGAATAAAGTACAGTATTTTGTCTCCCAATGTGAAATTGCTGATAGAGTGAAAAATATCATCTAAGAGAGTCGTTAAAATTGTAACTATTTTTTTTGCCTAGCTGCAATATTTTTAATAATTAAATATCTTAGAAATCAAAAAGTTATAACTATTATTATGACATGTTACAAGAATATGTTATTGGATTTAAAGAAAATGATACATGATCATAATCAAACCAATGATTGTTTCTTAAGAGAAGTAAGTTCCCCTTTAAAAAAATATATAGCCTCAATATACATTGTTACAGGGTATGCCTGCATCCTAGATAGGTGTCTAAACATGAAAAAACAGACTACTATTTAAATGAAAAATGAAATCAAAGACTTTTTAGCATAGTCAAAATAAAAAGTCCTAATTTAGTTTATTTATTTTTATTGTTTTCTCCACTCAATCGACAGGTGGCACGAATTGGTCAGATTTACCAATTGATTTGGTATTGGGCAGTATCAGGCAGCATGGTATTCACCAGTAAGAAGAAAGAAAACCACATCAGATATCATATGGCATGAGAACATTACAGTGTGTTCTCTTACCCAGTCATTCTTTTTTTTGGAAAAGTCTTTGGATTTTGACTGAGTGATGCAGGGTGAAATGTATAGAAAGTTAAGGTCAATGGCTTGAGTAGTTTCTAGAGTTTGTAATTGTTGAATTTTGCTATACGGAGCAGAGGATCTCACTAGAGTAAAACATACTGGGACCTTTTTTTTTTTCCCCTTTAAAAAGACAAACTCAATTCTGAAATCATGATTTTTGAATCTCATAAAAATAGAAAAAAATTAAAACCTGAAACAATTGTTGAAATGTGCTGATTTAAGTCATAAAAACAATAACTAGAACGTATATTTTAAGAGACCTGTTGCAATTTGAAATGTATGTCAGGTTTCTACGTTCATCTTTCTAATAATGATAATGCATCCAAGTGACTTTTTGATAAGTAATTATCTCAAAATGATTTCCTCCATTCTCTTACTTCAGAATAGTCATTCAGGACTCACCAGGTCCCAGTACCATCAAGATCTATTACTAAGTTAAGTCATTTCTTAACTAAATGTGAAACAGGTAAAAAAAGTAGTAAAACATTTGGCAATCAAAGAGAAGAGTGTTTTTAACTTTAAAATATGCCTTGTAAGTTCTCGGTTCCATAAAGCTGGGTGTTTTATTTTAAAGAACATACAGGATTTAGATTTTATTTTTCTCCTCTCTTTTTGAACCAAATGTAAAGAACACACACCATATACTCAGTATAAGCCTGTTACACTTGAAAGATTTGTTCTGAATGTCCAGTGGGAACCTGGAAATCGTAATAATTTGTAGTATCGATTGAGTGAAGCTATGCAGCTGAGGCCTCCGGTGAATAGACAGGAATAGACATTTTATTGATTAACTTTTACAGTCATATTTTCAAGACTCCACTGCAACATAATTTTCACTTCCCAGCTTTGTGTTGCTGCATCATGAAACTTGGATTCTTCTCTCTTAACATTTACCCACTTGAGAAAAAAAGTATGGACATGTCTTGCCAGGGTTGTGATCTACAGAGATGCAAAAGTTTCTGGAAAATAATTTCTCTTAAGTGCTATTCTGCTGCGAACAGTAGAAAGGAGCTAGTTGGTTATCAGAGTTTCGGGGAAAATCATTATAGCAACTATTGGGTAATTAAACTTCTTTCCTCATTCTTTTCATGTTTAGGCATCCTAATTTTCCTGCCCTAACTTCATGCAAGTATTAAAATGGATTATCTTGTGATGGTGTTGTTTTTATTTTATTATTATCACTTTCTATCTTTTTTTAATGTGAGTAGCAGAACAAAAATAATTGTACCAATAGTCTATAATTTAGTCTGAAATGAAAATTATTAAATACTAAATCATTTTGGCCAGCAATTTCAAAGTATGAAAATGTGGACAAATACCTATTGGACATAATGTGATATTCCCTAGCCCTGTGAGAGTTTTAAAAAATCATTTAAGTAAAAAAATGTTGTATTTGCACAGGTGAACATAGGGCAGATATTCTGTATATAATCATATGTTTATTTACTTCAGGATCTTCACTGCTTGAATTTTTGTTCATTGGAGCAAACTACAGATTTTATACTTCACATAGGTGGAAAAATATTTCAGTGTAATTTTGTGTAAGAGATGGTGACAGAGATATTTAGATATTAGATTGGATTTGGAAAAAGGCATTTTTAAAAAGAAGTTTGCATCAATTCTTTTTTTAGCCCACATCTGCATTTCTTTTATTTATGATGTTGAAAAATCATGTTAGAATAAGTTGATCCAAAGATAAAATTCAAGAGGTTCACGTGACTACCTCAGCCCAGAAGATATAAAATATAACTAAATTAGACCAAAAATTTAGCAAGTTCTCATAGTTGTGTATGATAATTCATATTCTGTGACACTAATGCCTTATATAGTTAATTGTAAGAGTTTATTTTTATTTAATATTATTAATAATTGCTATGGAATTTTGGTTCTAAACTTCATAGATTTGATTTTAAAAAGTATGCAAAACACATTAAGCTTCCAATTACTGCAAAATTAAAAGTTGTGTAACCAGTAGTGAGAGTCTGCAACTAATGTATTACATTGAATATTAAATTTTTAAATGATATTCAACAAGTTTATAGTTTTTTTCTCCTATTGATTTCAAAGATTATTGAGAATTAGCTTTGATTTTTCTTCTATGATGCTTTAATATCTTCTGTACCGTTTATGTGCAATATATATGTAAAAACAGTGCTTCTTGAAGTTCCATGGTTACACAATTATTATAGCACATTAACATGTTTCAAGATTTTTAAATTATTTGCATGTAAATAATTATGTTTTTCTTCTAATGGAGTAGGTCTTTATAATGAAAAGGTGTTTGAATGAAATATCTAATATCTAGGTAATAAAATATCTAGGGATTAATTCTTTCCTTCTTCACATTAAAAGAATGAATAAAATACTGTATAAAGAATACACATTAATTATATAACACACGTGACTCTTAGAAGACTCTTACCTGTGTAATCAAATATGTGTTTAAACTTCTTTACCAAAATAAGGAATGCAATTAAGACAGATCAAGTAATAAACATAAAATACAAAAAAGTCTGAATTGAGATTGATTTCAACATAATCCTGTAGAGGAATCCCCACTTATTGATCATTTTAAAGCCCATGCATAGCACTTAGAAAGATAAAGTAAGCAAGGTCAGATAATCAAAGCATTTAAATAGTAAAAACAGCAACTGCCACTGTAGACTGCTAAAATAAATCCATAATACAAATTGCTTTAGCAAAAAGTGGATGAGCAGCTGATCTTCCTATTGAACTCTGATGCTGTTCAGTGACCACACTGGGAAAAGGATTGGGAGAAATGCCTTAAAGATCAATATTGAGTGAGATGTAGCAGGGATTCATTTTGAACATGAAAGCATTACAGGTGTGAGAGTATAGACATCTTTAGGACATGTCATCAAGTGGAGATTGTTTAATACAGTTAAAAAATGCCATCTATGTCTGATAGTGCCAAACAACGGTCACAGAAATGCTTTCTTAGCTGTTTCAAGAAATTGTTTGAATGGAGTTTAAAACCATTCTCGGGTTTGAAAGTATAGAAAGCTGGCTCTATGCTAAAATAGCAAGGCAACTACTCACCAAAGTAAGTTACTGTCTCCCTGTAAATATATTCTATGCATGTCACTAATCCGTATTTGGGGTATCAAATAATTACGGGATTGTAGTCTGCATCCTGTGTGGAGGTATGAAAATTAATCATAGAACAGGTGCGGAAGAGACATTTTTGGAGTTGTAGGGGAGTGGAATATTCTTGTTGTGAGTCCATTTTTGAAATTTGTTGCAATTTGAGGAGCCCTGTTTTTAATGAGTGTTTGAGCTCCACTGGCTAATTATCTTCTTGGCTCTAGTGAACTCCAATAGGAGTTTTCAGTATATAGATGCATGGCCAACAGAATTAGGTTTAACATATTTAATTACTTTTCCTGTAAAATTTGAGTTTAACTTCTACTTAGTGAGACATCTTCATGGCTATAATGAAGTTTTGTGGCAACCTGAATATGATTTAGCATAAGTACATGCAGTTTTACTGTATTTTGGAATAAAGTGGTTCTTCAGTCAAAATGGACAATAATGTGATTTATTTACTCACACCGTTTCTCAGGTTCCCATAGGTGTCATCTTGATGTCATGATGTTTTCATAGCTTCTAAACCCATCTGCATGTTCACTGTGTGAATAGTGTTGTCTTGATAAGTACACCAGTGGGGTTTTCTGCTTATATTTTTCCACCAGGTATTTTTTTAAACTCACTTATTTATCTATTTAATTTTTTTTTTTTAATTTTTATTTCTTTGACAGAGAGAAATCACAACCAGGCAGAGAGGCAGGCAGAGAGAGAGGAGGAAGCAGGCTCCCTGCCGAGCAGAGAGCCCCATGCGGGGCTCGATCCCAGGACCCTGGGACCATGACCTGAGCTGAAGGCAGAGGCTTTAGCCCACTGAGCCACCCAGGCACCCCTATCTATTTAATTTTTTTAAAAAAGGTTTATTTGTTTCTCTGAGAGCACACATGAAAGAGAGAGCTCACACACACACGCGCGCACACACACGGAGAGGGAGGAGGAGAAGCAGACTCCCCACAAGTAGGGAGCCTGATGTAAGGCTCCATTCCAGGATCCTGGGATCATGACCTGAGCCAAAGGCAGTTGCTTAATTGACTGAGTCACCGAGGCCCCCCTCCGCCAGGTATTTCTGAGGGAAGATAACCATAGCCTCCTAATACCTTGACAGTAGTATTTAGAACTTTATAATATTACTGGTTGATTTTACTTCGTTTACAAAAACATTTCAATATTGAACTTCTCCATTAAATGGCATAAAACATTGACTCATTTTAATCTTGTTTTTTTTCCTAACACAGAAAAGAAAGAACCCAAATGAAGACTGGTTACATTTAAGACAGTTTTCCATATCAAAATGAAACATAAAAATGAAGCTTGAGGCTTAAAAGTTGCATAACTCAAGTTCAGTTTTTTCCACTCCCTTCTTTCCATAATGAATAGTTATTTACAACTATTGTAGTCTCCATGTTTGCTGCATGAATTGCTGATGGCAGCGATTTCAATGGTGAAATTGTGAAATAATATTCATAGTTGTCAGAAAAAGGTCATTCTATTTGCATTCATTAGGAACCTGGAGGACCGTGCAGTGTGTGTTTCCTTTGGGATGTTGCAGCTATTGATTTATACACAGCTGTAGGAAAAATTAATTAGGATTATATTTCACTTATTACTGCGGGCTGTGTAATAAGAAAGAAAAACATTTTTTGTTAGAAAGTTGAACAGAAAAACCTAAATGGAATCATTGTTTCTTAAATCACAACTACTTTATCATATAATTTTTCCTCTATAATCCAGTTAAAGGCTTAGTGCATTTATGGAAATTGAATTAGCACTTTGAAAAATGAGTGTTTTAGTACATATCCTATATTAAAAATGATAATCTAAATTAAGCAAAAAAGACATTTTTCCCTTGTTAATTGAAACTTTCCTTTCTCTAAGCTAAGGCAATGTGTATTTGTTCATTGTGAGTTTGCAGGTATTGGGAAGCTTTTCCAAAGAGTTCAATTAAACACCAAACAGGGACCAAAATCAGGTAGAATCTCAAGATGAAGAAATAGATTCCAGAAATGAAAGTTTTAGTAGTAAAACAAGAGAAAAAAGTTTACTTAATTTTTATATTTTCAGCCTAAGGAACTATGGGTTCTTCTGTAATTAGGTTCTTTTGTAAATTTAATACTTCAAATAAACTAAAATGTGACATTGACAATATTCTCCCTTTGTGTGATAATACTGGGTAATACTGGATTTCAAATTGTTTTAAAATATATATATTTGTTTTTTTTCTATGAACGCCATGCATACTCTAAGTGAAAAAATATTGAATTCAGTTCTCCACATTGTTTATATGTGACACATGTTTGAGATTAATCAAATTGTAGTCACTTCTAATTAATAGCAGAAAATAATTTCGAAATGGGGCAGAGACAGATGACAAAGGATAGTTTGTGTGTGTTCAAGACATACTTTATGAATGGAAACACATGCCTATTGTGACATTCCTAACTTGAAAATTTTATTAACTCCCCTATTGTCTTTCAGATATGTAGCATTTTAAGAAACTCACTGCCTGGCATGTGGTGGATGTATAGAATCAGTATTTAGAGAAAAACAAAATCATAGAGGGCTCTTTTGATGCCTCTATAAAATCTGAGACAAAGTGTTAAAATCCATTTGTAGTATTGGAAATTTTTAGGCTTTATGAAAGGAGTTTATGAAATGGTCAACAGTGAAACTGAGTATAAATATAGGCTGCTTCTGTACATTTTATCAATTGAATATTATCTAAAAAATAATGACTAGGATTAAAAGGACATTACTACCCTCTCCAAAACTTTCAACTATGTTATCTATGACAATAAGAATCTATTCCTTAATGTATGGAGTAGAATATAATTTGGGTAAACATTTTGTCCTCTGCTTGTCTGCTTTGAATTCTTGGGGGGCCCTTTAAGAGAAAGAAGTTTTATTTTGAGTAATATGGAATTTTGCCTTTTCAGAGTGATAAGCGATATTTTCCATCTTGGCACATTTTGTATTCTGTTGTAAAAATTGTATGAGGTAATTATAGTGAGATTCATTGCAAGCCCTTGGCTTTTGTGGTGCATCTAGCTTGTCCAGTTTGTTTTTAGAATAATGCTGTGTGATGTTACTAATGAGGTAACTAACTAAGAATTTTATTAAAATTCATGGAGGTCTAGTCTAAAATTTTGAATAACTTTCTGAAGTAAAACAAAATACAGAACTGTATTGCTTAGGAAAACTTATTGATCAAGCTATATACTGGTCCACATTGTATTGAAAAGCTAATTTTTTAAAGACACTGTTTCTTTAGATGGCGGGGGACATAAGAAATAGCTAAGATGTGGTTCTTGACTCTGAAGCACTCATCAGCTAGCAGGGGAAAAGTTCCTGGAAAGAGATGTTGACAAAACTAGGTTATGTGTGATGTATCCGTTAAATGTAATGGAAAATTAGCATATTATAGAAACAATTACCCCTTAAGGGATAATTAAAGGGACACCAATGGGTAACTGTATTTTCAAAATGTGTAAATATTTGAGAAGGTATTTTATGGGCAAAAAGACCTTTAAGAAGCGAGAACAATGAGAAAGTATATTTTTTGTCTAGAAAATGGTGTCTTTTATGTTGTGGAGAATATTCAGGTGTATAGAAAAGCAGGGTGGGTGGTCTCGATGCCTAGTTTTGGGAATTTATAATTTGTTTAAAAATAAATGGGGAGATTATGAGAAGCCAAGAGGAGCAATACCCAAATCTCTCACTCTTTTCTCTTAATAATTCACGTGACTATTCCTAATAATTCTTAAATATTGATGTCTTAGCCTCCCTGTGGCTGCCTCCCCACTCAATTCAGACTCAATTATGTTATATACTCTGTGCCCAGGGTAATACTTACTCTGTTATGGTGTGTCTCTCTTATTTTGCCTATTGCTATATGAATAAAGGCCCATTTCCCCCACTTGGTGGCTTTGTGTTTGATAACATTCCTGGATCACTGTAGGCACTACCATATTTTAACTAATTTTGATTAGATTAGGAATAGATAAAGAAAATGGATTTAGCGCTGTGTCTGGTCCAATATATTATCCATCACCTTGTGAAACATGGTCAGTTGCTGGGCCGACCCCTACCATCGTAGTGAGAATATCAAAGTGGACCTTTATCCAAATGTAGCACCAAACTTTTAACCCTTAGCTTGTGTATTGCTTCAGACAACCCATCCAAGACTGAGGGGGAAAAAGAGATAAAATGAAAGCTTTCTTGAAATAGATGAGACTGGGTTGCTACATAATAAAAAAATAAATAATACGTGAGTAGTAAGGAAAGGATACTCAGTTTTACTTTCAATGTCTGGTGGTGTGGCTTGGATATTTGTGTCCACCTCAAATTCATATGTTGAAATATTAACCCCCAAAGTGATGATATTAATATGTAGGGTCTTTGGGAGGTGATTAGGTCACAAAAGGTGGAACTTCCATGAATGGGATTAGTGCCTTTGTACAAGGAGCTGAGAAATCTTCCTTGTCTCTTCAACTATGTGAGGACATAGCTAAAAACTGTGTATACTCCTGGAAGTGAGTCTTTCACCAGACACACAATCTGTTCCTTGATCTTTGATTTCCCAGCCTATAGAATGGTGAGAAATAAATTGTTGTCATTTATAAACCACCCAGTTTATGGTATTTTGTTAAAGCAGGCCAAATGGACTAAGACGTGGGAAAACAGAAGGAAAAAAGAATAGTAAATTAAAAGAAGTGAGGAAGGACTAGGACCTTCTGCCATATAGACATGAATTGAGGATGGACAGAAGATGAAGAGCTAGTGGACATGGAAGATACGAGAGAGAGAGTAGATAATTGATAGGGCAAAAAAAATCAGATGATATACAGATGCTTATGACATGCAAATATAGACCGCTACAGAATGTGGGTGAGTGATAAATAAAGATGTAGGTAAATGTGAAAGCATGTTTAGAAAATGAGAACAGTTTTTGAAACACAATCATCTGATGGAATGAGTATGATGAAGGTTTAGAGAACAATGAACAGGACTGTCAAAAACTGTTGAAACCATTGAGCACTGAGCAGAATTTAAGGGAGTATATATTAATGTTTACTTAAGGAAATTTAGACACACAAGATACAAAGATTTTATGGGGCAAGGATTACTGGGTTTAAGTGAATCCTGAAATGCAAGTTCATTCATTTAATGAATGACTATTTAATAGCCATTTAATGAATGGCTATTTCCTTAGGTCCTATGACGTGCCTAGCACAAATCTACACCTTAGGTATAAACAGTGAATAAAATAAGTCCCTGTGCTCAAGGAGGTTATATTTTAGTGGGAAGTTAGATAACAAAAAGGCTGATATATATATGTGTGTATATATATATATATATATATATATATAATCTTGATATATATATATGTGTATATATATACATATATATCATATATATGTATATATGTATATATATATCATATATATGTATATACATATACATATGATATATATACATATATATGATATATATATGTATGTGTATATATATATATACACATATATACACATATATATATGTGTATATACACATATATATACACATATATATATATATCAAGATTATAGAGTCCATAGTCTCTCATGGTTCGCCTCCCCTCCCCAATGTCCATAGCCCGCTCCCCCTCTCCCAATCCCACCTCCCCCCAGCAACCCCCAGTTTGTTTTGTGAGATTAAGAGTCATTTATGGTTTGTCTCCCTCCCAATCCCATCTTGTTTCATTTATTCTTCTCCTATCCCCCTACCCCCCCATGTTGCTTCTCCATGTCCTCATATCAGGGAGATCATATGATAGTTGTCTTTCTCCGATTGACTTATTTCACTAAGCATGATACGCTCTAGTTCCATCCACGTCGTCGCAAATGGCAAGATTTCATTTCTTTTGATGGCTGCATAGTATTCCATTGTGTATATATACCACATCTTCTTGATCCATTCATCTGTTGATGGACATCTAGGTTCTTTCCATAGTCTGGCTATTGTAGACATTGCTGCTATAAACATTCGGGTACACGTGCCCCTTCGGATCACTATGTTTGTATCTTTAGGGTAAATACCCAGTAGTGCAATTGCTGGGTCATAGGGTAGCTCTATTTTCAACATTTTGAGGAACCTCCATGCTGTTTTCCAGAGTGGTTGGACCAGCTTGCATTCCCACCAACAGTGGAGGAGGGTTCCCCTTTCTCCACATCCTCTCCAGCATCTGTCATTTCCTGACTTGTTAATTTTAGCCATTCTGACTGGTGTGAGGTGATATCTCATTGTGGTTTTGATTTGTATTTCCCTGATGCCGAGTGACGTGGAGCACTTTTTCATGTGTCTGTTGGCCATCTGGATTATACAATGTAGTTTGTATCCTTCATGGATTTTATACTTTTCTTCATCACATTAAAGGAGACTTGAATATTAGGGATATGGAAATACTTGAATGGCACAGCTTCCTCCAGTTCTGGAAATATCCTCTGCCCAGGCATCCATCCCTTTGGGTTTTTGATTTACCTGCTTTCTGAAGACTGGAAAAGGTGATATTTTAAGGCTTGCTTGTACTAAAAGCCTTGAAAACTTCATAGCAATGACGGACAAGTTATTAAAATACATGCCCAAATTACATTTTCACTTGTCTTTGCAGACATCTTTAATCTTTCTCTTCTTTTAAGTTAGGCACAACTTTAAGATCAGTTCCATATCTTTCTTCTTTTCGTTTTTCTCTTTATCCTTGTTCTCATGGCTTCACTTAACAGATAGATCCAAAGTTTTAGACTCTGGGGGCTATCTTACATACTTGCCAAGTATCCTCTTTTCTTCATACTTCTTTTGCTCCTGGTAAAGTTAACCTAATTTTTCCATTAAGATTATTCTAACTTTTATCATTATTACCACTGACTCTATTTTCCTGAAGGCCTGAACCACCTTCCTTATACTTCGTTTATATAACACTCAACCAGGGGTAGAATCAAACCATCAATGACTGCCCTGTTTCTGGATTATTCTTGATTTGAATTAAGGCAACAGATAAGCCAAGGTCAGTCTACCACCATTAATTAGACATCTCAAAGGAGCTCAGAAGAATCCATTCAGAAACC
The DNA here is from genome assembly GCF_922984935.1 of Meles meles. NCBI lineage: Eukaryota > Metazoa > Chordata > Mammalia > Carnivora > Mustelidae > Meles > Meles meles. The sequence goes on along the minus strand of NC_060066.1, from coordinate 57,254,790 downwards.
ACTTAAGATTTCAAATAATTATTTTTCAAGAATAAAATGGCAAATACAAATCTTAGAAAAATCTTTGGACTTACTTTTTTTAATTTTTTTTATTTTGTTTATTTGACAGACTGAGATCACAAGCAGGCAGAGAGGCAGGCAGAGAGGAGGAAGCAAGCTCCCCGCTGAGTAGAGTCCAACGGAGCTGGATCCCAGGATCCTGGGATCATGACCTGAGCTGAAGGCAGAGGCTTTAACCCACTGAGCCACCCAAGCGCCCCCATGGACTTACTTATTAACAGTAAATATTTCTATAGCATGGTGCCTAGCCAACATATCTAATTAGTTGCCAATATACCTATTGCTGATGGGAAATAATTTGGTTTTGCTTGTTTTGTGTTTGCTTTATTCCCCTCACACTAAAACCTGATTTTTTTTTTTAATGATCTCAGAGACTGTCCCATTTTGTCCAATAAGTCTCTGTAACCATTCAAATCCTTCAAATGGAAGTGAAAGTCAAACTCATACCTAACTGAATACCTTCATAAAGAGCATCCAAAACGTCTTGCTTCTTTAAAATAGAGGCTAGAACCGTCAAGAATGAGTGAGGAAAATGTGTACCATGTAAAGTTGAAAACGTGAACTTTAATTAGGAGAAATTTTTTTAAATTTTAATTTATTTATTTTTTTCAGCGTAACAGTATTCATTGTTTTTGCACAACACCCAGTGCTCCAAGCAATACGTGCCCTCCCTATTACCCACCACCTGTTCCCCCAACCTCCCACCCCCGACCCTTCAAAACCCTCAGGTTGTTTTTCAGAGTCCATAGTCTCTTATGGTTCGCCTCCCCTTCCAATTTTTTTTTTATAAACATATAATGTATTTTTATCCCCAGGTGTACATGTCTGTGAATCGCCAGGTTTACACACTTCACAGCACTAATTAGGAGAAAATTTTGTGGTGCCCTATAGTGGATCCAAATATGGAAATAAGAAATATAATGAAAACTCTTGGATAACCACATTTTTTTAAGCTGCAGTTGTATCTAATTTAAGTCTGAACTAAGGTAAAAATTATTCAAAATTGCTTAATGGGAATTCAAAATGCCATTATAGTTAATGAAAATACTTGCCATTTTTTTTTTAGCACTGAGTATATACTAAAGTCTATACTTATTGTCTTACATCCATTATTTTATTTAGTCTTCATCTCAGTTGATTAACATTAATATTATTGTTATCAATTTCAGGTAAGGAAACTCAAGGCTAATAGAGATTAAAGAATTTGTTGGTATATCCATACCTGAGACTTAACCTCCTATGTAATGATACCTTGAAATTTATATTTTCAACCATTTAAACTATATAATTTGAAACTACAAATATGCAGTTAGTTGCAACTTAGTTGGTAGGTGGAGAAGATGTAGAATATTTATTGAAACAGGAGCTTCCAGAGTCAAACACTTCATTTCAGCAACTGTGGGCTATACCAATAAGCACATGATATTGCTGCAATTATACTTTATAAATGTAAAGAAAAACAAACAATGAAATACTATAAAAGTAAGCTTTAAACACAAATAGAAATTCTAGCATTTCTACTATAAGATACTGTATGGGAAAAAAAAAAAAAAAAGCCTTAACAACAGATTAACCAATTCTTTCCTGGACCAGAATATGATTCAGTTTCAAATGTTTTGAACCATATGCTGGAGTAGCCCCTCTTGCTCAGGATATTTTCAAACAATAACTATTATTACACACATACATAAATACTGTGTATAACACAATGTAATTTTAACCATGGAAGTAATGCAATTATAGAACCCAAGAAATATGAATTTCACCTTGATACTGGAATTGGTTCTATTATGTAGTTACTTGATGTTTAACAGAACTAAGACTCTATATACTTTGAGAAAAATTCTGAAGATTTAGTCTCTCAAGGTTTATTTGATTTTCTTAAGGTACTCACAAATATATTTTCAAAATGTAAAATATACCTTAATGCATTGGTTTCCTAAATCCAAAAAGGGTTTGGGAAGACTTATAATTACAACACACTTTTTTTCAATAGAAATAAATGACAGAAAACCCAACGAAACAAAAATAAGGCAAAAGTGGGAAGAAGCAGAGTGGTTGCAGGAGTGAGTCTAGCTGTGGAAATCATTGCACTTGTGCACCTAACATCAGCAAATTAGCAGTTAGGCCAAAATGCAATATGTCTGATGATTGAATGAAGGATGCTAGAATTTCGCTTGTGAGAAGGGACCCAAGATAAAGCTGGAATATCCAGATGACAAAGACAGAAAGAAGAGAAATTCATTCCATTCCACTATGCTGGCCAAAAGGGGTGAAGTTCCTGGGGGACACACCCTGTTTGGGGAAAGGAACATACTACCACTGACCAAAGGGAACAGAAACAGGATGTGAATGTTGGGAATAATTGTGCCAGATGATCAACCTTTATTATTTTGGAGACAACAAGTATGCAGGAGTTTATTTTCATGATGCTTGTCAGAGAACCATGCTACCTTTATGCCTTTATAAGCTTGGGTTAATTTGCTTGTCTAAAAGAATCTTCAGGAAAACTAGCTTTTACTCCCAGGCTATGCACTTGAATAAACATACATTGCTTTGCCCAGATATATTTTCATTCTAACAAATTATCCAGGATTTCTGGTCTTATGTCTTACTGTGAATAGCATTTTATTGAGAAACAAAAAGAAATTTGTGAAATCCCTCTGTAGGAATGCATGGATTAGTTGTTATTCACGACACCTCCACAGCTCCGACCTTCAGGATGCTTTATGCTGAGAAAGACAAGCATGTTAGCCTGCTGTGGCAGAGACAAGACATTTTGGGAGAACAGTACTATCTCTGGAACTGCTTTTATTTTTTTTTCCCTGATGGATCTGGAATTATAACTCCACTGTTAAATTCAACTATCTACGTGTAGACAAGAGAAAAGGAACAACAGTGCAATGCCCAGAGTTAAAGGGAACATAAACTAACATTTAAGAAATAAATAGGTACAAAAAGGAGAAAAGGAGGGAATAAGGCTAAAAAAATGAAATGAAGATGTCAACTTACATTTTTTTTGCATTTTAACTTCATATATACCCTTTTAGTTTATAGTATTTGTAGTATTTTTATAAAAATTTTAATTTCTAGTATTCTTATAGAAATTTTAATTTGTAGTATTCTTATAGAAAATTACTATGTATCAATGATTTAGACTTGTAGGAGCTTGCATCCATTTTTTTTTTAAATTGTGAAGTAATCAAAATAGAGAAATTCTGAACTACCTCATGTCTGGTGGTGGATCTGAAACTGGAAACTGATTATCTGATGAATCTCAACGATCTTAAAATGAAGTCCAAATTTTACAAAACTGCCTTTACCAAAGGATTTTGTATTTCCACTGCACTTGGCTTAGTATGTATCTGAAGGTTGAGGTTCAGTAGATAAGCAGCAAGAATGTAAAGTGCAAAACAATTCTTACCCTTAGGTGAACATTTCAAATGTGTTATTCTATGCTTGAGGTTAAACAAAATTTTTGCTCATGCAAGAAATACATTCTGCTTAGGTAAAATGTAGCATATTATTTTCCTTCTTATAATTAATAAGTGGCCTTGAGGAATCAAAATCGCTGAGTGGTATGATAAAGCACTTGCTAATGGAGATACATTTATCCAAAGAAATATTTGTTTTTTCCAGAAATGAAAATCTCTTCAGCTAAATTGTATCATGTACTCAGTTCCACTGTAACACTCAGGGCTGAGCTTGACTGGGCTCAGGAGAAATGTTGGCTTTGCACAAGAGAAGGTTTTAGATGTCTAAGCTCAAATGTTCTTAGTTGGCTTTCACAGCAGCAGTTAAGGGAACACTCAACTGCTCCTACAGGAATAGACAAAAGATGAACAAATGTGTTGTTGCTTCCCCCCACCCCAATAGTAATACAGGAACTATTCTTAAAGTATTTTTACCGGATATAATTATAAACAATATGTATAGTTAACTCCACATAAAGTTGTTTGGCTTATAAGAATGATTTGAAGTTAACATGTTGGATGAATTACTTGTTTTTCTTTAAAAACAGTGGAAAGCTCAAATAATAGAGCATCTCATAATGGATGAGAGAGTCAGATACACTTGAGTTGGAATCCTTATAAGCTATTGCCACTTTGAGCAAATTACTTTACTTCTAAGACTCAGTATTTTCATCTCTAATTTGTAGATAATAATATCTTTCTCATAGGGATGTTATGAGAAGGCAGACAATTTTGTAGAGGTCATGCACTGGCCTGACACAGTCACGGTTCTCAATAATTGGTAGACATTGTCAAATTAGAAATGAAGGTTTGTTTCATCAGATAAAAGATACCACAATTTTTCTAATAACAAAAACTCCACCATTGGGACATAATGGATACAAGATTAAGCAGATTAATGTAGTTAGAGGATATTGCCCTTATTTATATCCTGATAAATGGATATAAAGAAGTCCCTGGCAACCCCCCATTGAAGATCTTTTTGGTGAGTTTCAACTGCACGTGGGTTATTGCCTGGCATGAGACTCAAGAAAACAAAGGATTTTCCTCCAAAGCCCAGCAGCTTCATATATGAAATATTATTAATCTCTTTAGAGAAAAAGAAAAACCTGGTTCTCTTAGGATTGTCTAGAAGCATTCCCTTTAAACTTTCAGTCTCTTCAAATTCAGTATTTTTTAAACTATGTTAGATATAGTTTTAACATAACCTTTGTAAGAAGAAGGAGATTGATTAATTTGCTGCTGACAAGAGTTCACATTCTTTTTGTTTTTCTCAGAGGATGCATCTGCTTCCTATTCTGAACATGGTTCTACTTACAATCTAATTGTGCTACCCTACACTGCCCTATTATTTTCTGAGTCTGAGCCTACATTTTAGGCCAATCATCAAAGAGTACAGGAAGAGAAGACTTGGAAATTGAAGGCTACACATATACATACTAGTCTCGTTACATGTATCAGTATAGCTGCTTCAGATTGTAGAAGCATGTAGTTCTATGCTTTAGGCTTGTCCTCACAATTTCCTGAGATAGGTCAAAATTATTGTCTCCATATGAGGCGTGATATTTGTCATGTAATGATAAATGGTTGAATGATTCAAGCACTTACTTGAGCTTCATACTTTCTTTGCTCCTCTCACTGGTCTTAGGCTCTATAGTTAGAATATTTTGTCCAGATGTATAAATGGAAAGTTTGAAGAAAAAATCATTCAGGTTTTATTAAGCTTAACTCCTAAAATATCACTGTGAGTAGTAATTAAATTAGTATCTGTGTACCACTATAATAAATGAGATACAATTTAAAGATCACATATGTAAAAGCTTAATTCAAATTAAGATCTCCTTCTTTCCATATTAACTTGGTGAATATAAGTTTTCTTGCAATGTCCCATTTCCTAGAAAACCATCACGGTGGTATTCACCCTGAATTTAACAATAATATATTCCATCATAAACCAGAGTTAGAAGGTTTAAGGAGATCGAACTCTTGGAAACAGGTTTATGTTTGAGCTTGGTACACGTGGCTGAAGTCTTGAGTTTCTGTTTTCATTGTTGTTGTTGTTTTTTCTCTCTACACATCAAATCTTTAATTAGAAAGTAACCCAATCATTTCTTCTTAGCATGAGAAAACCATACTGCAAATGTTAGTAAAAAAATGAATCCTACCTCACAAAAGAATGATTAACCTAAGGATTACAGAGGGTGAAATCATTCACTTACTTGTTAAATGGTCTCTTCTGAATACTGATTCAATCTGTTATATTTCTACTAATAAGCATGCAACACTAAATATACTGAATATATTATAAGCTAATATATACTAATTATATTATACACTACAATATGTATACAATTATATACTAATATGTACTAATATACTGAATATACTAAACACTGGAGATATATATATATACACATATATGTGTATATATATATTTTTTAATGTCCTCTTCAGTGCATTAACACTGAACATGCAACACTGAACTTATCATTCCTAATATCCCCTGAAAGAATGCTACTGGAAACTTTTATACATCATATATGCATAGCCATCATTTTTCAATGGAATAAAAAGGTTCAGAAAGGTGATGTCACATGGCTGATCAGCGTTAGGGTAGAGTGTTCAATCCAGGATTTCAAACTTCAAGGCCAGCATTTATTCAACTATGTTCTACTCAATTCTTATAACACTATTAGGGCTTAATAGAATTTTGAATAAAATGTGTTTCCTCATTAGTCTTGGTTTTCCTCCACCAGTAGTTACAACCAATGATCCACTTATTTAATAAGACTTTCATGAGCGGGGCCATGCCTTTGACTCTTTGTATTTTCTCAGGATCTAGAACAGTGTTCTGCACAAGTGGGTGTCCAGTCACTGTTGACTCAGATGGGCAGAATTCATTCTTTAAATCAAATATATGCCGAACCACAGATGTCTGTCTCTATCTGGCACGTCTAATTTTCTCAGAAATAGAAATGTTCATTCATTCTACCTCAAGGTTTCCTGTTTCTGTTTCATTTTAATGTATCAGGTTCTTGTTTCTTTGTGATTATCACACAAGGAAATTTTTTGGCAAATACATTGGAGTCCCTCTAGCCACGGAGTTCTGTCTGTGAGTTACGATTTCATTATTTTTCCCTTTACATTGGGGATTTAATTAAGGAAATACTAATAAAGCTACAGTAAGACTCGTAGCTGTATGATAAATAATAAAGAATGTTTATTACATGCTCTATATTCTACATAGTATAGTATTCTATGCACTAGAGTCTACAAAATGGAAAACTAGAAAAATAAAACAGTAACTTTTATCGAGAAAAATCTAAGGGAGACAACTGACAAGGTGGTCTTTATTTTTACAGAAAATATTCATGTAAGTCTTCTGTAGTATTATTTTGGCTTTTTTTTTTTTTTTTTTTTTTTTTTTTTTTCCCCTTTTTTATTTATTTATTTTTTTTTCAGCGTAACAGTATTCATTCTTTTTGCACAACACCCAGTGCTCCATGCAAAACGTGCCCTCCCCATCACCCACCACCTGTTCCCCCAACCTCCCACCCCTGATTATTTTGGCTTAATACTAATAAGTCACTAAGAAGTTTTTAACACAGGTCACTCTAATGTTTACCTGAAGATATCATAGTTCCTGATAATTACAAAAACAAACAAACAAACAAACAAACAAACAAACAAACCAAGGGTGCCTGGGTGGCTCAGTCTGTTAAGCAGCTGCCTTTGGCTCAAGTCATGATCCCAGGGTCCTGGGATGGAGCCCTGCCTGGGGCTCCCTGCTCTGCGTGAAGCCTGCTTCTCCCTCTACCACTCTCCCTGCTTGTGCTCTCTCTCACGTTCTATGTCTCAAATAAATAAATCTTAAAAATAATTAAAAATAAATAAATAAATAAATAAATAAAATAAAAATAATTTAAAAAATAAATAAAATCTTAAAAAAAAAAAAGAACCCAGTTCATGTATGAACCACTAAGCAGCAGTGCATTCCACTTTGTTTGAATGTGTGGAGATTGAATTTTTTCTATAAATCCAGATGAACTATGTAGATTCTTAAAAGTAGTTCATTCACAATACTTTCTTCTCATTAATGTATCTATATAAATACAGTTGTACCTGTTTATCTGTACACACACACACATATACGCCTATGCTAAGTTGATGAAATCATCAAAGAAACAGTAACACCTATTCAAATAAAGGAAAGAAATATATATATTGACCATAGTTAGCCTCCCTCGATAATACCTTCATGGTCCTGTCGTGGTCTTTTTTTTCATACTCTGTTTCTATGGACTTTGTATTCTATTTCTAGGAAATTAGGTGGAGTACTTAACATTCCTTTAGAAACTCCAATATTTCCGAATCTGTTACTTTCCTCATGTGTTTCTCTTCATTTTTAGTATGACATTGTCCCCTAACTTTCATAAATATATATATTCATATTTATATAATATATCCAAAGAAAAATTTTGTATAAAAATATTCATTTATTCATTCATTTACTCATCTTATTTGACCAACAAATATTTGTTGTCATTTGCTATGTGCTATGTACCTTTTAATACCATAGAAGGATATAGCAGAAAACAGACAAAAAATCTTTTTCCTAATGGCGCTTACATCAAACTGAAGAGATACACACAAAATAAAATTATGTATTTCCAATTGTAATGAGTTTTGCAAGGGAAAAACACATTGTGCAATAAGAGAGTATGTAAAAATAACTTAAACCCCAACCAAATTGTCTCCTTTAATTACAAAAAAAATTTCAATAATGGTTTGGTTTGCAAGCCAAGAAGTGTCACGGGCTTCAGGTGGTTATTTTGTACACTGCTGTGACACACATTTCCTTTTTATGCGGGGATTTTTTTCTATTGTCTCACATCTCCGAGAAAGTTTTGGATTTTTTTTTTGGACATTCATTTTTAAAAAATAAAGCACATACTATCACAGCTTAGAAATTATAAAAATGACCTTGCCGGGAGCCGGTGATTTTCCAATCCCTCCCTTTCAATAGAAAATAGAGCCTCAATAAGTTGATTCTGCACGGATTTGCAAGTGTAAACCAGAAAGTATTTCTAAATGTGAAATATCAAGAAAAGCTTATGAATGTTCATCTAGAATCTTGGTAATATGGGTCTCCTCATGTTTTGAACAAATGGAGCACATGGAAATCTAAACCAATGTATTAGCAACACAAGTCAACAATACTCTGTATAGAAAAAGGAAAGACTATATATAGCCTAACACATAATCAATACACAAAAGAGACACTACGAAAATTTGCACGTGATAAATATGTAGGAAAATATTTTATTCATTTTTCTTTTTTAAACCACACAAGTATAATGTGTTTGCTACTAATTTAAGTCAAATTACTCTTAATGATATCTTTACAAAAATAGCTGTCTTAAATTGGATTCCCGGGAAACAGATTCTGAGGTGGAGAGTTCTTGGTAGGAGGTGTACAGGGGATCCTCTTGAAAGACATAGGAAGGCAGGATAGGGAAAGGATGGGTTTGATGCTCTTTGTGTTTATCTTGCTGATTTTGGGTATACAATCTTTTACCAATTTTGGAAAATCTTTGGTAAACTTTTCAAATACTGATTCTGACTCATTCTCTTTCTTTTCCCTCTCGTTCTAGACATCATCTGCATGTATGTTAGACTAATTGACTGGGTCATTTACAGGTCTTATCCTCTCTACTGTACTTTTATTTTTTTCTGTATGTTTTCAATTTACATATTTTTGCTGACTCATCTTCAAACCTAAAGACCCTATCCTCTATTTTCTCTTAATTGCTGTTAAACACGTATGTTGAGGTCTCAATTTCATTTAATTTTTAGTCTAGAATTCCTTTTGGTTATTTTTATAGATTCCAGTTATTTGGGGAAATTCTTCATCTTTTAATTTTTTCTGTCTCTTCTATTTTTCAAATAAATGAGTTGGTATTTTAAAATTCTTTTCAATAATCCCAATATCTTAATCTCTTATTATTTCTCTTGGTCTTGGGTTATTTGATGTCATTTCTTGTCATTCCTATTGAATGATTAGACTGATAAATGACTTCTAATGACATCATATAACATATATTTTGTTTAAAAAGTGGATAGGCTCCAAATAGTGTTAACTTGCTCCAGAGAAAGGCCATTCTTTTCTCTACCTAACGATAGATGTGGTAGCTATCAACTTGATCAAATCAGGGATTATGCTGATTCAAATCCAGAGCGCAATTTTAGTATGGCTCTGTCTACTTCAGATTTATCCCATTCTTCAGGCATAGCTCTCCAGAGCTCAGATGAGAACCTGATTGTTTTCACCACAGCCCTTCTGATAGCAAGGCTTGAACTTAACGCTTATTTCTCAACACTGAGGATGTCAGGTTTTGCTCAAATTTTTAACTTTCCACCCCATACACCTTCAGAATTTGGACAACTGTTTGATAGGGAATCAAGCTATAAACTTAAACCTCTCAAGACTTGAAGTTCGTTTGCTTGTTTTCTTTTTCCATTGTGAAACTGCCAAAAACGTTACTATTTTCTCTGTCCCCATCAGCAGAAGCCCTTAACTTGGATTCCTATTTTCTTGCTTATAGGGCAACTCTTGTAGTTTCAACCTCCAGGCAGCTAACTTTTCCACATTTCAGTCCAAAAAGGAAGGATAAAAATGATCTCATTTTGGAAGTTATGAGTCGATTATCATGACTTTGCAATTTCAAAATGTGGAATTGTAAAGATGAACATGTTTCAGCACATTAAATAAATGAGGTGAGGATCTCCTCCAAACATTCATTAATAAAAGATGAAATATTGATGGAAAATATATAGCTGTTGTTAAGTTGTATAATTTCAGTGTGTAAATATCAATCTATTGATAAAAGGTATTTCTTGGGCTTTATTATCATTGAAAAGATGAGCGGGTGTTGACAAACTTTCCAACATTCATGAAGTACAAATAATTGGGATTGTTTTGAATAAGGCATGTCATCAGGCTCCCAGTGGCATGTCTTATGGAATTTGCAACAACATTGGTTTATCAATATTTAAGAAAGAGGTAAAAGCTTTATGCAGTAATGATGAGTTATACAAATTTATTTTTAATTGGGAACAACTTTAATGCAGAAGTAAAAAAAAAATCGAAATTGCTATCAACAGAACAATTTTTTGATTTCTTTTTTTTTTTTTTACATCTTTGAAATTACTGGAAATCCCCTAGAATATTTCTAAGTCATATACAGACATAACTTAGGAAACCATACATTATTTACCATGATTAAAGAGTATCTGCGTTGCCTGCGTGGTTCAGTCAGTTAAGCATCTGCCTTCAGCTCAGGTCATGATCCAGGATCCTGGGATCAAGTCCCGCATCGGGCTCTTTGCTCAGTGGAGAGGCTTCTTCTCCCTTGCCCTCTGCCTGCTATGCCACCTGCTTGTGTGCCAAACAAATAAACTCTTAAAAAAAAAAGAGTATCTGAAGATTATGCAAACCAAAACATTATGCCAATATCTTCTTCTAACACAGGTATCTAATGAAGTGATAATGAAAATTTATTTTACTTTGGTTTTTATTTATTTTTCTTTTGTTGGTAATTCCTATGTAAGTATAAGTATAGCAGAAGTATACTTAAAGTATTGCTATGTAAAAGTAGTGACTGTTTCTTACCTTAAAAATATAGGAAGAGTGATTAGTACATCAAGACTATTTTGGAGAGATCTGGGGAATTACACTAAAAATGTCAGATTTCTAAAGGAAAAATGATTTTCAACTAAATTAAGAAATATTTTGGGAAAAAATCATGGCACCTTTGTTAGTGCACCATTTTCACTGTAGAAGAGTAAAAATATATATATTGCCAAAACCACATACTAAATAGTTCAGCAAATTCCTTTTCTAGAACAAAACTATCATCAGTATTTTTGTTTTTTTTAGGGTTGACATAGACATCCACATAAATGTATCACACAGTGACAGAGACTTAAAGAACAACTACTATCTATATTATTTTTTAACAGGTTACATACTTCTTTAAATCTTATGCCTCACATATGGAATAAAAGGGTGCAAATAGGTAATTTCTAAACATTTTATCCCTGATACATTATTTGGCTCTTTGTCCATTTGGGAAATGTTTTTCCTATGTTAATTGCATATGTTTACACTATCTTGCTATTATTTGTCCACAAGATAATCTGATTCAATGTCATTCAGTCCAAACCCAAACTTTCATTTGGAAATGATAACATGCGTGTGTGTGTGTGTGCATGTTAGTATGTGCATGAGCCAAAACACAAAACCATGTAAATGTCCATCCTGAAAGATTAAGTGACATAGAGATGGATTGCATCTATTGCAAACTTCCCTCACTCATCTACTTTTCCTTTGAATAGCAATATCTGACTGCAGTTATTTATTATTTTAATTTATTATTAATTATTATTTAGTAATTTCTAACTCACACCATGAACTTTATCCACATACCTTTTATCTTTCTCATAAGGCTTCCTAGAAACTACTATTAGTCTTTGACAATATCTCTTTTTTTTTTTTTTATTTATTTTTTTTATTTGGTGACATTTTATCTTTTTTTTTTCCATTTTATTTATTTTTTCAGTGTAACAGTATTCATTCTTTTTGCACAACACCCAGTGCTCCATGCAAAACGTGCCCTCCCCATTACCCACCACCTGTTCCCCCAACCTCCCACCCCTGACCCTTCAAAACCCTCAGGTTGCCCCAACCTCCCACCCCTGACCCTTCAAAACCCTCAGGTTGCCCCAACCTCCCACCCCTGACCCTTCAAAACCCTCAGGTTGTTTTTCAGAGTACATAGTCTCTTATGGTTCGCCTCCCCTCCCCAATGTCCATAGCCCGCTCCCCCTCTCCCAATCCCACCTCCCCCCAGCAACCCCCAGTTTGTTTTGTGAGATTAAGAGTCATTTATGGTTTGTCTCCCTCCCAATCCCATCTTGTTTCATTTACTCTTCTCCTATCCCCCTACCCCCCCATGTTGCTTCTCCATGTCCTCATATCAGGGAGATCATATGATAGTTGTCTTTCTCCGATTGACTTATTTCACTAAGCATGATACGCTCTAGTTCCATCCACGTCGTCGCAAATGGCATGATTTCATTTCTTTTGATGGCTGCATAATATTCCATTGTGTATATATACCACATCTTCTTTATCCATTCATCTGTTGATGGACATCTAGGTTCTTTCCATAGGAATAAACCTAACCAAAGAGACTAAGAATCTATACACAGAAAATTATAAAGTACTCATGAAAGAAATTGAGGAAGACACAAAAAAATGGAAAAATGACAATATCTCTTAAAGGACCAACAGTTTCTAGAGTGATTTTTAACTTGACTCTCCATATGGTGTGCTCTGGCAATATAATTGAGCAACTGTTTAGCCCTCAACATCGACATCCATTTTATATTCCCTGTAACAATAATATACACGTACTCATTCAATTCCTACTTTGAGCTTTCCTTTAAAAAACAGGAAATTCTAATGTGTTATGAATTGGTTTTAGTTAAGAACATCCTGCCCATATTTGGTGAATATGATATGAATTGTTGCATAACTGAATCTGGTGTGATTCCTAGTTTGTACACTCATACAATGATGGAGTTATTTCATATGAGTTTAGCTTTACCAAAGTACCCCAGAATACCTAATGCTACTGTTGGTCTTTTTACTCTTCCCTTCATATATATACAAAAGAAGTAAAATAAGCCTTTACAATTATCTAGAAGACTGGCCTTCAACCTTATACTTCAGTTGAACTTGGGTCAGGAGAACACAGTTTTTCAAGGCCAGAAGACTAATCCTTCTCTTTAACCAAACCTGAATCCAGAATTGGCCCACTCCAATGAGAAAACAAACAAATTAACAAATTGCCAACATCACAGAAATGGAAGAAAAAGAGAACAAAAATAGGATTTGCACTTGGGCCTTGTGCTGATCAGATCTCAGCGGCCTGCTACAAGAATTTGCAAGCTAGGACTGCTGCTTTGCATCCACCGTTGTGTTGACGGAGGAAGTTCCAAGAAGACACAGTTTTGCACTTGGCAAATGAAAACAAGGGTCTTCTCACCATTCTGACTGTACAGGTGGAAAAGATGGTTCATGCTTCCTTGCACTGACTTTTCACTTATTCATCTCCTACAAAATATGATCAGCTTCCTTCAACTTCAGTAATGCCTTTTATCCTGGCAAAGTGATATTTCTTCCACCTGATTCTGATCAATGCCTGGGCTTGGGTGTGGGGAGTTTGTGGCAGGCAAGAAGAAAAGAAGGGAAGATGAAAAATATTACACGTACCCTGGTGGTGAAAAATATTGATTTATAACTTTAAAGTTAAAATGTCCCAGTCATTTTTTATTTGCTTTGTTAAAGGCAGTTGATGTATGTATGTAATACTGTATTAACTTACTTTAAAGACTGAGGTGCTGAATGGGATTTGCCTCAGTTACTTTTAAATAACAATTTTCCTAGTACATTAGAAATATAACTCCATTCATAAATATAATAAAAATCATGAATATATTTATTTGCAAATTAAGACATACTTGAGCATTTGGAGAGTTTTATACTACTTAGATATGAAAATGGTAAAGGGCATGTAATTAACTTTGAAACTTGTTTCTAAAATGTTAAGAATAATTTAGGATTCCTTTGAAAAACTTGGCTATTTTTGTCCTGGCAAAAATGAGTGAATATTGATTTGTTTTAGAAATAAGTAGAGGGGGATTTATCTTTGAGATGAAAAAGATAGATTTTTAAAAATTGTGGTAAAAATCACATAGCATGGACCCTAGCCTCTTAAATTTGTAAGTGTATAATACAGTATTGTTAACTTATGCACAATGTTGTACAGCAGAGTTCTAGAACCCTTCATCTTGCATTTTAGTGAAACTCTATACTGAAACTCTATATCCACTGAACAGTAACTCCCCATTTTCCTTTTCCCCCATCTTCTGACAACCACCATCTTACTTTCTGTTCCTATGAGTTTGAGTACTTTAGATATCTCATATACATGAAATCATGTGACTGACTTATTTCATTTAGCATAATGTCATCAAGTTTCAGCCATGGAGTAGCTTATGGCAAGATTTCCCCCTTTTTTAAACCTGAATAATATTCCTTTGTATATACGTTACATTTTCTTTACTTATGCAGCCATCAATCAACATTTAGGGTTTTTCCATCTCTTAGCTATTGTGAATAATGCTGCAATGAAAACAGGAGTACAAAGATATGCTGAACATCATTAATCCTCAGGAAAACGCAAACCAAAGTCACAGTGAGATGGTTGGGACGACCATTAACAACAACAACAACAACAAAAACCCAGAAAATAACAGTTTGCAAGGATATGGAAAAATTGGAAACCTTGTTCATTGCTAATGGACAATGGAAAATAGTATGAGGGTTCCTTGAAAAAAAAAAAAAAAGAAGAAACTGCCACATGATCCAGCAAGCCTATATCTGGGTATTTATCCAAAAGATTTGAAAAACAGATCTTGAAGAGATATTTGCATTCTCATGTTCATTGCAGTGAATTCACCTTTATATTCAAAAATATTAAATAATTTTCAAAAAGCAAAAGTCATACTTCCTAAAAATTGATAGCAGTGGATATTAAGGACAGTGATGAGTGGTTGGGTAAGCTAAGTAGTATTTTATTTCATATCATACCAATATATCAGTGATAATATCTTTTAGAGTAGAATAAAATATGATAAAGTAAATATATATTTATTTTTTATGAACATATGATGTATTATTAGCCCTAGGAGTACAGGTCTTTGAATCATCAGGCTTACACACTTCACAGCACTCACCATAGCACATACCCTCCCCAATGTCCGTAACCCAACCACCCTCTCTCTACTCCCTCTCCCCAGCAACCCTCAGTTTGTTTTGTGAGATTAAGAGTCTCTTATGGTTTGTCTCCCTCCTGATCCCATCTTGTTTCATTTTTTCCTTCCCTACCCCCGATTCCCCATGTTGCCTCTCAAATTCCTCATATCAGGGAGATTATATGATAATTGTCTTTCTCTGATTGACTTATTTTGCTTGGCATAATACCCTCTAGTTCCATCCACGTCGTTGCAAATGGCAAGATTTCATTTCTTTTGATAGCTGCATAGTATTCCATTGTATATATATACCACATCTTCTTTATCCATCCATCTATTGATGGACATCTAGGTTCTTTCCATAGTTTGGCTATTGTGGACATTGTTGCTATAAACATTCAGGTGCATGTGCCCCTTCAGATCACTACATTTGTATCTTTAGGGTAAATACCCAGTAGTGCAATTGCTGGGTCATAGGGTAGCTCTATTTTCAACTTTTTGAGGAACCTCCACGCTGTTTTCCAGGGTGGTTGCACTAAAAGTAAATATATATTTATTGAAATAAAATGGCTCAGTATACAGTTGGATAGAGATGTGATGATGAAAATATGAATTTTGGGGCGCCTGGGTGGCTCAGTGGGTTAAGCCGCTGCCTTCGGCTCAGGTCATGATCTCAGGGTCCTGGGATCGATTCCCGCATCGGGCTCTCTGCTCAGCAGGGAGCCTGCTTCCCTCTCTCTGTCTCTGCCTGCCTCACTATCTACTTGTGATCTCTCTCTGTCAAATAAATAAATAAAGTCTTAAAAAAAAAAAAGAAAATATGAATTTCAACCAAAGTTTTAATTTAAGAACTAAATATATGTGAAATAACATAATAACATTAAACAAAAGGGATTATTTTGAGTAAACCATTTCATATAGTGGGGGCAATATAATAAAAAGCCATGTCTCACATTATCTTAGATCTAATACATGGGTTTTTGAACATGAATGTATAGAACAATAAAGGCATAATTATTTGTTTTTTTTAGAAGCAAGTACATTTATTTTTAAAACACTGGTGTGTTGGGGTGCCTGGGTGGCTCAGTGGTTTAAGCCTCTGCCTTTGGCTCAGGTCATGATTTCAGGGTCCTGAGATCGAGCCCCGCATCAGGCTCTCTGCTCAGTGAGGAGCCTGTTTCTCCCTCTCTCTCTGCCTGCCTCTCTGCCTACTTGTGACCTCTCTCTCCATCAAATAAATAAATAAAATATTAAAAAAAAACAACACTGGTGTGTTAGTGAAGTGGGGCTTTAAAATGTGAAAAAGAAGTCAAGATTTTAGACATTCAGATCCTGTTTTATTTGGAGTCTATAGAGGAAGAATTATGTTTTATTGTATTTTATGCTTCTTTGCAAGGGAGAGAAGAGGGCAAGAAATGAAAAAATACATTTGCTGAGGAAAAAAAGTTGAAGTCAGTATAATAAAAAAAAGCCACCCAAATATTAGACATCTCTCATTTTTTTTTCTATTTAAAAAAATATATTATTTGGTTTGAAACTGGGTGGTGTTAACACAGCCTAAGATAAAAACTTAGGATAATTTTTCTTTGGCCAAATGAATAGTATTACACTCAAACTGTGCCCTTTCTCATTCTATTTTACTTCTTGGGATGTTTGGGAGATGATGGATTTCATTATCTGCTGTACCTCATGACAGTGACAAGAATAATAAAATTCAGTTTATGCCCATGAGAACTCATTTATTCTTTCATTAAAATAACATTTAGTGCTGGTCACCATGAGAGTAATTGGGATCCTAATCACACTACTGGAGGGAACTGAGTACCATAGAAGCAACCAGAAGGGGTGTGAATGTAACTTTGGGAGACAATAGGGAAGATTTCTTAATGAAGATCATATAATCGATAGACAGTTGGTAAACTTCCAATGAAGAGACTTGTGGAAATAACATTTACAGAAAGCAAAACCTTCTCGTCCTCCAAGTATTCATATTTTCATCTATCATTTTCCTCCTTTCACTCAGGGAAATAGATGTTCTCTTGTAGCTTTTACTCCTCCAAAACCTGTACCATTAGTTACCATTTCTTGAGTAATTTTCTCATTTTCGCTAACTTTTTATCCTCTCAATTATAACATTTTCAGTTATTTCCATGCATTAAAAAAAAAAAAAGACTGTCTTCTAACCTCTTATTTACTTTAGGTACAACTTCTTTCTCATTCATGGGCAAACTTGTTAAAGATGTAACCTCTTCCCATTGGCTTCGGCAGGCCTCTACTGCAAGACCCCCTCAAAGGTCAGCAGAGATCTCTCAATGCTAAATTTAACAGCTCCTTCTCTATTCAGAACCTATTTGAATACTTAATATCTGTACAACATTTGACTCTGAGGACTACGTCTCATTTTCCTTTAGCTTCATCTGGAATATTGTCTTTTGGTGATTTGTTTAAATTCATCATATAGTCTCTTCTTCCTATATTCATTTCTGAAAATTTGTGTGACCTTATGTTTCTTTCATATTCTTCACATTTCTTTATTATACTCACCATCTTAAAGTGGTTAAATCTTAGTACCAGACACTTTGTGCTTGGATTCTGAGACTGTCATTTACTGCTGTGTAACTCCAAGCAAATTATTTTCTGACCCTTTGAGACTCAAATGTTAAATAAGTATAATAATTGTATTGGCTTCACAGTGTTTAATAAGGGTCAAATAAGATCATATCTATAAATTTATTGACATAATACTAGGAACTTTAATAAGTGGGAGATATTATTATAATTACTTGAGTTCATAATGATATATACTAGCTTAACATACTGGTGACTTCTGAATCCAGGCTCTAGACCAGCATTATCCAGTATACTTTTCCAATATGGCAGCCATTATCCATGTGAGACTTTTGATGTATTTGACTTGTGGTTACTGTGAAGTGGGAACTGAGTTTTAAATTTTACTTAATAGTGACTAATATAAATTTAAATAACTACGCATGACCAGAGCCTACTATATTGGACAGCACCACTCTAGACCTTTATTTTCAACTTCTTTCAAGACATTAAGTTTGCAAAGTTAAAAGATGTCAAACCATCCACTTCCTCTCCTATGTATTTCGGAACATGCTACTTTTCTGAATTTCCTATTTCAGATCATGGCATCACCATTCACCAAAGCAACAATGTTCAAATGCTATGTGATGTATTAGGATTCATTCCGAAATGAAAAGAGCATGACCTTTGAATCAAACACACCTGGCTTCGAATAGGGCATCTCCATTTCCTTGCCATTTGACCTTGGGCAAATTAAATAACCTGCAAGAGTCTCATTTTTTTTTTTCATTTGTACAATAGAAATAAATATGTGTATCACACAAGGCTATTATCAGGATTAAATGGCATAGCATATGTAAAACACCTGGTATAGTGTCTGAGCATATAAAGCATATATATTTCATAAATATACATTACCTCTTTTCTTGCCTCCCATTTCAAATGGATTAACAGATCCTATTGATCTCCTGCTGAAATATTTTATGAGGCTTTTCTCTTTTTCCATTCCCATTGAATATGTTCTTATTAATCTCCTTCTCATCAAATTTTTCTAGTAAAATAGCCTCTTAATCAATACCTCTTCCCTGTTCTCTTTTACTAATGTTTCTCATCCAATCCATCCTCTGAATTTCTACAAAATAGTTTTCTAAAACATAAGTCTGATCCTGTCACTATTTATTGCTTTATAATTTTATTAAACAAGTATGTAATTCAATATAGGCTTTAACTTTTATAAAGTAAGTGATATCACAAGTGTGTGATAGACATATTTGGCCACTTTCAACCTTTCATTTTGGGGGTCCACAATGTATGTTTCTAATGACACATAATTCTCATTTATGTACTTTTGTATTTATAGCCCATTTAAAAAATGAGCAACAATTCATTTTTCCTGTTGATAAACATTTAAAGTTGCCTTGAATGTCTAGTATATATATTTTTTCTTATAAATGCAAGCAAAAATGTTTCTAGGATATTTATCTATTACATGAAATAGGGTGAATGAATACAAAGACTGAAGCCCACTGAATTTCACATATGTATACACTTTTGTAACCACCACATAAATCAAGGAATAGAATAATTCCAGTATCCCAGAAGTCCACTATTACCTCCCATCCTCCAGGAACACAATTCTGAGTTCTAGTACTCTGTCTTCATGTTCTGGAACTTCATATATATCAGTGCACTCTTTCATGTCTCACCTCTTTTCCTAACCATTATGTCTATAAGATTCATTGATTTTTTGCATGTAGCTGTAGTTACCACCCCCCTACTGCCATTGCTCTTGAGTATCCATTATTATATTATCCATTATCCATTATTATTATATCCACAATTTATTTAGTCATTATACACCTGATGTACATTTGAATTATTTCCAGTTTCTTGACATTAAGAGTAAAACTTCCATGTAATGTACAAATATACTCATTTCTGTTCTGGTTATTTCTAAGAATGAAATAGTTAGGTCATAGGGTAAATACATTTTTAGCTGTAGTAGTTACTCTCCATACCATTTTCCAAAGTGGACTACCAACATATACTCTATCAAAAATTTCTGAGAGTTTCAGTTGCTCCGTATCCTCAGTAGTGTCAAGTTTGGTTGCCATTATCTCAGGGTTGCCATAATATCACTTTATGGTTGTGCTTCTATTTCACTGATAAATAGTGTTTTAAAGAGTCTTTTCATGTGATTATCAGAATTTGGATATGTTCTTTAGAAAGCGATTTTTCAAGGCTTTTACCCATCATTTTATTATTTTTTTGCCTTTTTATTTTTGATTTGTAAGACATTTTTGCATAGTCTGGAATGGATTCTTTGTTGAATATATGTATTTCAAATATCTTTACTAACTCTGTGGTTCAATGTTCCCCTTTAATGTATATTTAACAAAAACACAATCTAAATTTTCATGAAGTATATTTTAATCAATATTTATTTCAGTGTTAGTGCTATGATAATACACTGTTTAATACTAATTCTAAGTTCATTATAACATTCTATGTTTTCTTCTTTAAGTTTTATTGATTTAGATGTATTTATTTCTGTGATCCATCTGGAATTAATTTTTTTTGTATAGTTTGTGTAAGGTCAGGGTCTATTTTTTCCATATGGATATTCAACTGACCCATCAACATTTATTGAAAAGACAACCATTGTCCCTGCTGAATTGTGAAGGTGGCTTTCTCATAAGTCAGATTTCTATATATATGTGTGTATATGTATCCTTTCCATATATATATATATTTATATATTCTATATTTTTATGACATATATACACATTACATATATACCTCCCTAAAATATGTGTGTGTGCATATATATACATGTGTGTATATATATATACACACACACATGTGTGTGTGTGTGTTCCATCCACTAAAAAGATGTAGAGACCGTAGGCAGTTGAGTAGCAATGACCATGCTCACAGTACCTTGAATATTCTCTTAAAATAACATTGCTAATACATTAAAAAAAACAGAGGGATTTTCCCTTGGAGAAATGGCTAAGTCTAGGTTCAGCCAGAAAATGTTGAAATGGGAGTATAATATCTTTTTATACCAAAGAACAAGGAAGAAATTACTACCAGAATCATATATATATTTATATATAAAATTATATTTAAATGTGTGTGTTTGTATATGTGTGAATGTGTGTGTGTGTGTGTGTGTGTGTGTGTATGAGAGAGAGAGAGTAAGAGAAGGAGAAGGAGGGAGAGAAAGAGAGCTCATTAATTCATAGAGATATTCTAATTCAATATTAAAAACTATACATAGCTTCTATATTGTATCAGTATTTCTATCCTTTCACACTGTGATCTTGGTTCTTATAGGAAAAGAGAATAGAATTAGGATATCCTGTTACTAGTTATTTTCCACAGCAATGGTCTAAGACCAATAATATTGTGCTAACACTAATAGGTTACTGAATATATATTATTTTCACATGCTTTCCAATTCTCCTAATTTTTATTGGTGTACTGTATCTATGTTGTCAGAGAACATAGCTATCATATACAATAATTTCATCTTTAGTCCTGATTCTTTTTTAATTATACAAGTGATTATATATTTGCTCTTCACAATTAGTGTTTCAGTTTAGTAATTTTGAATGTCTGACATTTACTCACTAGTAGATGAATCATCAGGAAAAGCATACAGTGAGAAAATCCCTTACATTTGTTTTTGTTAATAAGGTTATTTTATTCATATTTGAGTCTGTTTAACTAGAAATAAAATCTTTAGTTCACATTTTAATTCTTCATATGTCTTAAATGTTATTCCATTTCTTCTGACAAAAGATGTTGACAAATGACTGATGTTAATCTATTTTTTGTTTATAAAACATTTGATTTTTTAAATTAATTCAAAAATATATTTTGTTTTTCTCTAAAGTGTAGCAATTTTACAAGATTTTGGTATTGGTCTTTCTGTAACATTTTTTTCTTAGTTATATGTTATTTCAGTATGTGTTCATGTTTTTATTTTAGAAAACTTTTAATAAAATATAATTGTATTATTCTGTTCTCCTGCTCTGTTCTCTTGCTTTGATTTTCTGGTTTAGGTAATTTTGTTATCTGTAATTAGATCCTCTTCATCCATCATCCATATTTGCTAATTTTCCTCAAATAGTTCATATTTTTCTTTATTTCTTATAATTTTTTTTCTATGTATAGACAGAGTTAGTGTGAGTAGGGTGGTAGGGGCAGAGAGAATCCTAAGTGGACTCCATGCCCAGTGTGGAGTCTGATGCAGGGCTTGATTTCATGACCCCGAGAACAGAAACTGAATTAAGACTCAGATTTATAGATTTATACTATTTCTTTCTTTCTTTCTCCTTCTCCTTCTCCTTCTCCTTCTCCTCCTTCTCCTTCTCCTTCTCCTTCTCCTTCTCCTTCTCCTTCTCCTTCTCCTTCTCCTTCTCCTTCTCCTTCTCCTTCTCCTTCTTCTTCTTCTTCTTCTTCTTCTTCTTCTTCTTCTTCTTCTTGTATTGTGTTGTTTTTGTTCTTTAGAGAGGGAGAGGGTCGGTAGGGAGAGAGAGGGAGAATCTCAATCAGGCTCCACACCCAGCATGTCCCAATGCAGGGCTGGGCTTGATCTCACAATTCTGATATCATGACCTGTGCCAGAATCAGGAGTCAGACACTGAATCAACTGAAACATCCAGGTGACTCTGTTATTATTTCATTCTTATAACACTCCCTTATGCAGTTAGCTTTTTTGGGGAAAAAAATCATATAGTTTTTAAGTCTGTTTTTAAGGAATCTAAATATGGTGTGCTTTCGTTATCTATAGATGTCATTTTAGTTCTTATTCTCTTTTATCTTATAATGACTTGAATATCTTATTATAACTTGTATAGGATTTGAACTTGATGGATTTAGTTTTCTTAACATTTAAAAATTGACAGCATCCACTACAGTGTTACAAGTTTTACAGATTCCTCTTGCTTTGTATCTTGTGTAGTTCTCAAAAATTAAAAACCTTGTCTTTGAAATCTTTGCTTTCTGAACTCATACCCAGTTTTTCTCTCTAATTTTTCTCTATTGGCTTAATTTCCTCAAGTCTCTTTTTTTAAGAAACAGTTTTATTAAAGTATAAGTTACATAGAATGAAGAACATATGTTATAATTGTTCAATTTGGGAAGTTGTAACCTATGTATACTCTTGTGAAACCATCATGTCCTCCAAGACTTCCCTTGTAATTCCTACGTGCTGATCTTTCCCATGCCTTTCCCTGTGCTCAGACAACCACTGATCTGCTTTGTGTTACTATATATTAATGTGAATTCCCTGGAAATTTATACAAATAAAATCATATAGTATATACTTTTTCAAATGGCTTCTTTTATTTACTATAATTTGGGCCGTTATAAATAAAGGTACTCTGAACTTTTGTGCACAAGTCCTTGTGTGGATGATACTTTCATTTATCTCGGGCAAATACTTAGTCACAAAAAAGCTGGGTCATATGACAGATGTATGTTTAATTTAAAAATAAAACCTGCTGAAGTCTTTCACAGAGTGGTTGCACTATTTTTACATTCACATCATCAGTGTATGAGCATTCCCTTTTTTTCATATCTGTATAACACTGGCATGGGCTATCTTCTCAATTTCACAGGTGTAGTGATATATAATTGTGGTTTTCATTTGCAATTCCCTATTACTGATGGTGTTGATAATTTTTGTATGTCTTTGCTAATCATCTGTATCTTTTCTATGGCTAAAGGTCTATTGAAATATGATACCTAGTTTTTATTGGGTTTGTTTATTTATTACTAAGTATTTAGAGCTTATATGCTCTAGATATAAGTCCTTTATATGATAAATGATATATAAATATTTCCTCCTTGTCTGTGTTTTATCTTTTCATTCTCATAACGGAGTCTTTTGAAGGGCAGAAATCCATAATTTTGATGAAGTCCAGTGTATTTTTAAACAATTTTATGCATTATGCTCTTAGTATTTTATCTAAGAAATCTTTGCCAAAACCAAGATCATAAAAATGTTGAGTCTATGTTTTCTTCTAGAAGTTTTACAATTTTAGGCTTTACTTCTATATCTATTTATTTGTTAGTCAATTTTTAGTGTGGAAGTTTTTTCTGCTTTTGTTTTCTAATTGACAACCATGTATTCTAGCACCATGTTATGGAAAAGATCCTTTCTTCACTGAATTGCCTTTGCAATCCTGTCAGAGAATCAGTTAATTGTGTGTGTGTGTGTGTGCATGCGTGTCTGTGTGTGTGCTTCCATTGGTCTACTGGTTTGTCTTTATTGTCACAAAGTCTTGTATTCTGAAGTTTTGACATCAGATGTAACTAGGATTGTAACTTCATTCACCTTTCAAAAAGTTTGCTTTACCTATCTTACTTCTTTTCAATGCTCTATGAATTTTAGAAATAACTTGTCATTATCAATGAAAAAAGTTTTCAGTAATTTTCATTACATTGTGCTAATTTTTTTCAGATTTATCTCTAAGTATCTAAGTATTTAATATTTTGTGGTATTGTAAATAATATTTAAAAATATTTTGGATTGTTACTAATATATAAAAGTATGCATATATGTTCTAGAAGTTATTTTGTAGATTCTGTATTGTGCTCTACACAGATGATCATGTTTCTTTGAATAAAGACAATTCTGCTTCTTCCTTTCAAAATGTGAATACATTTTTTTCCTCTGCTTACTGTACTCTCAAGGACTTCTAGTACAATGTTCAATGGAAATGGTGATAGACAATTCACTCATATGTGGAACATAAAGAATAGTGCAGAGGACAAGAGGAGAAGGGAAGGAAAACTGAAGGGGAAGAAATCAGAGAGGGAAACAAACCATGATACTCTTGACTCCGGGGAAACAAACTGAGGGTGGTGAAAGGGGAGGTGGGTGGGGGAATGCGGTAACTGGGTGGTGGGCATTAAGGAAGGCAGTAATGTGATAAGCAGGTATTATATGCAACTAATGTATCATTGAACATTGTATCAAAAACTAATGTCCTACTTTACATTGGCTAATTGAATTTAAATTTAAAAGAAAAAAGGAAACAAAAAGAAATGGTGATAATGAAATCCTTGCTTTGTTCTTGATCTTATGGGGAAAACATTCAGTCTTTTACAATTAAATATGAAGTCAGCTGTACATTTTTTAGATAACCTTACTCAGTTTGAGGAAGTTTATTTCCATTCCTAATTTGTGACATTTCTAAAGGAATAGATGTTAGCTTAGTCAAATCACTTTCACTGCACCTATTGTGTTTTTGTAGAAGTAGTATTATTTCATCCTTGATTTTTAAGTATGTTTCATTATGGAATTCACCTGGATCTACAGTTGTTTTTGTTGGTTTGTTTGACAAAACTGTTAAAATTTAATTTAATTTAGTAGATACAAGACTATACTGGTTATTTATTTCTTCTTTTTTTTTCATTTCATTTTATTTTACTTCTTTTAAGTGTTCCAAAATTCATTGTTTATGCACCACACCCAGTGCTCCATGCAATATGTGTCCTCCATAATACCCACCAAGAGACTCACCCAACCCCCTACCTGCCTCCTCTCCAAAACCCTCAGCTAGTTCCTCAGAGTCCACAGCCTCTCAGGGTTTGTCTCCCCCTCCGATTCCCCCAACTCACTTCTCCTCTCCATCTCCCAATGTCCTTGTGTTATTCCTTATGCTCTACAAGTAAGTATCTATTTCTTCTTAAATGGACTTTAAGAGTTTATGCCTTTCAATGAATTTTCAATGAGTTTTCCCATTTGTTTAAGCTTTTAAATTTATCAACATATATTTTTAATATTTCTTTATTTTCCTTTTATTATCTGAAGAATCTAGAAATGTCACTTTGCCATTTATAATATTGGTAATTTCTGTCTTCTCTCTTTTTGTTCTTATTGGTCTAGCTATGGAACTATCAATTTCATTGATCACAAAGAACTATATTTTGGTTTTACTGTTTTTTTTGTTTTGCTTAATATTTCACTGATATCTTTTCTGATTTTATTATTGCCTCACTTTTGATTACTGATAGTTACATTTGCTCCTCTTTTTCTAATCCCTTAAGCTAGAAGCTGAGGTAAATTATTTAATACAGGTAATTAAAGCATTTATCTAGAATGGTGATTTAATATAGGAATTTAGTGTATTTTTAATCTCAGACACTCCAGTTATCATTTCTGGGGACTTGGCTCTCTGCTCAGTGGGGAGCCTCTTTCTCCCTCTCTCTCTGCCTGCCTCTCTGCCTACTTGTGACCTCTCTCTCTCTGTCAAATAAATAAATAAAATATTTAAAAAAAAACTTTTTAATTCTGTACTTACCTCTATTTAACTTTTAATCATATGGGATATAATAATAACTTCTACTGTTCTTGTTTGCAAAAACTAGTATGTATCAGTTCCCATCCCTTATGGTGCCTGAATGCTTGCTTGGTGTACAGCATACACCTCCATCCCTTTTACTCTCTTCTGTGCTGTGTTCCTTCTCTATACTCTAACAGCCCCAGCCATAAACGCTCATATGCCCCTGCTTACCTTGACCATAACTTCCTTTATTGCCCAATATAGTGCTTTACCTGCCATGACTCCCTCAAAAAAATTACATTGAGTCCTTCCCAAGAGGAGCAAATCTAGTCCTAAATTCTGTTGCCTCTGCTCTTTCTCTGATTTGAAGATAAGGCTGGAATTTTACAGCTCATTCAGTGCAGACTGGAGACTGCAACTCAGAAGAGGAAGATGACCTACCATGTAAGGTCACTCAGACAGTGGCAGCCCAGAATCAGAGCCTGTATCTCTTGGTTCAACTTGAATAGAATAATAATAAATCATAAAATATACTGTACACACCAGAAAAGAAGTTTTTTTTTATGGATAAGGATAGTCTTATTTATGCAAATCACCAGCATATATATATGTGTGTGTGTGTGTGCGCACACGTGTGTGTGTGTGTGTGAGCAGAGACACAAGTAAACATATAAAGATGTACCATATTTCCACAATTCAAAGATGACCTTTTTTTTTTTAGATTTTAACATTTTTGAAGCTTACTATTGTAAATATATGTACAATTACAGCACATTTTTGTTTATTTGTTTTTCCTGGAAAAAAGTTTTAATTAACAGTGTGTCTTAGAAACCTGGAAATTTATGCTTATTGATTTGTCTCTGGATATTTCTCTCAGTGTAGACATAGATTTCAGACTCAGTATCCTCATTATGCTTTTAGTATATGATTGAACTATTTCTTAACGAGAGGCGGCTCTGGTGTAGAAAAACACAAATTGTGAAAAATAACAATCGTCCTTTTTTTTTCCTCAGACTAAATATCTTTGTTTTTGAAATGCCTTATTTACAGTAGCACCACATAATGTTAACTGTTTTAATAGTTTTTCTACTGTAACTAATTATAATCATTGAATTTTGAGCAAAAAATGGTATATTTCATTGCTATCATTCAAACAATTTTGTATGTATTTTTATTTTGGGGGACAAAGTACTGATGATCTTTTTATCTCTTTAGACAGTTGCAAAAAAGGTAAAACAGGTTTAAAATGGTATAAATTATTCTTAATACTTTTATTCAATTTTCCATTAAAGAAAAAAATTGAAGATATTTTTCTTCAGCCTTTTCTTTTTAAGATTTTACTTATTTGAGAGAGAGAGAGAGAGAGAGCATGAGCAGGGGGAGGGGTAGAGGGAGGGGAAAAAGCAGAATCCTCACTGAGTAGGGAACCCAACTCTGGGCTGGAGCCCGGTACCCTGAGATTATGACCTGAGCTGAAGGCAGATGCTTAACTACCTGAGCCACCTAGGTGCCCCTTCCTTTAGCCTTTAAAACAGAGACTTGAGCTCCTACAATCAGTGGATCAGAAACATATCATGTCAGGGAATTTAACTTATTTTACCCCAGTCGCCATACAGAAGTCCTTATCTCAGAGCTTTGCCACTCTTACAGAAGAAAGAATTCTTACACAGACTATGAAAATTATACTTGGGCTTAATTTTGAAACTATATGACCCCATCCTGTGGTGGTAGGCACTAAATTATGTGTTCTTAACTTTGGTTTCATGTGATTTTGTTTGCTTTGTTTTCAGTATTTGGTATGAAAGTGGCAATAGAAAATGAGTTATGCACTTATGGTTTCCTTTCTATGGGTGAGTTTTCTGCTGATGTTAGAAATTTAGTCTGATAAAATGGCAGTGAAAACCATGTTTGTAGCTAAAGTGTTGATATTATAATTTATATTTCTTTATAAGTAAAAATAGAAACTTTACATGCTGAAAAGCTGTCATACATCAAAGATAGCAAATTTGCAGTTTCTCCGTGAAGAGTGCCAGAAATTCAACATACGTGAACACTGTAGCCTCAACATCTATTTCAAAGATTGAAGAACAATTATCCTGAAAGATATGTTAGTAAGTGCACCATATGTCTTATATAAGGTGATTTTAAATTCAAGATGGTCAGGAATCTGGGATGTTTTAATATGAAAGATGTAATGCTTTCCATATCATGAATTAAAAAAAAAAATCCAATATGCTAAAGCCTTAACACAGAACACATAAACAGCATTATTGCATGTGCTGATACAATGTTATATATTAATGATCTTTTGCACAAATTTAGTTATTCTCTTAATGACTTTGTAAGCACTTAATTTAATATTCTAAACAATGATTACTCTTTTAAATGTTCCCATTTTAACCTTTTGCTAGATCATGGAAACAAAGATTGACTTTTGTTGCGTAGGAAATCTTATTTAGGTGACTTCTTAACTCAGAACATTAGGTGTAATACCAAACACAAACAATGAAAAAAAAAACACTGTATGTTTGTCACTATTCTCAATTTTACATAATGCTAGTAATGATAACATAGCATAGTCAAAATGTTCTAGGTACTGTTCAGGGCTTCTTAAATTGTGAACAATGGGGAGATAAGGCTGTCTTAGTGTTCATAATATATCCAGTGCCTAAAATAGTTTAGCATATTCTAGATGAGCGTTGTCAAACCAATTTGTTTGCCTTGCCCATCAGTATAGATTTTATGATCATACCTCCAATACGTTTAGCTATTTGTTTAAAACCTACTGAATATTATTGAACTATTGTATACACTGTGAAACACATACAAAAAGAGGAATGGAAATAGTGAGATACAATTGAACATTCATAGAGCTAGATTTCTCTTCCTTTGCTTTGTAGACCAATATATGAGATTACCAAAGCCTGCCGGTTTTTTCCAGCAGTGTTACCCAAACCAACATTGAGCGCATGAAAGACTTTTTAAAAAACTGTAAGTAAGTGCAATTTCCTTTGCTCTCCAAGAGATATTTATTCTAGCCTAGTCAAGTATACCCTAGCCTATTCTATTTTATTTCTATATTTCTGGACATCTTCTGACTGCTCCAATTTTCTTGAAACTCACAATATATAATTTTCATGCAACTTAAGAGACTTCTCTAAATATTGGTAGCTTTATCACATGAAAGGAATCCAATAACTTAACTAATTATATAAATTATGTCCAAACTAAGGCACTGGTAATAATTATTGAATTCACCAGGATAACACACATGGTGTTGTCCAGGAAAATAGCGCCCTTTTTCCCCCCAACCAGTAGTGATTATTATGAGGTATAGTAAAGTAACCATTCTCTCATTAAAGCTCACCTGAAGCCACTGGTTTATGTGAAAGTTACCTGTATATAATTGTTTAAAGTTCTTACAAATTAGGCTAGCATTGCCTTTTAGCTCTCTCTAAATTTCTCATTTAAAAAAAATTTGATTTTGGGGGCACCTGGGTGACTGTTTTGACTCAGGTCATGATCTCAGGGCCATGAGATCGAGCCCCTGGTTGGGCTCCATGCTTAGCCAGTCTGCTTGAGATTCTCTCTCTCCCTCTTCATCTGCGCTCCCCCCCTTGCACACATACACACACTCTCTCTCTAATAAATAAATAAAATCTTTTAAAAAATATTTTGCTTTTGGAGCACCTGGGTGGTGCAGCCAATTAAGCCTCTGATTCTTGGTTTCAGCTCAGGTTGTGATCTCAGTATCTGATCTTAGGTTCATGAGATTGAGCCCCACATTAGTCTTAGTGCTGAGCATGGAGTCTGCTTGAGGTTTTTGCTCCCTCTCCCTCTGCTCCTCCCCACTGTGATCTCTCTCTCTCTAAAATAGATGAATAAAAGTAAATAAAATATGCATTTTGACTTTTGCATTTGTAAATATTTTCTTCCTTCTGAACTTTTAAAATCTTTCGTATAATGAAGATTTTGGGGAAGAAAAAAAGGAATAAAATAGGTTGTTGGTTTTTTTTCCCGCCTCTTCTTTTGATGGTGGCAAGACTAAAGTGTATCTGGGAAGGAAAGTGCCAAACAAAAAAGTGTGTATGTGCATAGAGGAAGTATGTAACATAAATGAAAAAAAACATAGTCCCAATATGTCCTTTGTTGTATACACTGCAATAAAATTGCTATAGAAACCAGTTTAGTGAAGACTTGTATGGGAAACAATTCTCATTTTGAGAAAGTAAAGTATTTTCCCCTATGTCAATTTAATGCCACTGCTTTAGTAAGAAAAGAACTGCTTTGTTTTTTCACTTTTATTTATGTTTGAGTTATAACAGCACTACATATAATTTTATTAGGCCAAGTTAATGGTATCTGACATTTTTTAGAGCATAATCCTCATAGTCTGGAATGTTAACTGCATAACTGCTTAGAGTGAGAAGTGCATCAGCTCAGAACACAAGGTTGGCTTGATTGAACTGGCTAAACTGAAATTAATGGGTTTTGTTCTATCTGATTTTCAAATATATTTTAATTTAATTAATTTTAGTTTAAATTGAGTTCATTTCTCAGAAAAAATTTTTAAGTGCACAGTTAATTAGCTAAGATCCAAATTTGCCCTCTGATTCTAATTTGATAAGGGATTTCTTCTGGGCTCTTAATTGCCATATTTGCCTTTTTTAAAATTACAAATTCCAAGTCCAGGAAAAAGTTGCTAGCCAATTGCATGAATGCATTACAAAGAAAACATGTATTAAAACAGAAACATTATTGGAACTGTATTTGTTATTTTGAAATAATGAAAATTAATCTCTGATAGCAGAATTGGAATTATATTTTTTAGGTATTCCTGGAAGTTCATTAGGAAAAAAGCTTTGCTTATTGGGGGAAAAAAAAAAGAATTCATTCTACCAAATAAAAATGTTACAAAACAGTGAGCATAGTACTCTCTGAGAATGGTAAACTCAAAGAATGTATTTTTACTTCAATACTTTTTAAATTTAAAAAAATAAGAATAAATGAAACAAGATGGGATTGGGAGGGAGATAAACCATAAATGACTCTTAATCTCACAAAACAAACTGGGGGTTGCTGGGGGGAGGTGGGATTGGGAGAGGGGGAGTGGGCTATGGACATTGGGGAGGGGAGGCGAACCATAAGAGACTATGGACTCTGAAAAACAACCTGAGGGTTTTGAAGGGTCAGGGGTGGGAGGTTGGGGGAACAGGTGGTGGGTAATGGGGAGGGCACGTTTTGCATGGAGCACTGGGTGTTGTGCAAAAAGAATGAATACTGTTACGCTGAAAAAATAAATAAAATGGAAAAGAAGAAAAAAAATGCAACTACCATCAGAAATATTTGCCTATGTAAATTCCTTTTTTTTAAAAAAAAAATACTTATTTATTTGAGATAGAGAGAGTGTGTGTATGCAAAGCCAAGAAGGGGCAGAGGGAGGGAGAAGCAGACTCCCCACTGAGCAGGGAGACTGATGCAGGGCTCCATCTGAGGTCCCTGTGATCAAGACTTGAACCAAAGGCAGCCACTTAACCAACAGAACCACCCAGGCACCCCTATGTATATGTCCTTTTTGACAGAGAAGTGGCAAAAAGTCATTTTGAGCAGTCTATTTTTACCCATAGGGAAGATCGTATTTTATAAACAGAGCAGTTCATCAGCTGTTCCAATGTATTGTCTTAATTATCATTTTAAGACTAAAAAAACTTCTGTAATTCTTTCCATAGAAAGCAATATGTGCCTTTACATTTACATTGAGTCAGAACTGTTCATATTTCTATGGGAAAATTGTGGAAGAAGGAAAATGTCTTTGTTTGGATTAGAGAAATTTGTGATGAACTATGATAAGGTTATTTATTAGAAGCATTCTAATCTAATTCTAAGTATCTCAAAAAAATCTTAAAATTAGGTATTGACTAGTTATAGTTTCATAATAATGCCATAGTAATGGAAACTGATGCCTGAGGCAGGAAGTTATTAACACCTTGAAAATTTGAAATTGTGGTTCAAATGTATTGAGATTTCGTGAGTTGTTTAGATCAGAGTTAAGTGATTTTCTATCTAAATAGTATTATTTTGGGGAGTCAAGATGGCGTGGAAGTAGGAGGAGGCACCATTTCAACCTGTACCCTAAAGTGAGCTGATTACCTACCAAAGAACTCTGACCACCCATGAAATCAGCCTGAGATCAGAATTATACACGTCTGGATCTCTACAGGAGCAGAAGACGCCAGTGGCAGGTAAAGCAGACTGGGAACGTCCGACTGATATCGGAAGATAAACAAAAGGGGGAGGGAGCCACCAGAGGTGACCGATCGGAAAGTAACACCCCAACACGAGCGAGAGTGCTCTGCGTCTGGGGACCAGCATTAACTTGGAGTCTGGTTGAAAGCACTCAAAAAACAAAGAGCAAAGGATCCCGGGGGGGGGGGGGGGTAATAGTGGGAACCTGGGTGGTTAGGGTCAGGGACCTAAGTCCCCGGACCCAGGACAGCCTCCCCTGGCGCGGAGCCAGAGAGAGTGCGGCGGAGAAATCAGGTCTCCGTCCCTGAGCGGCCACTGCACCTGAACGCCAGCGTGCCCGAGAACGAGTGGGGTCTGGCTCCCGTGAGGGGCTGGGAGCCTGGCCAGAAGGCAATCCTGAAACGCGCGCGTCCCACACCCTCCCTTGGGAAAGGTGCTCATAGGCACTAGCCTGGAGCTCTGGCAGCCAGAAAAACCAGACATTCCCAGCTCGGGACAGCGGGAAAATCTCAGTGTGCGATCTCTGCTCGGAACCTCTCTGGCGGTCTGGAGCTGCCTAGACAGCCACCGCTGCCCTGGTTTTGGGTACAACGAGGAGCTCCTGCATCCCCAGGGACAGTGACTCAGAACCGACTCTGCCAGCAGCTTTTGCAAAACAGTCTGAGGCTTCTCTCTGAGAGGGAGGTTGGGGTGCTGTTTGCTCTCCTCTAAACCTCCAAAAACCATCAAAAGCTGTCAAGGCGAGAGAAAGCAGATGAAAGAACATAAAAACCCCCAGAGAACAAAAGGCTGAAAAAAAACAGTTTCCTGGAAAAAAAAAAGAGCTCACCCCCTTGAGGGGAGCGGGAGGACCTAACTCAGGGAACATCATTGTCTGAAAACCCACGTGGCAGGCCCCTCCCCCAGAAAACCAACCAGGAAGGAAGAAAAAAAAAAAAAAAGACTACAAGAGAACAATCACCACTACTTCATAAATACAACTTTTATTTTTAACTCTTTACCAATATTCTGGTTCTCTTTAAATTTTTTAACCTATTTTTTATACTTTTTATAATTTTTTAACCTATTTACCATCACACTGAGATGTCCAGTACATCAAATTCTTTAATAACCTTCTAACCTGAACTTTTTGATACATATACCCGTGTTTTTCTTTTGTTTTTCTATTTTTTTAATTCTTTTTAATTTTAACTTAGTTTAGTCTAGTTTATTCTTCTTTAATTTTTATTTTCTACTATACATATAGAGTTAAACTTCAAGGTAATCCCCTTTCCCCAATCAATGCTACCCCTATAAGCAAACCAGTTTCTAATCCCCCTGTAACTTAGGAAAGTTGAGTCCCTTAACAAAAACATCAAGATACCTTCAGGAAGAATCAAAATAACCTTCCTCACCCACACTGAGAATCTATAACCATTCTCCCAATTTTTCCTTCTGTCAGTGTTTCTGTGAATTTGTGTTTGTCCTAATAATATATAAACCTTATACTTGGGGTTCTTTCTGATGAGGTTCTTCCCTTTTTTTTGCTTATATATACATATTTTTTTCTCTTGTCATATACTTTTATCACTCTTTTTGTCTGTCTGTTTTTGTTTGTATACTCCACAAATCTTACCTTGTGGCCCATTTGGGCTGAGCCTTCTCTTTTATCTTCCCTTTTTTTCCTATCTCTCTCTCTCTTTTTTTTTTTTTCTTTTCCTTTTTTTTCCTTTTTTCCCTCTTTTCTTTCCCCTTTTTTTTTTCTTTCTTCTTCTCTATTTCTTTTTCTTTTCTTTTTTCTCTCATTTGAGTGGGGAATCCTGATTGCACAGAAGCGTTCCAGGGTGAACATTGACTGCACCACAATTGATAAGTCCAGCTGCATCTGTTTAGTCATCTCTTACCAAAATGACTAGGAGGAGGAATACCCAACAGAAGAAAAATCCAGAGGATGGGCCTTCTGCAACAGAGCTAATG
The DNA here is from genome assembly GCF_922984935.1 of Meles meles. Lineage (NCBI taxonomy): Eukaryota > Metazoa > Chordata > Mammalia > Carnivora > Mustelidae > Meles > Meles meles. Next base: position 57,220,322 of record NC_060066.1, on the reverse strand, counting down.
GCTATCGACATAGACAATATGTCAGAAAAGGAATTCAGACTAACAATTATCCAGGCAATAGCTAGGTTGGAGAAAGCCATGGATGACCAAACAGAATTGATTAGGGCAGAACTGAAAGCCACCAGGGATGATGTTCACAATGTTAGGGCAGAACTGAAAGCCACCAGGGATGATGTTCAAAATGCTCTCAATGAGTTCCAATCTAAGCTAAATTCTCTAAAAGCTAGGGTAACTGAGACAGAAGATAGAATTAGTGATCTGGAGGACAAACAGATAGAGAGAAAGGATCAGGAGGAAGCCTGGAACAAACAGCTCAGAAGCCACAAAAACAGAATCAGGGAAATAAACGATGCCATGAAACGTTCCAACGTCAGAATTATTGGAATCCCTGAAGGGGAAGAAAAAGAAAGAAGTCTAGAAGATATAGTGGAAGAAGTTGTCTATGAAAATTTTCCCAATCTCACGAATGGAAACAACGTTCATGTACTAGAGGCAGAAAGATTTCCTCCCAAGATTTTAGATTCTCGAAAGTCCTCACGGCACCTTATCGTTAAAATGGGGAATTATGTTTCAAGAGAGACCCTCTTAAAAGCAGCTAGGACAAAGAAGCTTCTTACATACAGAGGAAAGCCCATTAGAATAAGGTCTGACGTTATTCTAATGAGAATTAGAATTTCCAGAGACCTGGAAAGCCAGGAAGGGCTGGCAAAATATATTCAGAGTACTAAATGAGAAGAACATGCAACCAAGAATACTCTATCCAGCAAGACTGACATTTAAAATGGAAGGAGAGATAAAGAGTTTCCAAGACCGGCAAGGCTTAAAAGACTATGCAACCACCAAACCGACACTGCAGGAAATATTAAGGGGGGTCCTATAAAAGAGAAAAAATCCTAAGAATATCATTGAACAGAAATATAGAAATAATCTATAGATAGAAAGACTTCAAAGGCAACACGATGTCAATAAAAACCTATCTCTCAATAATCACTCTCAATGTGAATGGCTTAAATGCGCCCATAAAACGACACAGGGTTGCAGATTGGATAAAACGACAGGACCCATCCATATGTTGTCTACAAGAGACCCATTTTGAACCTAAGGATACACCCAGACTGAAAGTGAAGGGATGGAGAAGCATCTTTCATGCCAATGGGCCTCAAAAGAAGGCCGGAGTAGCGATTCTCATATCAGATAAATTAGATTTTAAACTAAAGACTGTAGTCAGAGATACAGAAGGACACTACATAATTCTTAAAGGGACTATCCGATAAGACGATGTAACAATTGTGAATATCTATGCCCCCAATATGGGAGCACCCAATTACATAAGAAAACTATTAATCAAGATAAAGAGTCATATTGATATGAATACAATAATAGTAGGAGATCTTAATACGCCTCTCTCAGAAATAGACAGATCATCGAGGCAGAAAATTAATAAAGAAATAAGAGCGTTGAATGAAACATTGGACCAGATGGACCTCATCGACGTATATAGAACATTCCACCCTAAAACAACAGAATACTCATTTTTCTCAAGTGCACATGGAACCTTCTCCAGAATAGACCACATACTGGGTCACAAAGCAGGACTCAACCGATACCAAAAGACTGACATTATTCCCTGCATATTCTCCGATCACAATGCTTTGAAACTGGAGCTCAATCACAAGGAAAAGTTCAGAAGGAACTCAAACACCTGGAAGCTAAAGATCACCTTGCTTAAGAATGCTTGGATCAACCAGGAGATCAAAGATGAACTTAAACAATTCATGGAAACCAATGAGAATGAAGACACCTCGGTCCAAAACCTATGGGATACAGCAAAGGCGGTTCTAAGGGGGAAATACATAGCCATCCAAGCCTCCCTCAAAAACATTGAAAAATGATCTTATTTCCTGCTCCTCCCACACGCAGCACGTCATCGGGGTTCATGGCGGTGACACAATCAGTCACCAACTTGTTGTTATGCGAGCGGGTCGTTATAATGATGTGTTTTCCGGCAGGCGCCTCTTTCAGCTGGAACCCAAAGGCACCTAAACCTAAAACTCCCCAGATTGTCCTCCCCAACGTGGCATCGGGTCCTGCCTGGTAGTTGTAATATGGCTGGTTAATAACTCCTGCTATGGCTTTTCCTTCATAAGCAATTCCAATAAGGACTGTCACGTTGTCGAGAAGACCTTCAGTATATTCCTTGGTACCATCCAGAGGATCAACCCAGACCACAAGATCTTCTTCTTTAATAGCACTGTACTGGGATGGGCAGGGCTGCTGCAGTATCTCCTCCCACTGACCATCTTCAATGAGCTCTTGGTCCACTTCTTCAAAAGGCAGATCCTCTTCCCCTATTATTGTTAGTTTGGGGAATTTCCGTGCCAGCGAAGAGCAAATGCTCATTTGTGCCAATCGGTCAGCTTTGGTCTGCAGGTCTGTTGCACAGGTCTTCTCCACGATACCCAGGTCTCCTTCAGCAATAACACGTCTGACTATGGTTCCTGCCTTTTGAGCAATCGAATAAGCCGAGGCTACAAGCCGCATCAACACTGTGTGACTGGAAGCCATGATCAGTCCTGGCCGCCTTTCTGTCAATAGGTCGTACTCGTTGGTGGATGTAGGACAAACAAGGCAAAGCCTCTGCGTATGTATTTGCGAGTCCTGGATGTAAGAAGTGGGATACTTGTGCTCCAGAAGTCATTTTACATGCTGTGGGAGGCAAGTTAACTGATATCCATGGAAATGCCCTTCAGTATAACAAGGAGGTGAAGCACATGAACTCCGCAGGCGTCCTCGCCACACTGCGCAATTACGACTACTATGCAAGTCGAGTTCCAGAGTCGGTGAAGAACGCACTTGTTCCTTAAAGGAAAACCTCATTTACTTAACTAGGAGAAGGACACTTGATTCTCAGAATAATATACTTTAAAATGAATTGGATGAAATTATTAGAGTTCCCCTTTCACTTAATTCATTGTTGATCAGTGACTTATATTTGGTTACTTAGCAGTAAAAAAGTAAATGAAAGAATTTCTTGATTAATTATTGACCCAGGCCAATTGTGAGATCAGAAGGATTTATAAAGTAAGTTGTTACTGTTCTTTTCCTCCTTGTGAAAGGAAGGGTTAGTTTCAACTCGCTTTTCTGGTCGATTGCTTAATCAACATTCCTATTATTGTGAACAGTTTCTTTAGGGCACAGAATCACAAGTTGTTACCTGAATCTCATTCTTGTTTTTCACAATAATTTTAAGTTTTCCTTACTCCAGTTATGAATATACTGAAATGTCATGTATGTTGATGAAACAGATTTATGGAAAAACTTCTTTGTAATAAATTATTTAATTCTAAAAAAAAAAAAAAAAAAAAAAAAAAAAAACATTGAAAAATCCAGAATACACCAGCTGTCTCTACACCTTAAAGAACTGGAGAATCAACAACAAATCAAACCAACTCCACATGCAAGAAGGGAAATAATCAAGATTAGAGCAGAGATCAATGAGGTAGAAACGAGAGATACAGTAGAACGTATCAATGAAACTAGAAGCGGGTTTTTTGAAAGAATCAATAAGATCGATAAACCATTGGCCACACTAATCCAAAAGAAAAGAGAGAAAGCCCAAATTAATAAAATTATGAATGAAAAGGGAGAGATCACAACTAACACCAAGGAAATAGAAACAATCATCAGAAATTATTACCAACAGTTATATGCCAATAAGCTAAGCAACCTAGATGAAATGGATGCATTCCTGGAAAGCTACAAACTCCCAAAATTGAACCAGGAAGAAATTGACAACCTGAATAGACCGATATCTAGCAATGAGATTGAAGCAGTGATCAAAAACCTCCCAAAAAACAAGAGCCCAGGACCTGACGGATTCCCTGGGGAATTCTACCAAACTTTCAAAGAAGAAATAACACCAATTCTCCTGAAGCTGTTCCAAAAAATTGAAGCAGAAGGAAAACTTCCAGACTCTTTTTATGAAGCCAGCATTACCCTGATCCCCAAACCAGGCAAAGACCCTACCAAAAAAGAGAATTTCAGACCAATATCACTGATGAATATGGATGCAAAGATTCTCAACAAGATCCTAGCAAACAGGATCCAGCAGCACATTAAAAAGATTATCCACCATGACCAGGTGGGATTCATCCCTGGGTTGCAAGGTTGGTTCAACATTCGCAAATCAATCAGTGTGATAGAACACATCAATAAGAGAAGAGAGAAGAACCACATGGTCCTCTCAATTGATGCAGAAAAAGCATTTGACAAAATCCAGCATCCGTTCCTGATGAAAACGCTTCAAAGTATAGGGATAGAGGGAACATTCCTGAACTTCATAAAATCTATCTATGAAAGACCCACAGCAAATATCATCCTCAATGGGAAAAAGCTTGCAGCCTTCCCGTTGAGATCAGGAACACGACAAGGATGCCCACTCTCACCACTCTTGTTCAACATAGTATTAGAAGTTCTAGCAACAGCAATCAGACAACAAAGAGAAATAAAAGGTATCCAAATTGGCAAAGAAGAAGTCAAACTCTCTCTCTTCGCAGATGACATGATTCTTTATATGGAAAACCCCAAAGACTCCACCCCCAAACTACTAGAACTCATACAGCAATTCAGTAACGTGGCAGGATACAAAGTCAATGTACAGAAATCAGTGGCTTTTTTATACACCAACAATGAAAATACAGAAAGGGAAATTAGAGAATCGATTCCATTTACTATAGCACCAAGAACCATAAGATACCTGGGCATAAACCTAACCAAAGAAGTAAAGGACCTATACTCGAGGAACTACAGAACACTCATGAAAGAAATTGAAGAAGACACAAAAAGATGGAAGACTGTTCCATGCTCTTGGATTGGAAGAATAAACATTGTTAAAATGTCTATACTGCCTAGAGCAATCTATACTTTTAATGCCATTCCGATCAAAATTCCACCGATATTTTTCAAAGAGCTGGAGCAAATAATCCTAAAATTTGTATGGAGCCAGAAGAGACCCCGAATTTCTAAGGAAATGTTGAAAAACAAAAACAAAACTGGCGGCATCACGTTACCCGATTTCAAGCTTTACTACAAAGCTGTGATCACCAAGACAGCGTGGTACTGGCATAAAAACAGACACATAGACCAGTGGAACAGAGTGGAGAGCTCAGATATGGACCCTCAACTCTATGGTCAAATAATCTTCGACAAAACAGGAAAAAATATTCAATGGAAAAAAGACAGTCTCTTCAATAAATGGTGCTGGGAAAACTGGACAGCGATATGTAGAAGAATGAAACTCAACCATTCTCTTACACCGTACACAAAGATAAACTCGAAATGGATAAAAGACCTCAACGTGAGACAGCAATCTATCAGAATCCTAGAGGAGAACATAGGCAGTAACCTCTTCGATATCAGCCACAGCAAATTTTTTCAAGATATGTCTCCAAAGGCCAAGGAAACAAAAGCAAAAATGAACTTTTGGGACTTCCTCAAGATCAAAAGCTTCTGCACAGCAAAGGAAACAGTCAACAAAACAAAAAGGCAACCCACAGAATGGGAGAAGATATTTGCAAATGACAGTACAGACAAAAGGTTGATATCCAGGATCTATAAAGAACTTCTCAAACTCAACACACACAAAACAGATAATCATATCAAAAAATGGGCAGAAGATATGAACAGACACTTCTCCAACGAAGACATACAAATGGCTATCAGACACATGAAAAAATGTTCATCATCACTAGCCATCAGGGAGAGTCAAATTAAAACCACATTGAGATACCACCTGACACCAGTTAGAATGGCCAAAATTAGCAAGACAGGAAACAACGTGTGTTGGAGAGGATGTGGAGAAAGGGGAACCCTCTTCCACTGTTGGTGGGAATGCAAGTTAGTGCAGCCACTTTGGAGAACAGTGTGGAGATTCCTGAAGAAATTAAAAATAGAGCTTCCCTATGACCCTGCAATTGCACTGCTGGGTATTTACCCCAAAGATACAGATGTAGTGAAAAGAAGGGCCATTTGTACCCCAATGTTTATTGCAGCAATGGCTACGGTCGCCAAACTGTGGAAAGAACCAAGATGCCCTTCAACGGATGAATGGATAAGGAAGATGTGGTCCATATACACAATGGAGTATTATGCCTCCATCAGAAAGGACGAATACCCAACATTTGTAGCAACATGGACGGGACTGGAAGAAATTATGCTGAGCGAAATAAGTCAAGCAGAGAGAGTCAAGTATCATATGGTCTCACTTATTTGTGGAGCATAACAAATAACATGGAGGACATGGGGAGATGGAGAGGAGAGGGAGTTGAGGGAAACTGGAAGGGGAGATGAACCATGAGAGACTATGGACTCTGAAAAACAACTAGAGGGTTATGAAGGGGCGGTGGGGGAGTGGGGGGGTTGGGAGGTTGAGGGACCAGGTGGTGGGTAATGAGGAGGGCACGTACTGCATGGAGCACTGGGTGTGATGCCAAAACAATGAACACTGTTATGCTGTAAATAAACAAATAAAAATTAAAAAAAAATAAATAAATAGTATTATTTTATTTGTAGATACTTTCAAAACCCGTAAAATAAATATTATAGTGGCTACTCTACTTAGCAGTGTTCTGAATGTTTAGTGAATTTTTCACTGGTATGTAATTTGTAGTAATGATTAAATGGTTAATCAAATAGTCCTTTACTCAGATTATGATATGAATGGTTATATATAATAATAAATAAGTCTTAAATTTTGGTCAGGCAATTAATTAGTATCTCTGTAAACTAATATGTGTTCTTTAAACTCTCTGAATTTTGCTTCTTCTTCTTCTTTTTTTTTTTGAAATCTATTTATTTATTTTAGAGAGAGCAAGAGTGGGGGAGCAGGGGCAGAGGGAGAGGGAGAGAGAGAATCCTAAAGCAGACTCACCATTGAGCAGGAAGCCCAGGCAGAGCTTGGTCTCACGACCCCGAGATCATGACCTGAGCCCAAAATCAAGCCAGGCACTTAACAAACTGAGCCACCCAGGTGCCCCTGAACTTTGTTTCTTTATCAGTAAAACGGAGGTAATGATAATACTCAACTCACATGGTTGCTGTGAGAATTTAAAGGACAAAAAAAGTGCAGTTCTTAAACTAGTGTCTAATATGAACAATTATCATCATTATTAAGATTCTGAATTCCTAATACTGAATATGGTATTCTAAATTATTTCCTTCCTTATTTCTTTCCTTTCTCCTTTCTTCCCTCCCCCCTTTTTTCCTTCCTTCCCCCATTCCTTCCTTCCCCCATTCCTTCCTTCCTTCGTTCATATATTTCTGACAGAATTTCACATTTGCTGTAATGCAGTGACTCCATATGCCTGTCTCTAAGCTGGCAGCTATTTTGGGCCTGCTTAAAGTTCTTTTGAGGGGTGACTGGGTGGCTCAGTGTGTTAAAGCCTCTGCCTTTAGCTCGGGTCATGGTCCCAGAGTCCTGGGATTGAGCCCCACATCAGGCTCTCTGCTCAGTGGGGAGCACACTTCCCCCTTTCTCTCTCTACCTGCCTCTCTGCCTACTTGTGAACTCTGTCAAATAAATAAATAAAATCTTGAAAAAGAAAGTTCCTTTGAAAACAACACACTTTTAAGTCCATGTTTTGAGAGACCATGCAGGGCAGCATTTAGACTTGGTGCTGTCTCTCTCAGAGATCCAAGATTTCAATCTGGACAGAATGACTGGATAGAAATTGAGGCTGTCTCACTATTTTCTAGATGGGGAAAAGGTTAAAATGGGTATTTATTTGGTGGTCAAGAGAAAGCAATGTGGCAGAGAGTAGCTGATTGTTCACTATATCCATTGTTTCTTCCCAGTAGACTCCTTTGCAGTTAGGAGTGGCCCTGGACAGAATTCTGGCCAATTGAATATGGGCTGAAATTATTCAAGTCACGTCCAAGTCTGACCCATAAAAACCTCCCCTGTGCTACTTTACTTTCTCTTTTCCCATACGGTGACTGAAAATAAATGATCCTCAATCCCCAGGGAGTGCTAGAGACACAATTTGGAGTGAGTCAGGTTCATGAGTCACCACTAAGAAGAAAGGCCTTCAAAAAACTGCCTATTTAGGGACATATGCATTGGACTTTTATAAGAGATAAATAGACTTTAACATGTTAAGCACTGAAATTTTGAAGTTGTTTGTTGTAGCAGTCAGTCTGTTGTGACTCATACACTTTCCAAATGAGGTAACATCTACTCAGTGTCCTAGAGAAGGAAGTTAATTACAGAAAAGTCATCAAATATGACTTTTATGGTAGCAGAAGATTTAATTTAAAATACAGGAAACAGTAAGTGCAAAGGGTAAGAGGAGAGACAGGGATGGTAAGAGAGAGGCAAAGAGAGAATAGCCTGTTTCAGTAACTGCAAAGAGTAGTGTCTGTATACCTCATGTTTATTCCCTGTTCTTTTTTTGTTTCCTGGACTCCAACCACATTAGCCTTATTTCTGTTTCCTAAAGACCTCAATCTCTTTTCTGCTGCAAATGACCTTCACCAGGCCTATTTCTCCTGCTGGATGTGTCTTCTCTGGAATCTTTGCTTGGCTAACTCCTATTTACCTGTGTATCTCAAATTAAGTGATTTTTTTCAAGAAAAAGCACTTTCTGAAAATCTAGTTTAATTATTAAATTATTATTTTTAATCTCTTTCATAGCACCTTTTTAAATTTTCCTTTAAAACAGTTATCACAATGTATAACCGTGTAACAGTATACTAAATTTTCAGATATGTCTTCCTATATATTAAGTGAAACAAAAGTTATTTATCACAGAAAAGTACTTGGAACAAAATAAGTACACAATTATTAGCAAATTGAGAGTCTTATATGAGATGAAAATGAGAATTGAGGAAGAATCTTTGTAAGTTATGTGCCTGTACTTTATCTTGCTGACAGTTAAGAGCTGCTCAGGGAGTTAAGCTGTTGACTTATATAGTCAGGTTTGCTTAGTTTGGAAAATGAATTGAGAACAAGATAGGGTGAGATGGTGTTAGGTAAGTCTAGAGGAAGTTGTTCTATAATCTATGGGACAGTTGAAGATAGTATTAATTAAAGAAGTATGAATGAGGATCCAAAAAAAAAGCCTAGAACTGAAAGATGCTTTGAACATAAACTGAATGGTGAAAACAGTGTAAGGAGAGAGTATAATGAAAAACACCATTTATTCTTGGCAACTTAGAAGCTGTGTGACTTTGGTCAAATGGGTTAATTTTTATTAAGCTTCAGTTTTCTCAGCCAAATACATACATGTTTCCTTTGGTGGTTTTCAAACTTGAACACTGGCAATAAATGAATACATAAATGAAATGTTCTTCAATGTGGGAGCTTCTTTAATTGGATTAAAGTCCAAAGAACTTTGGTCTGAAACTCCAAAGACCCCAGACACCGAAACATATCCATGTTGCCTTTCTGATGCTTCATATTTATCTCTGAGAAACTCTTTGAGATCTGAGGAGCCAATGTAAACACAACTGGTCTCCTGGAACTTTTCATTTTGATATTATGGATATATCCCAAATTGAACTCATGATCATATTTCAAATCTCTTTCTCTACATATTGCCTCTTCTTTCTTCAGACTGCCTACATGCTCCCTGAGTTATCCTTTTCTTTCTTTCTTTTTTTTTTTTTTTTTTTTGAGAGTGAGAACATACATGTGAATGGGGTAGGGGAGGAGAGAGAGAGAATCTTAAGCATGCTCCACACTCAAAACGGAGTCCAAGGTGTGGCTCAGTCTCAGGACCCCGAGATCATGACCCGTGCCATAATCAAGAGTCAGACACTTAGCAGACTGAGCCACCCAGGCACTGCCTATCCTCTCCATTCTTTATGCTTCTTTTCCTTTACCAACTGTTTACTAATTACTCTCAATCTGTATATCCCTTTTGTATATTTCCTATGAGGTCTGGTCATCAATATTAAGATGGCCTACTAGCCCATCAACTTAGTAAATTAAACTCATTATATAATCCCAATCTGCACACGTACTTCTCATTTTGAATTCTCTCATTAGAATGAATTCCATTGATTTTTTTATCCAGCTGCTCATGTGAAAACTCAGGGAAGTGCTAGAATCCTTTCTCTGTCTCTGTCTGTGTCTCTCTCTTATTTGTATGTGAGTGGTTAAGACCTCAATTTTAATCCCAGGAGAAACATCTAAATAGAAGGTATAGCTATTCAGCTCATCAATCAGGTAACTATTGAAACCATGAGAAGTGATTAAATCAACCAAGCAATGGATATATGATAAGATACGGGTCAGGGGACATCTCTTGTAAAGTTCATTTTAAAGACTGAAAAAGAACAACAAGAAAAATAAATGAATTAAAATATACACACATAGAAATAAATAAATATGGGAAAATAGGATCAGATGTGAGAGGAAACCCAATAGAGTGTTAAACTATAAAGACCTGGAGAAGCGAAAGTAGTCAACACTGTGAAATACAGCAGACAATAAAACAGACAAGAACTGAAAGGTGAACATTGATTTAGTGACCAGGATAGGGTGCGTGTTCTTAGTGAGAGAAGCTGGTGGCATTCTGGGTACAGCATTCATGTCTCATTGTGTTGAAAGGTGAGCAGAGAGTGAAACAGGATGGGTAGACACACCTCTCAGGAGTCGTGGTTCTTGAGGAAAGGGTAGCCAGTCACAGTCTTTCTGACCTTCACTTTCCTCATCTGTTCAATTATTGTGTGCTAAAAAATGACTAAATAAGACAATTATGTGATATAAAGACACTTCACTTAACACTTTATGAAGTAGATAGTTTCCTTTCAGAGAAATGCAGAATGGGACAGATGGCCGGAAGATTTTATAGGATAAGTAATAAGAACAAGGAAAAAGGAAAATAGAAAATATTTGATTGACTAGGACCACATACTCAGTCTTGTTTGCGATCAAGAGACCCAGAGTTGGCTTGGTGTTTGGGGACTGGTTGACTGGGTATACTATGTTTCTGGTCAAGCAAAGCATTAATAGGGACACAAAAGTTATCTAAATTTCTATTTGCTGATGAGGCACCCAGGGTGGGAGAGATTCCCATTTTAGGTCTAGGACATCATTCCAGCATGGGATACATACTGTGTCTTCTTTATAGATATTGTGGATAAGGATGGAGTTGTGGGTGGTTCTAGAAACTGTTCAAATCTTTCCAAGATGAAATAAACTTCTCATCTCTGTGTTGTAGCAAGAACCTCATGATTGTCAGCGCATTATACAAAAATTATCTAGTTTTAGAGATTGTGACCTCCTTGGAGATGGGCTACATCTTATTCTTTTTTGTATCTTCAGTCTTTTTTTTTTCCATTTTATTTATTTTTTCAGCGTAACAGTATTCATTCTTTTTGCACAACACCCAGTGCTCCATGCAAAACGTGCCCTCCCCATTACCCACCACCTGTTCCCCCAACCTCCCACCCCTGACCCTTCAAAACCCTCAGGTTGCCCCAACCTCCCACCCCTGACCCTTCAAAACCCTCAGAAAAACAACCTGAGGGTATCTTCAGTCTTTAATACAGAACCTATCACATGGAGTATATAATCCATGGTAGTTTATGTTTCCCAGACTAAAGTTTGGTATATAATTTAAATTCTATAAAATGTTAGTATCTTCTTTCCCAACCAAGATACAGGAGAAACAGATAAATAAAAATGAAAGACAGAAAAATGGTTGCCATTCAAAACATTTATTCAGTATGACCTTCCTTTTCTTTTCCTATCAACGAAAGTACAAGGCTGAATAGTTACTAAATCCCAGACAGGTGTGAGATACTTTTGGTTTTCTGTTGTTGGCATCTGCTTTGGATACAGATATCTATAGGAAGACACCCATTAGGCAATTTCTCTCCTCAGTCTACAAACTTGCTTTCTGCGTCTAATGAACAAAACCTGATGGTAGTTGTTCTTAGTAATATTCTAAAATCCCAGAATGATACTTACTGGTTATATGCTAAATGAGATTCAGAACTCTGAATCAGTGCTCTTTTATACAGCACCCCCAATATGAGAGAGCATAGAAAGTTATCACATTTGAAACATAGCTTTCAGATATTACAGCATATCTCAGCTTATATTAAGTAGAAATTAGGCTTTGAGTATATGAAATTTATTAATTCTCCTTTGCCTAATCTAATGTTTGAGGCTTGCTCAGAAGGTTTCCCTGTGCTATATGGTACAGAATGGCAAGTCCCAGATAGATATTATTTTATCTATAAGAAATATCCCATTAAACTAACTGAAACCCATTTCATCCCTAGCACAGTGAATCAAATTTAAAGGACATTTGTGGATTGCTCAAATTAAGACAAATATGAAGCACAGGGACCTGGTTCGTCAGACTATTCAAAGCCCTAAATATTGACTGAAATCAAATATAATTTAGTATTACTTTGATTTTGCATCATCAGGGCCTGGCTTTACTCTTGAGCTCAAAATGGGACTTAAATTCTGTGCAACAGTCTTCAGAAATATTGTATTAAAATATTGTTTAAATGTTCATCAAGAAGCTTAAAAATCAGAATGATTACCCTCCCTAAAAAGGGGAAAGACATTTTAAGGATAAGATGATGAAATATGTTTTAAAGAAATTTTGTCAGGGGTGCCTGTGTGTCTCAGTCATTCAGTTCGGTAAGTGTGGGGCTCTTGGTTTCGCCTCAGGCCATGATCTCAGGGTCTTGAGTTAGAGCCTCACTGTGCAGAGGGTGGAACCTTCTTAGGATTCTCTCTCTTTTTCTCCCTCTGCCCCTCCCCCCTCTCTAAGTCAGTCAGTCAGTCAGTAAATAAATAAATAAATTAGATCCTTAAAAAAATAAAGTTTATCAGAGCTTATGTGATTAGCTTTACACCAAAGCAATGGCAACTCAGTTCATATCTTTCTTAAAAAAATGAGTCCAACTCTGAGAAACAAACTGAGGGTTTTGGAGGGGAGGGCCATGGAGGGTTGCGTGAGCTGGTGGTGGGTATTAAGGTATTGCATGCAGGTATTGCAGGGAGCACTGGGTGTGGTGCATAAACAGTGAATCTTGGAACACTGAAAAAAATTAAATTAAATTAAAAAAAAAGAGTCCAAGAATATCCTAAACATATATAATGGCAGCTACTGGTGATGCTGTGGCTCAAATACCTTTTGCCATTTCTATGCCACTTTCACTGGCCCTGGGTGTCTTTGCCACCAATGACCCACACTCATTATTCTTCTTTGAAGATTTTCCCTCCTCCTCCTGGAGTCCATTCCTATTCAGTTGCAGAGAGGTGGAATTGTCCGAGTTTACACCACTCCACATATCTCACATGCCTCAGAGGGGATGATGCTGAGGCATAATGTGCACTTCACAGAAGCCTTGCAAGATCAGGCTAAACTGTTCTCTGAGGGAGGAACTTGGCCTCAGATCCCTTCCTTTTTGCCCCCTTCCCCTGACCCTTCTTACTGTCCTTTCCTGGAAACACTTCTAAAATTAATCTCTTGATACAAATCCTTGCCTCAGGCCCATTTCTGAGGAATACAAGGTAGGGAGATACTATGCAAAGATCCTCCTCTACAATCATTAGTTTATTTCAGAGCTGTCCAATGAATAATCTCTGTTGTGAGAGAAAATGTATCTATTCAGTGACTTCATTAAAGTTATACCTGTTGAGAAACTACTGGGTACCAGACATTGGCGTAGGAACTTTGGACACAGAAGAGAACAAGACCTCTCCCTGCCCTTATTCTCCTGGCAGAAACAAGCATTAAATGCACAATATACTTAACTAGAGATGTGATTATTTCTAAGAAGGAAAAGTGCACAGGCCCATGAAAACATTTACATGGGTTAGGGGTAAACGAGACTGGGCTTTCAGGGAAAGTATCCCCAAATAAGGAACATTTAAACAGAATCCTGAAGATGAATAATGGGAAACCAGGTGAATAGGGTGGGGGAACATCCCCAAAAGGAGAGACAGCCAATGAAAAGTCTTGGAAGCAAGAGAGAAGGCCAACATGACGTGGGTAGAGTGAGAGAGCACTGGTGGTTGGCCCAGGGTGAGTCTAGGGAGGTGGGCAGATGTCAAGTCATACTTCGCTTCATAGTTGTATTAAGGATTTCTGTTTTATCCTAAAAGTAACTGGAAGCTAAAAAGTTTAGGAGGAAAAGAAACATGATATTTGCCTTTCAAAAGATTGTTCTGGATCCTTTAGCTTAATCTAGAGGAAAACAAGAGCAGAAAATCTTTTGAGGAGGTCTTGGTAGAGTCTAAGTGAGTAAGATGGCGGCTTTGGCTGATGTACGGCAGAGGAAATGGAGCCAAGAGAATGGTTGGATTCAAAAGACATTGAAAAAGTCATGCTGAGTGAAGACTTAGATGGGGCAAGAGAAAGGGGTGGTGTCAAATATCACAGTTCCATTTCTTCATGAACACCCGGACATAAATTCATATTGTCAAAGAGATGTCGATCACAGGAAAGAAAACAGATTTAAAGGTCCTAATAGACTTTCAGGGTATTGATGACATATTCCAATTATGTCCAGTCTATAAAACAAATATGATTAGTGAGAAACACCTTTCACCTATGTAGATACATGAAATATGAACATGTAGGTAGGTGTTTTTTTTGCTTTTGATAAAATGTTTAACTTAATTTTGACTTTCTTAAACCTGCAACCACTCAAAACATAGAGATATTACATAATTATCTTTAGTCACCCAGAAAAACATAAAATATATGAAGGCTATCTCTGGAAAATGTGCAAAGAAAAAAGGAGGAAAAGGAAGGGGGGAAGACATGCAAAGAGAAAGAAGGGGAAAAAGCCAGGCACCTGGGTGGCTCACTTGGTTAAGTGTCTGTTTTCTACTTGGTCATGATCCCAGCTCCTCTGGGCTCTCTGCTCAGTGGGGAGTCTGCTTCTCCCTCTCACTCCGCCCCTATCCCCCAATTCCCCCACCTCTGGCTCCTGTGGTCTCTTTTTCTTTCTCTCAAGTAAATAAATGAAATCTTGAAAAAAAAAAAAAGAAAGAAAGGAAAAATCAAGTGAGAGCATTTAATGGAGAGAGGAATAAAAAAGAAAAAAAGAAGGAAAGAAGGGAAAAGGGAGGGAGGGAGGAAGGAAAGAATGAAGGAGGGAAGGAGAAAGGAAGGAGGGAAGGAGAGAGGGAGGGAGAGAGAAGGGAAGGAAGGAAAGAAGGAGGGAAGGAGGGAGGGAAGGAAGGAAACGTGTTTTTTTTTTTTTTCTCCATTTACTGTCATAGATTCAACCCCACACCAAGGTCATTCACCTTTTTAAAAATGAAGATGAATGTAATATACTGGGTCCTGCATATACGATAAAGAAAAGACAATTTTTCAATAGAGAATTCAGACTTTTAATTTGGTGTTTCATCTTTTTAAAAACATGGATTGAATTGGATTTAGCGTGCTTGTAAATCTGGATTAAGGGTAGTCTGATCTATTCTATAAGCAAAATACCCTATTACTCTCGAAAACCATCAGGTGAGATCAAAGCAATACATTTCCATTAACTAGACATTTTCCACTAAAGGTAAGTCATTTCTTCTATCCAAGAGAAAGTCTAAGAATAATTTGGAAAGAAAATTCTCAGATGTTGCCCTGGATGACTAGAATAATCACACGCCTCCAGTAAATACAATAGGAAGTCTCCTCCACGTTGCCTGGCCCTGTGGTGTGGATTTTGTGGCGCGACATGTAGAATTCTCGGCATGGCATTGTAATTGAAACATTGTTGTGTGTTACAAGATTCCGTTTTTGATCTCCTTCCATAATAGTCATTCTTTAATCTTTTTTTCCCTCTGTTGCCTCATTTTGCCTTCTCCAAGTATTATGCAGCCTGAATACCATTATTACTTTTGGTTATTAACTAGGGATGGATTTGGAAAAAAAGTAATTTTGTGCTGGCTTGATGTAGCAGAATAAGCTGTCAAACATCAGAGCAGGGGACAGTGTGCTGTCCTTCTGTACAGCTAGAGCACAGTGTGTGTTATAGCTGGAAGGTTAGAGGTAATCAGAGAGGATTACCGACGGCAGCTTTATTAAATATCTGCGGAGGTCTACTGTGGCTGCAACCAGATAATATGAGCTTCCAATATGAAAACAGGAAATTATTAATAAACTGGATTGGCTGTTCTGAATGCCCTTGCAAAAGTTTATCTAATTTTATTTTCCAGGGAGATGAATGTCAAGTATTAGATTTATTATTACTTAAGGTGTAGGCCTTTTATTCTTTGAAGTGATTCTCTTTTAATTTGGTATATTTCCCTGGATGTTTGATGATATTAACATTGTTTAAACCAGAATGTTTCCATTTTCATTTTCTAGTAAGTAAATTTTGACAGTTCAGAGCACAGCAGGTTTTGTGTGTTCTTTCTGATCATTTATGATAAAATATGGTTTACCAGGAGACTTAGATCAATATGAAGTTGGCCTGATGCTTTCTTACATTCGAATAAATCATTTTTATAAGCTTGCATCGGATACAGTTCTTTAGACCTTCTTTGTGGGATTTCTAAAAGCAAGGAATTTAGTTTGCTCATCTGCTCGAAGAATTCTTGCACTTTCTGAAGAAGAAACTGTTGATTTATTTTTGTTTAATTGCAGCACAAAATAATAAGGTATAGCATTTTAAGAACTTCTACAGCTGCTTTTGGTGCACCTTTATCTATTCAGAGAGATGAGAAATGCAGAACCTTACGTTTAACACTGTGAAGTTTGACAAGCATTGAAACAAAAAAGGAAGTGTAAATTTTACTAATCAAAACATCTGTACCGTGCAGCCATTTACATTTTCCTATCAAGACATGAGAGAAATGTTAATTTTAGACGACTCTTTTTATGACCTATAATTACTGTCATTAAGAAAGCTCTGGTGACTTACAGAGAGCTTTGACTGAAATACAGTTTGACATGTTCTATAATTAATGCTGAATTAACGTGCTCCATGAAGTGCCTTAGAAAAAAAAAGGGGGGGTTTCTTTTTCTCAAAGAGAAGTCAAAGAAATCGTATTATAAGAGTGTCCGCCAGCACAGCGGTATTTCAACTTATATTATTGAGCCCATGAAAAGCTGACTTCTCAAGTACTTTAAAATTATTGTTAAAACTTTCCTTAATTTCAGCTTGAGCAGGGTATGTATACATAGGCATAGATATTTGTTTCCAAGTTCTTTCACAGTCTTGATGAAAAGTTAATTAGTGCCTAAAAGTAGTTGCCTTTGACATTCTAAGAGCGTGCTGGGAATACTGAAAACACTGATAGAAAATTCGATCACAAAATGCACACAAAATGCACTACTCTGGTGTTGTCATCCTAACATGGTGCTTTAAAGGAGGTTACTGTATTCCTTCACTGGAATGTAAGATCCATGAGGGCAGGTGATGCTGTCTTTAAATTCTGTACTGTACTAAATCCCTTGCAACTAGAATTATACATGATGCATACTGGCTGCTCAATAAATATTTGATGAATGAATGAAGAAATAAGTAACATATTACTGATATTTCAATATTTCCAGAGTGTCCTTTATATTACTATACTAAATATTTTTTTTTAAATTCCCTGACAAGCAATATGATATCACATTTTTTAGCAATAGATTTCTAAGGGGTCTTAGATAGGGTTTTATGTGTGTGAGGGAAAAAAACCCAACAACACCTTTTTTGGAATAATTTCATAAACAAAACTGCTCAAATGAATTAAAGAAGAAAATCTCATTTTGTGTCAGAGCACATTTTATATTAGTTCCAATAATTTTATATTAGTCATATTCAAAAAGAGTGAAACTGTTAAAAAGTCTTCGAATATATTTCCAGAGTATCTTAAGTTTCAATCCCAACATTTGCAAATAAAAATATTTATGAAATATTTTGCAATCAATGAAAATACTAAGCATTATTTTCCTTATAATTTTAATTATTCTGCTATTAAAATTTTTATTTGACGCTTATTATTTATTAGAAAAATGGATGTTTTGAGGAAGATTTAGAAACAATATTCCACCTCTAATTCCGAGATCCAGAAGCAGCCCCAAAAGGCAGTAAATAAAAGACTAAACTAAGGTCAACTTCTTAATATTGAATTTATTATTTATGACTCAGAAATTTAGGCATCTTGGATTATTTCCTTGCTCAGAATGGATCAGAATATTGTGTCACCTGAAATGTTTCTTCCTTTTAATCAGAGCAAGCCTGGGCATTACACTTATCTGCTTAAGAACATAGTTGTGAATTAAAACAAAACAAAACAAAAACTGTAAAGTACACAAATATGTAATAGTCCCAGTAAGAGCAAAAGAGTCTGGCATATTCTAAGCTGAAAAACCCAAAATAAACTGACACAGGAATCTCTTTTTTAACTTCATGATATGCCTGTTATTGTTTGTGAACAAACAAATTTTTTTTTATTTTACTAACATTGGTTTAGAAAAAAATTACCTAATAAATATATGTAATTATATTGGACAGACAGCTATCATTTTCAATCTGGAAAGCAGGCCTTCATATGTTTCTAAAATATCGAGATTAAAATTGGATAAATGTGTGAAAATCCAAAAAAAAAAATCACAAGTATGGAAAATTTAAAAAAAGAACAGAGACTTAAAAAGTATAGGCAGTCAAAATTAAAGGTCATGTCACAGTGCTTTTAGACTTAAGTTTTGCTTATCACTGTACACCAAAGTAATTTAATTCTTTGAAAAAAGGTTTTTATAAAATTTAAATTGTTACTATTGTTATTATTATGATTGCTATTTTAATCATGCTCTATATTCTTTAGAGCTAAGGATATCTGATTGCTTGTGAAGTAGAATATTAATAGGGGTTTATTAGCTATATTTGAAATACCTTAATATTTTTTTCCTTCATCATCTTTTGTGGGAAACTGAGCTCATAAATTTTACTTTTGACCCATCCAGGTGAGAAGGGAAGAAGAAGTTTATTCTAATCAGAAAAATTGCAATGAACTGAAGTTAAATATGGTACACATTTTATTATTATAGGCCGTTTTTGTTATTCACTTTTTGGAAAATAAGGAAATTTAAAAAATTAAAATAGTGGATCTTTTACTCTCCTGAACTTCTTTATATTTCACAAATAAATCCCATTTGATTATGAGCTTCTGGAGGACAGGAGACATACACTATCTTTTCAGAATTCTAACTGTAGTGACGGCATTCATGAGACACGTCCCAAGTTTCACATGAAAGCCGATGACATGGAGACAGCCTGTCTGGGAAAAAGGGGTCTTTCGTGTAGGAAATGAGGGTTCAACTGGTTTTGGGGCACACTGAAGGCTTATTTGAAGTCAGCAAACAGTATGAAAAAAGGACAGTTGTAGAAAGAAAACAGATGCATAATATGTTCTCCAAAAGTAAATGATATATGAATGTGTGTGTGCATGTGCTTATGTGTGTGTATGTGTGTGTGTGACTGAAACAAACCTTAGAGAAATGCTGGGTTTTTACATTTTTTTTAAAGGATTTTATTTATTTGTTTGACAGAGAGAGAGAGAGAGAGCACAAGCAGGGGGATCAAGAGAAGGAAATGCAGGCTCCCTGTTAAGCAGGGAGCCCGATGTGGGGCTTGGATCCCAGGACCCTGGGATTGTGATCTGAGCCTAAGGCTGACACTTAACCAATTGAGCCACCCAGGTGCTCCAAGATAAATACTGGTTGAATACACAGCTTATAGGCTGTGGTCAAATAAAAAGTTCCTCTGGAATTGCTGCTAACTCTTCAGTAAAAGTCCTAAAATGATTTTAAGTTTCAAGTGAGAGCTTCAATTCAGTAACTAAAATGTATCTAGTCCACTTTAGTAAACAACATTTTATTCTTTTTTTTTTTCAGCGTAACAGTATTCATTGTCTTTGCACAACACCCAGTGCTCCATGCAATACATGCCCTCCCTATTACCCACCACCTGGTTCCCCCAACCTCCCACCCCCGCCCCTTCAAAACCCCCAGGTTGTTTCTCAGAGTCCATAGTCTCTCATGGTTTGCCTCCCCTTCCAATTTCCCCCAACTTCCTTCTCCTCTCCATCTCCCAATGTCCTGCATGTCATTTGTTATTCTCCACAAATAAGTGAAACCATATGATACTTGACTCTCTCTGCTTGACTTATTTCGCTCAGCACAATCACCTTCAGTCCCGTCCATTTGCTACAAAAGTTGGGTATTCATCCTTTTTTTTTTTT
Organism: Meles meles; assembly: GCF_922984935.1. Taxonomy (NCBI): domain Eukaryota; kingdom Metazoa; phylum Chordata; class Mammalia; order Carnivora; family Mustelidae; genus Meles; species Meles meles. Next base: position 57,200,113 of record NC_060066.1, on the reverse strand, counting down.
TTTTTATAAACATGTAATGTATTTTTATCCCCAGGGGTACAGGTCTGTGAATCACCAGGTTTACACACTTCACAGCACTCACTATAGCACATACCCTCCCCAATGTCCATTTTATTCTTAATCAAACTTAGTGTTTATTCTCCTCTCCCACCATGATTAGGTCTATAATTGGCCCGAAAGGAGTGGGATATCCAGTGTCTACTTTCCCCAGTCACTTTCTCTGGTTCCCATTGTAGAGTTGAAGTGGGAGGAGGCAGGAGATGTTGGGGATGGAACAGAAGTTTTTATTTTCTAGGAAGTTTCACACTTCCTGAGCTGGAGATTGGTTAGGGTGACCTTTTTCTTTATGAGGAACTCTGGAGTTATTCAGAGTCCATCCCCAGGGAACATAACTCTGCAACACTCTTGCTTCTAACCAAGTCTTAGTCCTGGCTTATTTTGCAGTCCCTTTGTGGACCATGCTTTCTTCCAAGGTAGGACATAAACGTGGAAGGTAGAACTCTTAAGGCCACCACTTCCAACATGCTGCTTTCCCAGGGTGGATTTGGGCATCACTCCACTCTCCCTCATCTCACCCAGCTTTAGGGGCACATATACAACAGATGTTTTCCACAGGCTTGTGGTACCCCCTCATAAGGCATCAGGTAAGGTTGTAGTACCCCTCAGCCCTCTCCATTTGGAGAGGGAAATAGCAGTGTTGTTCATTTCACTTTAAAGATGTTATTTTTCAACCCTCTCATATCCATAACCCTTCCTAGTTCCCTGCTCTGGTCAATGGTCTTGGAGGTGCAAAACTCCTAAGTGTCCCCACAGTAAATTCTACATTTCAAATCTTTTGTGTATTCTTTTTCTCCACAGAATCTTCTGTTTTATAATCTGTTACAACTTGATTGCAAAAGGTGTGCAAGAGGGGGGAAATTAGGTTGATAAATATTTTGCAACCAGACAAATATTTGGCCAACTTTTTAAACAGTGGAACTACTTAATCAAAGAAAAATCTTGGGGCGCCTGGGTGGCTCAGTGGATTAAGCCGCTGCCTTCGGCTCAGGTCATGATCTCAGGGTCCTGGGATCGAGCCCCACATCGGGCTCTCTGCTCCGCGGGGAGCCTGCTTCCTCCTCTCTCTCTGCCTGCCTCTCTGCCTACTTGTGATCTCTCTCTCTGTCAAATAAATAAATAAAATCTTAAAAAAAAAAAGAAAAAGAAAAATCTTACTTATAGGGCCAAAAAAAAAAAAAAAATAATTGTACTCATTGGAGTAGAGTTGGTAAGCTTGGAAGGTGGATTTCCCTCCCTCTCTCTACAAGTCCCCGCCCTTGATATCACTGCCCTCCACAGACACCATTGGAATTTGAAGAGTGTTGGAAAACCCCTCTTGAAGAGGTTGTTCATATGATGAACAATCAAAAGGTTTACACTATATAAGACTGAAAAATCAGGTCTGTGCTGGGGAGATAATGAAGACTATGAAAACAATTAGGAAATAATAAAATGTTTGCAAAAAAGGTAGAAGGAAAGGAGGTGAGAAGGGTTTGAAAGGACAGTATATAATTAGAGAGCAAAAAGACACAAATGACAGAGACTTCTTTCAACTTGATGGGCCAAATGGACATGCTTATATCATTAACCAATACAATAAAAGGGAAGGAAACATGATTTTTGCAGAAGAAGAAAAATCTTCTGTTGGCATATTACTCTGGAAGAGCTTGCAGGCTATCCCAGGCAAGGATGTGTCATTAGCATATGAAGTCATGAACTCTCTGACTTGCTTACTGTAATGAAAAATTCCACATGCATAACTCTATACTTTTTGATTACTCTTCCAATAAAGAATTCTGTCTTTGGGGGCATCTAATCATCAAAGATTACCTCATTCACACAATAGAACAATCACTAGAAAACATAATAGCTAATTGGGACTCTTGAAATTAAATGTGGTGGTGGTTTTGCTTGTAGAAGGGTACTAAATGGCTCATGATTTTAATTTTAATTATAAAGAATGATTTTCTAATAGTCATAACTGCCTTTATATCAAGGAGGTGATATATTTCTTGTTACTGGAAATGTTCAGTCTGAATAAAGAATGTCCGTTTGACAGGCATGTTTGTCAAAGCACTCACGTAGCTGGTAAGTGGTTGACTCCTAATTTGTAAGCTGTTTTGCAGTTTTCAGTATCTGTGAGTCTATGACCCCTCTTGAGTTTTAAGCTAAAATGTCCACATATCAGAAAAACCGTTACTGTTCAATTGCTAAGTTTCCATGGTCTCAACTTGAACTTTTTCCCACTTTCTCAGCTTACCCATACGCCACCCTCCATAAGACAAGTATGCAAGCAAATAGCCTACAAAGAAGATGTAATTTTCTACTGCTACATTTTATTGCTCTTGAGATGACATTATAGTTCACCCGATGACATAAGGTAGAAGCACGAGACTTATTTCTGACTACTATTTACCTCCCACTGCCTAACCCTACCACATTTCCTGAAGATTTTACAGTGTCTACCCCTACTTAACACTGTCAGTGACTGTATTTTTCAGGTAAAATTTAAGATCTGGAAACAAAACCTTCATAATCTGATCTTGTGTAATTGGTAGAGCATCATCTTTTTATTTTACATTTTTCCTATTACATTTTATTTTCTAGCAAAAATGACTTCATTCCACAGACATACACTAATACCAAACATATCTGTGCCTTAAATGCCTTGGTTCCTTTTCTATACTGAAAATATTCTGCTTTCAAAACTTGATCAAGTTTTAAAAATTTTTTCTCTCATGACATTTTTTATTCTACTTCAATGTCTAATAAATAATTACATTGTTACAAATAAATTACATTGTTATTAAGTATCCGTTGACCTCTAAGCCACCATTTTAGATATATGTGATCTGCATGTATAATTTTAAATTTTCTAGGACTTATGTTAAAAAGGGGGGGAAAAGAGGAGCCCAGGTGACTCAGTTGGTTGGGCCGCTAACCCTTGGTTTTGGCTCAGGTCATGATCTCAGGGTCCTGGGCTCTAGCCCTGCATCTGGCTCCATGATCACCGGGAAGCCTGCTAGGGATTCTCTCTCTCTCTCTGTCTCCTTGGCCCCTCCTCCAGCTCACTTTCACTCTCTCTTTAAAATGAATTAATCAATCAATCAGTCTTTACAAAAAGGGAGGGGCAGGTGAACCTAATTTTATTCATATTTAACTCATATCTAATATTATTTCAAAATATAATTGATATAAAATTATAAATGAGACATCTAAAATTTTTTATATTCTCTTTAAAATCTAGTGTGTGTTTTACACTTAGAGCTCATCTCAATTTGGACAAGGTAAATTTAAGTACTCAATAGCACAAGTGGTTATTGTCATTTATATCTACAAATCAGCAATAGGAGTTGGCCAACATTTGGTTCATGGCCAAATCCAGCATGATACCTGTTTTATTTTATTTTATTTATTTTATTATTTTAAAAACTATTTTAGTGTGGCTTGGGAGCAAAGGTAGATTCTCACATTCTTAAATTGTTGAAAAAGATGAGAAGAAGAATATTTATTGACACCTGAAAATGATATGAAATTCAAATTTCAGAGTCCTTAATAAAGATTTATTAAAGCATAGCCATGGTTATTCACTTATAGATTTTCTGCAGCAAATTTCATGCTAAAAATGACAGAGCTAATTAATTTTGAGTGACTGTATAACCCCAAAAGCATAAAATATTTACCTTCTGGCCCTACAGAAAGTTTGCTAACCTCTTCTTTAGAGGGTTCCTTCTGCTAGGACCATGATCACATACTAGTTACCTTTGTTTGTACTCAGCACATGGTTGACCCACAAAAGAGACTTAAAAATTTCAGAATAAAATATATTTATAAATTCAATGAAACAAGCATTTATTGAACAACTACAATCCTAAAACACACTCTCTCTACCTAGAAATCATACCTTAGAATTTTTCCAGTTCAAAATAATGTACCAACAGGACAGAGAAGTCAACATCAGAATTCTCAATTCAGATAGATCTGGGTCCAAGTTCCAGTTTCGCCCCATCTGTAATCTTGAGTAATGTATGTACCTACCAATATTAAAGCAAAAATTTGCACATGTCCCTATGCAGTCAGTCCCCAAACATGCCCAGCCCAGGCAACAACGAACCTGCCTTCTGTCACTATATATTTATTTTGCCTTTTCTAAGATTTTATATAAATATTTATAATGTAAAAAATATTACTTCCTCTGTAATCCTTTAATTCAATACCCATAAGAAGGCAAAATAATGCTTAACTCACAGGGCTGTTGCAATAATTAATTGAGATGGTGTGTATAATAATAGTATACTGACTGAACGTGATAAGTTTTCAATAAATGTTATTTTTGTACATGTATCTAAAGTTTCCTAATCTAATTTATTCTTTTCAATAGCTTTCAGTTACTGTTTTTGAAGGAAGTGGTACTTTAATTACTATGGTTATTAAGACTATGAGTGTTCACTTAGGAAAGTCTCAACAAAACAATATAGTTAGTAAAAAATATTTTGGACAACAAAACACGTTGTTAAGACTATTAGGACTGGATATGTCCTTTAAATGTATATAAATACATAGTCTATTTAAATGGAAATGAAGAATATTTTCAAAGGAAAATGGGGGATTTATGTACAAAGAACATGAAAGAAATATTACTCAGAAGCTTTAATAATTTTAGAATCAGAAACACACATGTTTTAGTAATATACTATATAGCTTTATCCCAAACCCATAAAATATTTTTAAGATCACAATGTAAAAATTAGTAAGTGATGGTAAATGTTATAAAATATTGTTCTATTTAATATTATAAAATTATTCAAATCACATAGTTCCATTTATTTCCCTTGTTGAAATGTTAACATTGCTGAAAATAATTCTTTGGACAGTTATGTTTAATTTAGGTTTTATGAGTCCTTGGAGTGAAGAGAGGAAGAGAGTTGTAATTTTCTGGACGTAGAGAATCATTTGCGATGGTAAACTGGATAAATGCTTGTGCTGCCTCGCGGGAATAGCCCAGAAAAGAGAAGCTGGTCCTATTCTGCTAGATGCCACGGTCTCCATATTCCTTCAAAATCAGTGGCCTTAGAGGGATCATGAATTGCTGAGGTAGAACAATCCTTGCTCCTCTTTATCTCTCATCTACTGCCTTTGAAATCAACTGGAGCTGTATACTTGGACGCAGCACAAAGGGTGAGGCTGGAAATAAAAATATGGCCTAGGATTTGTGATGCTCAAGTGATTCAGATTCATTTCTCCAATAGCGGCAGTACTGAAATATGCTAGACTTATCACTGATACGCGGCAGCTCAGAGCGCTCTAATTCATTTTACAGAAGTAATCCTATCCCAGCTCTACCATTACTCTTTTCAGTAGAACTTATGTTTGGTTCCATTTGAAATCATTCATCATTAAGCCCGTAAGACCCGATGTTATCAAATTATGCAGATACAGAAAGTGTCCACGCCTTCTTTGTGGGCAAAATTAAATTTGTTAAAAATGTCTATGATATACAATGCTCACGTGTGATATAAAACACACTCTCGTTATGCCAAACTCTTCTCATCCTTCATTTGAGCAGTTTCTGACTTCTACATCCTTCTGTCCTAATTAAATATGGAGATAAACAAAACTCTTTGCTTCTTTATTCAGCATACAACAAAATACGCTTTTTTTTTAATGTGTAGGATTGATATTTTAAAAATAATGTTCTGCATAACACCTGTTCAATTTTATGGGTGCACTGTACATGTAAGATACTGTTTACCTTATAGAAAGCATGTTCTGTGTCTACTTAACTGGCTTATATATTAATAATATATAATATAATATACATATATTATATAATATTACATAAAATATTTTAATATGCATTATATATTAATATATATTAATTTTATTTTGTATTGATAGTCCATTATCAGTTAAGAGGATTCATTATCAGTTAAGAGGATTTTGATTTTACTACTTTATCAAAGATAAAAATAAAAAAGGAAAATAAAATGTGTTACATGCGCAGGAAACATATGTAAGGAATCCAGAAGATAATTATCACTGTGTAATGTTTTACAATAGAATGTTGCAGATTATTACTCATTCATATGTTCATTTACTTTTTTCTCTTAATTTACAGCATTGTTTTCCACTTTGTAAGACTTACTTTCTACATCAAAAATAGATCTAATTTTTTGAAATATTTATTCCCATGAAATGGTCACTAACAACAATAATAACATAATTATATTGCCCTTAGCTTCCTTGGATTTAGTTATGTTTGTCCTGCAAAAAAGTATTCACATCGATTTAAATGAGAGAAGCCAGACATTTAATGAGGAGAGAAAGAGAATAAAGGGTTCAAAATTTAACTTTATTTTACCGATAAATACCTAATGGGTGTTGTGTTTTTGCAAATAATTTCAGGGTTTAAAAAAAAATTGCTCTGTAGTTTATTTTAAAACTATCATCATGTAAATAATATTTTATTTTATATGAGTATAATTATTAACCCGTTTCAGTTCAAAATAACACAATCTTTTGGATTCTTCAGACTCTAGTTACTCACTGAGTAGGCAGTCTCTTATTTTAAGTCAAACTTCTATCACTAATCATGGAGGAACAAAAATGTGTCCAAATTTTGAAGGAACATGGGTGTCCCAAAGCTCAGATAATGAATTTTAGCTCTCTCTGGAGAAAAGCCTTTCCTGTATGTAGCCTGGCAATATTCCAAGATTTCTTTTTAAAAGTAACTCCATATGTGTACTGAAAATAAGCTAGTGATGTTTTAAATCAACTGGAAAGAGAGGCTGTTCTTTTCAATATTTTTTTCCTGAGCATAACTTTGAAGTGCAGCATTTGGGGATTATGAAGGTTTGGGTTACCTGCTGAATGAAGGCATGGAAAATTATTTGAAAGTACCCTTTTTTTTTTGAAACTCTACTTTAAACTTATGAAATATCACCTGTGGTTAAGCGAAGGTATGCAACTCAAAGCATTTTTTTTGACCTAAAGACAAAGAGTTAATTTTAAATTGTGATTATATTTTCCAAGTTTTCTATGGCTACAAGATTATAATCAAAAGTTTGTGGTTCACTTCTTTTTAAAGTCAGTGGATGATGGGGACAAGTAAATGCTATTAAATTAAAGAAAATCTGGGTAAATTTATAATGACTTAGGTACTGTGAACAAAACTCAACCGAAGACCACAGCTTACTATGCTCTAATGATTGTCTCACAGCAGGTATTTTAAGCGATTTCATCTCCAAATAAATTCAGCTTGCATCTATTTCTTGGTAATGTGTTCTGAATTTGCTTGATGCATTCAATATTACCTCAAAATATTCAAGTAATATTTTCAGCAAGAGGATAACTGCTGTTTGGCCAAATTTGCATCATGTAAATATGAAGGAAAATGTATTTGAATATGCATTCTTTTCAGAAATCAAAGAAACTGTAATAATGTGTCTTATTTGCATCATGAAAGATATCCTTTGCCTAATATATCACGAAACGCTTGATACAGTTGGATACTAATAGCCTTGTGAAAATATATGAATGGTTATGTATTTAAATATTTAGTTTAGTATGCAAAATATTTCACTATATCCAAACAGGAAGAAGGCTGCATTTTCTTTCAGTGGAAACATAAAATGATAGAAAAGTAACAAAACAGCTGACACTTATTAAAGTAAACGGCAATTGAGTTAAAAACCATGCTGCAGAGATACTGTAAAGAAGTCACTATAGAAACTCAGTGGCAGAGTAAGTCAACATTTACAAATAGGTAAATTATTTTTAATTTACATATTTTAAGTGTAATATAGTAAAGTTTTTAACTTATAGTAAGATAATAACATTCACTAAAATATGTGCTTCATGAAATTCAGGAATATTTATTGAAGTTGTCTATGGTGTGGCTGACACTGCACGAGGGGCTGAGAAGTCAGTAAGATGGAGGAGAAAAAGACAACGTGGGTGTGTGGGAGGTTGTTGGCTTTTGAGCAAGGAGCTAAGTTGCACATGAGAGGAGACATTGTACGTATCTGGAGGAAAAGTGTTCAGTCTCAGGTACTCATATGGGAATATTCTTGTGGCTGTGGCTAATGAACAAAGGCAGGGGACGTTGTCACATAAGAGGTCTAAGAGGTCATAGAGGCAAGATCCCCTTGAACACCATGCAAAGACTGGATTTTAATTAGAGTGAATTAGAGGATTTTGAGCAGAGGGATGACAATATGTGAATTATGTTTCGGCTGAGCGTTATTATTTTGAGAACAGACAGAAAGTGGGCAAGAATGGAGGCAGCAGACAATTTAGGTGTCCATTACAACAGTCAGGGAAGAGATGATGGTTTCTTCAACTCTGGGTTAGAACAGTGGTGATGGTGGATTTATTAAAAAGTGGCTGAATATTACACCAACAGGATTTTGAAAATAGAGTCAGCAAGGCTCAATGATTAATTTCATGAGGAATATAAGAGTAAAAGAGTAAGGGATGGCAGGAGATGAAGTTAAAAGTTTGGAGTTTTGGGGCGCCTGGGTGGCTCAGTGGGTTAAACCGCTGCCTTCGGCTCAGGTCATGATCTCAGGGTCCTGGGATCGAGTCCCGCATCTGGCTCTCTGCTCGGCGGCGAGCCTGCTTCCCTCTCTCTCTCTCTCTGCCTGCCTCTCTGTTTACTTGTGGTCTCGCTCTGTCAAATAAATAAATAAAAAAAATCTTAAAAAAAAAAAAAAAGAACAAACTTAACTATCAAAAAAAAAAGTTTGGAGTTTTCACTGACTGTGCTGGAGAAGCTTGTTAAAGGAGTGGGTTTGGGGAGAATATGTCTGAAACTGACGGACAAGCTAAGTTTGGAATGGTTATTAGATATTCAAGCTGAGTGGTCTGATAGCAATTTTCTATACAGAACTGGAATTAATGTGGAAAGCTAGAGTTGAGATACAAATTTGAGAGTCACATAGTTATTGAGTGTATCAAATGATTAGATCAGATGAGTAGACCCAGTGAGTGAGTGTAAACAGAGATGAATATCTAATGATTTATTACAAAATTAAATATAGTCTTAATTACTTCCTTTTAAAATATTTTCAGGTTCATATATATAAAGAAAGCTCAAGAGACAAAATTGGACAATGTAATATCAAGGGAAAAATAACAAAACATTGACAAATAAAGAAAAGGAAAACAGAATAGCCACAACTATTCTGGGGAACAATTTGCTGTTATGTATTATTTTTGAATATGTGTATGCCTTATGACTTAAAATTTACACTTATGGGTATATAATAAGAACATGTTATGAATATTTATTGTATAGCTCCAAAAAGACATATGGAAGGGCTTTTATTGAACCACTGTAACTCAGCATCTATCAGAAAAGAAAGGGAAGCATAGGTGTGAGATATTCAAACACTAGAATATTATTCAGCTGTCTTATTGTATAAAGCAGAACTATATGTATCAAATTTTGATTGGTTTCAGACATAGGTCAACAAAGCAAAGTGTAGAGTATTTTGTATAGTTTTGAAATCCTTTTGTCTCAATGAAATATAAATATTATGCATATATGTAGATATATATATTGTGATATTTATATGAAATGAAATATGAAGGCCTTATTGGCTTCAAACTTAATTATAATTATTGCTTTCTGGGTACTGGAGAGGAAACACAGAGGATCACAATATTACTTATACTGATTTATTTATCAAAAATTATAAAATGATCTGATGCAACTACATCAGAATGTCTTCGTTCCTTATCTGTGTGTATGCTATTTTATGTTCTTTTTCTACACATTTTTACATCTTTTTAAAGGAAAAAAAAATCCGTGTGTGTGTGTGTGTGTGTGTGAAAGAGAGTGAGAGAGAGAAAGAGAAAATTGAATTAGGAATATTTCCAGAAATTGAGTCACTATGCTATAGAGTTGGATTGCTCATAGAACTATTAAATCAATTGTAAGATACTTGGCTCTTATTAAAGGGCTTTACTAAACTCTATTATTAACTTTTCCCAGTGAAGACGTTAGTGTTTTCCTTCCACTAGTTTCTCATCGTCAACTATAAATTCATAGCATCACCCAGCCCAAAATGAAAAGGGAGGAAACAGGCTACATCTTAAAAGGAAAATTTCAGCCCCCACACAACCTGGTTTGAACTGAAATAGACATCATGGGGAGAAAATTCACAAACAGCAGATGTTGTGGTTCACTTTTCAATTGTTGATATTAAACAAGAACACCTCTGAGATTCCACATCCTGTGTTTATGGATTGTAGTTAAAATGGTAAAACGGTATATTCTGGTACTTTTAAATATTTTATGATGCAAGGCATTTATGATGAAGAATCATTTTACTCACAAAATGTTAGATTTCTTCCTGTATTCTATTTATTTTAACATGGAAGAACACTACATCTTTAACCTGTACTGAATGAGTTTGGAAACAAAGAATAATATTGTGGTACAAAGTGATTTTGTTCAAAGTAAATGATTTTATTTTCAGAGAGATAAATGTTCAACATAACATGTGGAATATTATTTTTAATTGTATTCAGTAAGATTTTGAAAACAATAAATTAATGGAATTGATAAAGATGCACAATCCTCAAATTTAGTAATTTGAGTTAAATATTAGTAATGAGAAAATATCCTGCACTACTAATATAGAATTGTGGTGTTTTTAAATAGATAAGGTAGCAAAAGATAAAACTTGCCAAGTTACTAGTCAGCCTTCCACTAGGTCTACTTAGGTTTACATTCTAGATGTTTTACAGTTACATGAAGAAAAATTATGTTCTTTAAAGCTTCTATTTTTAATTCTTCATATATTTTGCACATGTCTGCTATTGATTACAGAGTGTGAGAGAGTAAAGGTATTTTTACAATGAATTTTCTTTTACCTGAAACAAAACAGTGTGCTTGCTTGTGTGGTTGCAGATTGCCTGGGTTGGAATTATATAAACTCTTTTTATTTTCCTCGCCTTTAAAAATGAGGCTCATTGTTTTGTGAAGATTCAGTAGGATAATATATAAAGGTATGAAAGTACATTAAGGTACACTAAAAATGCTTGGCAAGGGATGCCTGGGTGGCTTAGTGGGTTAATCCTCTGCCTTTGGTTTAGGTCATGATCTCAGGGTCCTGGGATCAAGCCCCGCACTGGGCTCTCTGCTCAGCAGGGTGCCTGCTTCCACCTCTCTCTCTGCCTGTCTCTCTGCCTGTTTGTGATCTCTCTCTTTCACTCTGTCAAATAAATATATAAAATCTTTAAAAAAAATGTTTGGCAGCTTGTAAATACTCAGATCTCATCTTTCTATAGCATAATTATTATTGTTGTTGCTGTTGGAAAGAAGTAGTTCTTATAAATGGTCTCTGGCTTCTCAGTATCTGCCTTGGACCCCCTTTAATTCATTCTCCTTTAAGGATTATTTAGAAAATCACATCTGATTACTGCCTTCCCTAATTAAAACTATTAACACTTCTAAATTACCTTTAAGGCAAAGACCAAATATCCATAACATACCCTTTAGTGTCCTGCATAATGCAGCCCTTTCCTTCTTCAAACAATTTTCCCATTGCTTTTTGCCCTCCAGACATACTTTGCCTTCTCAAAATCCTGACCTCCTCCTGGCTTTAGAACAACCTCATATACATGTGATACTTCTACCCACTTAATTCCTATTTATCTTTTAGAACTATGTTCTAAATTCAATTTCTCTGAATCTTCCTGGAAACTCTCCGAAGCCTCTCATCCAGCTCAGTTTTGCTATACAACACACATTTCCTAAAGCTGCATTGTCACTTTTATTATGGGATGATATTTTAACATATTAACAAAGAGAGTTTTCCACCTGGAAAGCATATAATGAGTTAGAGTAAGCATCACGACATCCCACCCAATTGCCCATGACTATGTAAAGTTCATTCAGACTATAGAAAGGAAGAGGAGGAATTAGAATAGTAACAAGAGAGCTCAGACCTTATTGAGTCCCAGAGTAAGGGTAGGTAGGCAGTTTGGGAAATTTAAGAGCTTGGGAAATGGAGGAGCTCAGGAAACTGGCTAGGTCTCTAAATAAAGGCAGGAAATTGACCAAATCCTAAAGTATCTCACTGTACATCAAGATGTAGGAGCATGAAAACAGTCCTACTGATATTTCTAGGCATTCAACCGTGAAACAACTTCGGGTGTCCCCATAGCCTTAGAATGCTGTGGACAGGTTTCCTATACTTCATAAAAGCATAGATGTTCCTTAGAGAACTGTTGTACCAAAACAGATAGGAATAGTATACAGCAGAAATACACAAAGAGTGGAGATGGAAGGAAACCACTGAGGATGTCCCAAAGTAAATGGCAGGCATAGATGCCGCACCATCACCACATCAGTGCTGTTGACTACTAAGTCTGGACTGACCCATCAAGTGATCTCAAGAATTTCGATGAGCCCTCAGAGAAAATACGTCCACTAATAAATTAGAGACCAGAATATAATTTAAGTTCAATTATGAGAGGATAATATAGTTACTTTGTTGCAATATTGTTTTATTGCATGTAGGTATCGGCTCTCTAAAAGTCTGTAACTCCATGTTAGACTGTAAGCTACACAAAGACAGGGACCTTTTCTATCTTACTTCTCTATCTTCATTATACAGTGCAGTCTCTGGCACAGGTTAAGTGAGTATATATTTTCTGCTTGAAATAATAATGATGATGAACAAGATCTGATGTTCCAAGAACATTATGGAAATATGTGTATTTGAATTAAAACTCAGATATTATAAAAAGATTCCTTGACTTAAAGACAAAGCTGTTGCGTTGGAATACTTGGCCAGTCTGGTCCCTAACTCTTACATCTGTAAAATAAACATATTAATAACCTCTATCATTGAGTGTTGAAACAGATAAGGTGAAATGATGTATATGTACCATATATAAGGTTCATTTATTTAAGATCTATATTAATTTATTTTTACTTTCTAACCTCGTGCGAAAGCAGAAAACATCATTTTTCTTAACTCTATTTTGTAGGAAATAAAGCAATGCTCATACATTTATATAGCACGATATATAATCATATGACCTAAAATAAACATTCTTTATAATTGGAAATAGTTCTTCCACACAGATGTAACTATCTGAGGAAATTCTAATATTCCTCATTGGTAGATAAGGAGTTCAATACTTTATCAAATGTTGCCCTTAAGTTATTCTCTAAAAGTATTTAGGGAAGTATCACATCTATTTAGGTCTATGAATTAGTATTCATGGAATTATTCTTTTAGGAGTCATGAGTTTTTTTAGATATTAAATGTCTGAAGATCCACAAATCAGACTAAGCTATTACTATGGACCGAACTGCACTCCCTTCCCCAAATTCATAGATTGTAACTTAACCCCCAAGAACCTCAGAATGTGACTGTATTTGTAAACAGAGCATTTAAAAAGGTAATTAAGTTAGAGTGAGGCCTTCAGGATGGGTCCTAATTCAACCTGACTGATGTCCTTATAATGAGAGTAGATTAGAACACATGGAAGACACTGGGCATACGTGGACACAGTTGAAGGGCCATGTGAGGACACAGCAGTCAGTCAGTCATCCACAAGCCACAGAGAGAGGTCTCAGAAAAAAACAAAACCTGACAACACCTTGAGATCTTGGACTTCCAATCTCCAGAACAGTGAGAAAATAAATTTCTGTTGTTAAAGCCACCCCCAGTCTGTGGTAATTTATTATGGCAGCCTTAGCAAACCAGTAAGACTACCATCAGTATTATTTATTTTTCTGTAATATTCTACAGTGTCAAAATATAAAAGCAAATTTCAACTTCCAAGATAATGATATTTAATACTTTTTAAAAATTTTTTATTTTTTTATAAACATATAATGTATTATTAGCCCCAGGGATAGAGGTCTGTGAATCGCCAGGTTTATACCCTTCAGAGCACTCACCATAGCACATACCCTCCTCAATGTTCATAACCTCACCACCCTCTCCCTCCCCCCACCCCACTCTCAGTTTGTTTTGTGTCATCAGGTGTCTCTTATGGTTTGTCTTATTTAATACTTTCCCGAACTAAACATGACCCAGGATTTCATTTGGGGGTATACGCCCAACAGAAATGTCTGCTGACATCCATGATAAAGCTATTTACAGCAGCTTTATTCCTAACAACCCCAACCTGGAAACAACCTAAATGTGCATCAACAAGAAAGAGGATAAATACATTGTGGTATATTCACAAATGGAATATGACACAGATTTAAACGAATACAGATACATGCAACAAGCAGATGAATCTCAAAATATAATTTTGATTGAAAGAAGCCAGACGTAACAGAATACCTGTTGTGTGATTTTACTTAAATGAGCTTCATAAAGAGCCCAAACTAATTTATGATGATGATGATGGACATCAGACTCATGACGTCAACTGGGTAGGTAGGTAGTGAATGGGAAAGGGAATCTGGGGACAGGTATGATGAAAATTTTGTGTACATGATCTGATTGGTGGTTACAAGAGTGTCTATATAAATTAAAAAAAATCATGGAGCAGAATATTTAATATCAGCATGTATGAGGTGCATGTAATTGCACCTCAATTACAAAACGAAAAATAATATTATCCATTTCATGTTACTTTTTAAGTGGACATTTCATGATGAATAGGTCTCTGTGCTATCAAATCTCTGATACATCTTCCTTAATTTTGAATTTATAAGTTGGGCAGGAACCAGGAAATTATAAATTTTGCCTAGGCAACTTTTCTTGGAAATAATGGCATTATTTCTTCAAAGTATGATAAAACTTTCCTAAACACTTGATCTTTCACATCCTTTGTTTGCACATGTTGTTCCCTACCTGCCCAAGGCACTTCTTTATCCTCTTCTTCAGATGCTTTCCTCCAATATGGAACACTACCTGTTCTTCCAGAAACTATTCCAATGTCACTTTTTGGGTCCTCTTTGAAGCCTCTTTCTACTGTCCAAAGCAGACTTAATTAGTTGTCTGTGTTCCTGAACTTATACTATATTGTAATATGTTTTTATATGTATGCCTCCTGCACTTAAAAGATGCCCAAATTGTTGAACGAACAAGTTAATGGAATAAATTGTATGTAGACTTAACCACGGGTTAAGAGTAAGGTTGGCTCTTTGAATTATGTTAAGGGAATATTTTTCTTTGATTAGAAGAGTTATTCTTCTTTATCGCTCACATGGTAATTTGTGCATTTCTTCTCATAGCTTGAATCAAAGTATAATTTATATGTCAATCTCCCCTACATGCTAGAAAATTTCACAAGTACCAGCACTGTACTTTATTTATTCTTATTATCCCATTACTGCACTTATCAACATTATAGACAGTATTTGGCACTTAACAGATGTTTGTTATATGATTATGAATCAGTGAATTTACAAGTAGTCATTTAAATAATGAATACAAAAAGTTGCCACCTTAACCCATTCATGAGATTTGCCATACTACTAGTTACCA
The DNA here is from genome assembly GCF_922984935.1 of Meles meles. Taxonomy (NCBI): domain Eukaryota; kingdom Metazoa; phylum Chordata; class Mammalia; order Carnivora; family Mustelidae; genus Meles; species Meles meles. The sequence goes on along the minus strand of NC_060066.1, from coordinate 57,184,601 downwards.
TTTTTCTAAGCTGAGCTGAATTTTTTTGAAGACCTCCTACTACCAGAGTACAATTTGCACTGGAAAATTTGAAAATTCCTTCATGGGTTACAAAGTTTCCTAATAAATAATGAAAAATAAATGTTTACTAGGAACCTATCTTGAAAAACAAGAGGAAAATTATGAAAATAAGTTTACCTGACATTGCATTTAACTAAATTTAAGTTTTTGGTGCTCTTAGAATAAAGAATGAATAAAATATTGATTACGGGATATGCATATATGTATAGAATATATATATTCTAATTAATTATGTGGTAATTACGATATGAACTCTTCCATTTTGTCTTTGATTTGAGCATGGCTTTGAATATACTTGTCAATAAAGTCATTAAAGAGTAGTAAAGTGTCTCATCATTTCATCAACTTTCTTGATCCTTTGATGGCTATTGTCATCATCTTTGTTCCAACATTCTTCTTTTATATTAACCATTATAAATAAATCAGATTTTCATTTGTTAATAATTCAACTGTAATTTGAACATTTCTTACTATATCACTTTCACTAAATGCAAGAAATTCTACAACCTTTTCAAGTTTCATAAATTATCTTGACAAAAATTTGTAGTGTATTCTTAGTTTCTTGAGACACTGTCCATCAATTACAGAGACTTAAATACAATTGATGGAGTAAATAATTTTAAACAGATAGCAAATTTTGAATGACCAGTCTTTTAAGATTTACATTAGTAAAAATGCTCCTATAATGACTAGATTTTTGCTTCCTTTCATAACCTCAGAACTCTGGATAGTAACTGTATAATAATACATACTCATATAGTAAATACTCACGAGTAATCTATGGAATAAAATACATTGACTATAAGTGAGAATATATATTTATATATATAACATATATATTAGTAAATATATATTGTTTAAATATATATTAAATTAACTATTCAATATATAAAAATTAAATATATATTATATGTTAAATATAAATACATATGTATTTTTCCAAGTAGCTTTCTACATCATCTATATACATCATTATTCTTCAGAGCAATTATAAGACATATGTAATTTTTATCCTTATTATGTAGATTAAGAACAACAACCACAAAAACAACTTTGGTACATAAGATTAAGACTCTTACCCAAGAGGTAGAGGCAGGCTTCAAACCAGAAAATTCTGAATCGTGAGTTTCTCTACATAAAATGATATATAGACATCCTCTTACATTTTTATAACTCTAACTAACCCTTCCTCAGACCAATCTCAGTTAATGAGGTTTTAGGGAGTTGGGCTAAGTGATCTCTAGAAGCCTTCTATCTCTATAAACACATTAATATTGAACTATGTTCACTGGTACCATTAATTTTGATAATTATAGAATATTTCTGAAACTTTTATGTTCCTAATGCACATTACAAATTTCCATTTTAGTATATGAACAATTCAGAACCCTCTTTGTTACAGAACACTAACACCTCATAAAATGCAGTTTGGAAAATGTTGGCTAAAAACAGGAACTTTTTCCCGTTTAAATTGTTTTACTCTTCATCTTTCATCAGACATTCACCATTTGGAATATGACTGCGTTCACAATGAACTTGATTGTTCAACTCCTAACTGTTTTACGTAAATAGATGTTTCTTTAGATAATGAATTGTTATTCAATATGATTTATCGCTAAAAAGATTTTGAATGGCAATTTTTATGGAAATCAAGAAAAATTCAAATGATATCCAATAAACCCAATCTAATTGCAAATGTCCCTCCTGAATATAAAAACTTGGGAACATTTTTAAAAAGTTTGTTTTCCAATCAGGCAAAATGCAAAAACAGCAAGAAGTTTCCTTCTTTCAGTGTAATAAAAGTAAATTTAAGAGTACCTCCCCAGAATTGTTGGACAACAACAAAATTATTGTGATCTCAATATCCACACTCTTTATAAGATCCTGTCTTTTACTGCTATTCCATGGCCTCCAGTGCCAAATATATCCCAATATAGACTCTCTGCAATTTATGTCCCATATATTAAAAACAAACCACATTTTACAATCTAAAAGGAAAGTAAATTTATTCACTATTTCTTTTTTCTAAAATAGGAAGCTTATCCTGAAGGATAAGGACTTTTTTTAAAGTAACAATCTTCAAAATTAGGATGTGACAGATAGAAGCAGTTAAATATTTCATCAAGTTCAGTACCTTCGCAATTTCAGTCAACTTTGCTCTAACTTTATAGAAAGTGAAACAAGCTTACTATATATCTAATTTCCAGAGATCAGACAGAAATTTTGATAAAACCAAGTAATTCAATATTTGTCGGAAAGCACATAGGTAGAACCTACTTTGTTGTTCTGCCTCCTCTCTGTGGCACCAGGAAGTGGTTTAAAGCCCTATAAAAACACAGGATTGCTGGGGAAACTAATAGGTTGATGTAAGTGGAAATTCAATATAAGCAGGTTTGACAAATGTGGGGAAATTTAACATTGAGCCTCTGGGATTTTTGGCCAGACTTTTAAATTTGATTGATAGATTTAAGAATTTTATATATATGGATTCAATACAAGTGGGTATCATGGTATCAGAAAAGCAATATTATCAACTAAAGAAGTTGAAAAATTCTATCTCCCAGGTATTGAATGTGTAATTTCTTTCTTTTCTTTTCTTTTCTTTTTTTTTTTTAGCTACTAAAGTTAACTGTTGCTATCCATTTGTTTTTAACCTATTCTTGATGTGGTTTTGCATTTGACCATGTTTCTATTTGAGTGTCTTCATTTTATCAAATCAGCATTTAGTGATGTACTCTGAGGACAATCTTTTCTATTACTTTTTGCTTGATTGCAGTTTTGTTTTCTAATGTTATTTTAAAATTCAGTTAAATAAAATGTCTTCTAATTTTGTTTCTCAAAGAAACTTCCTTCATACATTGTATATATTCTTGTATATATCCTCTCTAATGGAAAGGAGAAAAATGCTAAACTATGTGAGTAAAAGTAATATTTTAAAAGATTAGTTTTCCTTTTTCTAGCCAGCTTGGGGAACCCTGAAATCTTAAAGTCAGAATATAGAAAAACAAAATTAGCAGTTATGAATGTGGCCTCACACTGCAATTTTAAAAATATGTATTTGTTTAAAACAAACATCTTATATTTCACTCAAGCCTGTATTAGTTTACTTGGAGGTTCCCTACACATCATAAACATGCATATGTGAGAGATATTGTCATATTTGTGATACACTTCTCTATTATACCAGATCCTATTTAACAAATAATATTTTCATAATAAGTGATATGAATTAACAAATGATGGTCATGATCAAACATATTGGAATTGGTAGATTCTGGACAATTTTGCTCAATGAAACACACATAAATCTAAAATTAAAATGAATCAGTCAATCCAGTTCATAGTATTACTTGCAAGATAGACTGTAAGCATGAACTAGCTTAGCTCTAGAGATATAGATTAAAAATAATAAAGCTAGATAGTATGTCAATGAAAAGAGTATTTGGAAATAGATATATAAATAAATATATATAAATTATATAAATGTATATGAATATGTAGAAAGACATATATATGTGAAAATATATAAACTAGTAGACAAAAATTTATCTTTAGATTTAAAGTTTAGGTTTACTAAAATATTTAAATAGTAATTATGAAATTAATATGGAAATAAGTATTTTAAGTGTTGAAACCTATCCAAATTTAAAAGAAGAATATTTTGCTCTACTAACAGGATTTTTGGTGTTGTTTATTCTCTACAGATCTAAAGGCAATTCACACAAGAATGAAATCTCTATAATATCTATTTCAATAAGATATAATATAGTATATAAATTATTATAAAAAGTCGTTGGACCAGCATTCAATTTCTAACCATTTTTAAATGAATTTTAAAATATGTTTATTCTTATTTCAAATGTAAGACATCTGTAATTATTAAATTCCATGGGAATCTACTAAAATAACATCACTTTTTCTAGAAATTCATATTGTAGCATTAGAGGATACATAAAGTTTAAACCATAAAAATATTGTCCCTTATTAATAAATGTGTTACCTGCTGTTTCACTTACCTGAGTGTATTAGAGTTCTCCAGAGAATATTCCAGAGAATGAGGACCAACAGGATGTTGGGAAGTGCCATGATCTGTCATCTTTCAGCCAGAAGCTAAAGAAAGCCAGTGTGTAGTTCCAAGCCCTACCAGAAGGCCTGAGAATCAGGGGAGCCCATGGTGTGAGTCCTGATCCAGGTCTTAGGGCCCGAGAACCAGGAACACCAATGTGAAGATGAATGTGCCCATTTAAGGAAAGCGCAAATTCACCCTTCCTCGAATTTTTGCTCTACTCAGGCCCTCCAAGGGTTAGATGATGCCCAACTACACTGGTGAGGAAAGATCTTCTTTATTCAACCTACCAATTCAAATGCTAATCTCTTCCATAATCACCTTCTCAGACACATTAAGAATCTTTTTCCAGCTATCTGGGCACCCCTTAGTCCAGTCAAGTTGACGCATATGATTAACTATCACAGTAATTGTCTTATAATCAGTTGGATAGTGATTTAAGTACAGAGTCTGGGCCACAATATAGCCTTATCTATTGCTTTTCCTGGCATACTATCAAAATAAATATAATCGTGCATATCATATATTTTCTCTAAGAAGACTTTTTTTGCATTTGTGTAAAAAGAAGAAAAATGGTAAAAATTTTCAACCTTAGAAAAGAAGAAAATTCTGTCATTTGCAGCAATGTGAATAAATCTGGAGGATATTATGCCAAGTAAAATGTTAGACATAGGAAGACAAATACTACTTGAACTTACATATATGGGATCTAAAGGAATGTAATGATAGAATCAGAGAGTGGAATGATGCTTGCCAGGGGCTGGGTGGTGAGGGAAAAGGCAGATATTTGTCAAAGGACACAAAGTTTCAGATATGCAAGATGAATCAGTTATGGAGAGCTAATGTAGAGCAATGGGATAATGTTAATAATATTATATTATATACTTGAAATTTTCTGAGAGTGGAAATTTTTTTCCCCTTAAGAGTTATTTTTCCTTTACTTATTTGAGAGAGACAGTGAGTGTGCATACACATGCACTCATGATCGTATGTGTGAGTGGGGCGGAGTGCAGAGGGAGTGGATCCCAAGCAGACTCCTGCTAAGTGCAGAGCCTGAGCTGGAGCTTAAGGTGGGGCTTGATCCCAGAACCCCGAGATCATGACCTGAGCCAAAGCCAAGACACAGAGGCTTAACCAACTGGGTCACCCAGGCACCTCACTGAGACTGGATCTTAAGTGCTCTTACCACATGTAAAAAATAATCACAATATCAAGGAAAGGACTTATTGTGGTAATCATTTCACAATGTACATGTATGTCAAATCATCATGTTGGATATCTTACATATCCATAATTTTGTCAATTATATCTCAATAAAGGTGAAAAATCTATATCATCATATATGACAATAGGGAAAAAATGTAGTAAGGGCACAATTTCGTTATTCTTCAAATGTATGAGGATCTACAAAGAAGAGAAGATACAACACGAAGCTTGTTGGTGTTACAGCTTCAATGCAAGTTTGGCCACGACACCACTTTAAACCATGTTATGTATCAAGACATCACAATAGGCCCTTCATTAACATTATCGTAAATATTAATACAAACTGAAAAAAGAAAACATAAAAAGGATTACTTTTGTCATAAACCATCACACATTTACCAACACCTAAGTCCTCTTTTGATTTTGGTAATTTCAAGCAGTTCTTATGAAATTGTAATTAAATTGAATGCATACATTGGTGTTTGTAACATAGTTTAATTTTATATAAGAATCTTCATTAATTTATGTATTATTTTAAAAGCACAATTTCATTTCCATAATTTACCTCCTAATTTTCTAAGCTAAGAGCACTGACACCTTTTTTTCCCCTTTCTTTTTATTATCCTTTTTTTCAAGGTTTGATTATTTTTTCCTTTGGAATTATTATTTTTAGATATTTAACCAAAGTGTTATTACAACATCAAAGTTTTTCCTGTCTTCTTTTACATATTACCTACTATTCTCCAGAAATACTATACAGTTTTTATTTCTGTACATAAGATCTGAAAGCCAAATATTGGTTCATTCTTTTCAAAACTTTAAAGAATAATATATTATAGCATTGGTATACATGAATAATTTTCAGAGTTAAGCTTTTTTCCTATGTTTTTCATTGTGCATTTAGCTATACATTTCACTTTATATTATTGAATGTATCAAGTTTCAGTGACATTTTTAAATGCACAGTTTTCTCCGAGGCACCATTTATTCATTTATTCCACAGATATTTGCTGAGGTCTTACTTGGAGGACCTAACATACCCTGTAATGGGAAGACTTCCCCATAGTCAGTCACATCGAAGACTTAATACAGCATCAGCCAAGCTGTATGACAGTGTCCTACACTGTGTGAAGCACCAGCTGATGCGGATACTTAATGGTTTTTGCCACCCAATCTTTACATACTCTAGGATAACAAGGTTACAGTTTGGGCTTTGGTGACCCACCACTCTCTCCCTCTGCCCACCTGCATTAGGGAAGACTGATTCCTCACCACCCACTCTCCTGCAACCCAAGCAGACTACGTTGTCCAGGCCTGTCATTTAGTGCATTTCCTTCGTAGACCTCAGTGACTGCTCAGAGAGGGACCCATCATCAAATGCAGCCAGTGACGTGTACCAAGACTCCTCCTTCTTCCTACAACACCTGGAACACAAGCAGAGCTGCTGGAGCAGCCGGAGCTGCTGCTGCTGCCACAGAGATCTTGCTGGGACCCGACACTGGAGAAGCTGTTCTCTTCTGGAGACCAAGAAAGCTTCAGCTCAGCCATATAGCTGGAGAGTCCACTCACTCATGCTGACGCCCGGATCGCACCTGCTTGCACAACCACGCCAGTCTGCATGTTTGTTTCAGGCCTCAGTGAGTTAAGTTTGTACTCACTTCCAATCTAAACAATATCAATACACATTCTGGGTTCATAATAAATGCAAGACGATAAAACGATCCCTGTTCTATTGGACTTACAAGGCCAATAGACTAGTTAGACATAAAGATCTTATCAGAGAATTATGAATATGGGGCTTGAGTGTCTGTGGTACGGTTGTAGCTGTGATAAGTATGAGATATCTCTAACTTAGGTTTCCCCATATTAGGTAGACCTCTGGGATCCAAGGCTTTATCAATCTGGAGAGTATATATATATTGTATGGGGTTTTCTGCGAGTACTTGAGAAACAGCATACCCAAGGACAGATAGGTAAGTAAATTGGAGTGGCATTTTAAACACACGGGAAATAGCACACAAAATCATGTGGTAGGAAAGAATGTGAGCAAAAGACTAGAGAGTCTGTGGGAAATTACTGAGTGAAATTTGAGTGGGACGAGTTTGAATGTTTGAAACCCAGGATGAGACTTTTGCTAATTACATAGTGAGCAAACATTAAAGAATAAGAAGGGGCTCTGGAAAAGGGACACACACGCTGAGATTTGCTATTTAAGGAGATAACTCCTATTGCAGCGTGGAGAGTGGGTGGTCGAGAGAGGAGTGGAGGCACGGCTTTGTTAGATGAGGTGTGGTGGGAGAGGGCCCCGGGAAGAAACCTAGTACAACAAAACACATACACACATACACGGTGAGCATGGTTTGTGGGACCGCAATAGAGGAAATGCTTATTTTGCCATTTTGTCTAAAACATAAATAGGCTGGAAGCCATATTCAAACTTTGTTTTGATTTCACAAGTTTGGGTTTTTTGTCCTCGTACTACAAATGGGAATGAATGAAAGCAACTCTAAAATTTGCTTAATCCAGATTTTTAAAAAAATGTACAAGTAGTTTCACAAGAATATTACTTCATTTATTTAACTATTTTCCTCATTTGCCCAACCCACTTTTAAGTATAAATACAACTTGAAAGTGTTCTCATGAGATTCACTTCATGAAAGAGTTTTTAAAACTCAAAGAAAAACCGTTCATTTACTTACTTGATTTTTCCCTTTCCTTCCTTAATTTTCTTAAGTGATAATTTTAGGTAATATCACTGAATATTTACTAAAAATCTAAAAATCAGTAATTACAATTTAGTGATAACATGAAAAGCAAGTCTTCTCATTTTCAAACTGACACTGGCTAATTATTAATTCAACCATTTCATGTCATAGTTTATCACATATAAAATTATTAAAAAACACATTAAAATGGCATGAAAGATAATTTTAAAAAATAAAATTAGCAACTCTTATTACAAATATTTTAAGTTTGTATATTTCCTTCAGATACATATGTATATTTATTTCTGTGATTTTAATAAAAACAAACATGCATTAATCTCTACTTGATACAATCCATTTCTTAAGCATAGTCTTCATAATGATGATCTTATGATTACATAACATCCTGTTGAAATGTCTGTCATCGTATACAAACTTTTCCTCTCTTAGCTGACAATTTATTTCAAAATTTTTACTATTTTAGATAGTACTGTGACAAATGATTTTATATTGCATATTTTTAACATATTGCCATTGTCTACTTTAGGAAATAGAGTAGCAAAATCAACCCTGGTTAAGAATCATGGCACTATATAAAAAACCCACTTGACTTCAAACTACCTAGTACCAGTTACTTGATTCAAATGAAAATGTTCATTTTAGTAGTTTGATTCTGCCTGTTTTAGTACACTCAATCAAATTCAATTGCTCATTATTGTCTTATTATTATTATTATTACTCTTAATACTTGGGATCTCTCAGCAACAATGATTTGCATATGGTTTCCACCAAGTCAGGAGCAGTTTGGGCATCCTCAAGTCACCATTTTTTTTTCCCCAAATACTATCTTGGAACTAGTAGTTTTGCTTCTTATGAATAAATTTTAAAGAAATTTTTCTTTTTGAGTTACAAGATTTTGTCTTATGTTTACAATTCTAAGGTGAAAGAAATGTAAGCAAAAGAACTTTGTTTCCATATGCTTATGTAGCTGATCAGAAGGGGGAAATATATGTGCTTCTTTTCTAGACATCTGCATATTAATTATTTACACATTTACTCATCTATTCATCATTCATACATATGCTTATCGGTGATTCATATGAACATGGTTCCAGGCATACCTTGGAAAACAAAAGTTAGCCTTTTCCCTCAAGGACTTTATCAGATAAAGCTGACATTTGAGAGCAAATACCTAATAGGAGGAAATAATAATATAAGGAAAGTACTGAGTGCTAAGGGAATGGCACCCAATTTCTTTATAACCCAATAGGTAAGAGCCTGGCTTAATTCTGGGGCCCATTGTTGAAAAACTTTTAGGTAAATTCCTGATTCAGAGTAGTAAGTCTGCAGATTTCTTCTTTCTAAAAGAAAAGAAAGGTTTGTATTCTTTTACATTCTTTATTCTAGGACAGTCCTTGAAAAATGCTATCATATATAAGCTCATAGTAATCAATTTGGTTTGACTTATGAGGAAACTTTCACCTTGTAAATTAAGCTTTTTTTCTTATCACTTTACATTATTCTCGCAATAATGAGATAAAGCATAGGAATATAGATTTTGACAAATATTACCAAATTAAATTATAAAAAGGATTTTTTTCTCTAGTTGTATTGAGATGTAATTGACATAAACACTATAAACTTACCTTTACCTTTATAAACTTAAAATGTGCAGTTGATTTCATTTTTTGATATTTTATTTATTTATTTATTTCTGAGTGAGAGTGGGGGGAGGGGCAAAGGGAAAAAGATAATCTCAAGCAGACTCCCCATTGAGCACAGAGCCTGCTGCAGGACTGATCTCATGACCCTGAGATCATGACCTGAGCTGAAATCAAGTGTCAGACACTTAACAGACCGAGCCACCTAAGTGCCTCAATTTGATTCCCTTAAATATTGAGAAATGATTACCACCATAGCATTAGCTAATATCACCATTACATCATATAATTACCATGTCCCATTTATGATGAGAACATTTAAGATTTACTGTCCTACAAACTGTATGACATAGCATTATTAACCATGATCACCATGCTATACATTAGATCCCCAGAACTTATTCCTCTTATAACTAGAAATTTATACCCATTGACCAATATCGCCAACATTTCTCTCTTCCAGTCTCTGAGGATCACTGTTCTACTCTCTATTCCTATGGTTTCAGTTTTTTTAGATTTCACATAAAAGTGACATCATACAGTACTTGTCTTTTTCTGCCTTACTTCATTCATGTCCTGAGGGGCTTGACATCTCTTCAGGTCAGGCAACTGGGTCTACAGTATCAACAACTGCGTGGTCCTTGATGAGCACTGCAGGGCATCATAATGGTTGCAAGAGTTCCTGGTGTCCACAGAATCTTCCAGGCCAAGTCACTCCTGTGGGGAGTCCAGGCCAAGTGGGGCAGCAATGGTGGTAGCCATTACTGGTTGTGTGCGCACTCCTGTTTGAGAGACTATCTGCAGTTACCTATTTAGTGGTAGTGGCTGCTTGCAGATGCACATATTGTGGTGGGAGCCCAATAGATAGCAGGTGCTGGGTCAACTTTGGGGACACTGGTAGCTGTGGAGATCCTGGCTGTCACGGTGTACCACTGGGTTTCGTCATGGATGAATGACAGTAGAAGCCAGTGATGGGAGTTGTGCAAGGCGTGCCCAGGTGCACAATGAAAGATGCTAGCTGAAGATGAGTGCAGTGGTGTAGGCTAGTGATGAGATACAGGGCCTCATCTCTGTCCATAAGCATCTGTGGGGACCCTGGCTGTTGGAGGTACTCTCCTGTAGATGCACAGTTTTCCTCAGGTTATGATACATCATGGAAGTCAGTGTCAGGCATGAGGCCAGTGGCATCTAAGTGCACTAATAGAGGGGCTAGCCCCGAGTACACACAGGATGGCGAGTGGCTGCAGCAGGAGAAGGGAGGGGTTCAGGTGTCTGGTGTCAGTGAATATGAAAACGTATGAGCCAAAGACTGAAGAAATCTGAAGGGGATGCTGATAGCCTTTGGTTCCTTCTTCAGTAGTCTGAACTGTTGGGTTTGTCTCTTGAGCAGGTCACCGTGATCTGTGATTGCTCCTGCTCCATGACTGCTATTGGTGGCTTCTGCTTTTCTTGTTCTTATCAGGGTCTCAATATGTCTTGCTTTTCTGGTCTGAATGGGGTGAAACTGGAGCTGGGCCCTGTACAGTGGCCTGAAAGGCTGGAAAAACTGGCTTCTCACCCCATTCTTCCTTCTTATTGAGGGGAACTGTCTAGCTAGAAAGTTGGCTCTTGGATCTGAGCAATGCTAGCTTGGGCGATAGGATGATGTAAGAAAACAAAGCTGTCTCTTTTCTCTTTTTGTGTGGTTATTCTCAGATTTTTTGTTCTACTGGATTGCTGAAGTTTCTTAAGTGAACTCCAGAGCTGTTTTGAATATGGATAGCTGTTAAACTGTTGATCTTTGTGAGAGGACAGGAGCTTGAGTCTTCTGTACCACCAGAAAGTGTGAAAAGGATTTCTGATTACTTTTACAGTTAGAACTTTTTTACTGTGTCTATTATTATTATTATTATTTTTTTTTTTGAGAGGAGGGGGAGACACAGAGGGAGAAGGAAAGAAAGAACTTTAAGCAGGCTCCATGCCTAATGTAGAACCCGACCTGGAGCTTGATCTCACAACCTTGAGATTATGACCTGAACTGAAATCAAGGGTCAGATGCTTAACCAACTGAGCCACCCAGGCTTTAATTTTAAGTTCATCTCAAATGTTCAACTTGAGAACATTGTACTAGATCAGTTTATGTCATTCACAAATCTGATGAGCTATTCTTCCAAGTATATAGAGGAGCAAACAAAAAATGCTAGCCCCCCAGCTCTCCCTATAGATTGATAACGATGCCATTAATCCTACTTATCCTTATCATAACTTAGCAGTTAAGAGCAGAGACCTAGGATCCAGACTGCCTGTATTTGAATGAATGCCAGCAGCTCTACTGTTAGGAATAGCTTTTTGATCATTGCTCAGCTGTGAAATGAGCAGTAAAATTAGGTTCTATCTTACAGGTGCGAATTAGATGGCTTACTACAGGGTAAAACACAAAACCATGACAACACACATTACATGTAGAATAAGTAGGACTGTTAATAGTATTAAAGTTCTTCAGACATTTACAAACCTACCTGTCCTCCTTGGCTACTTTCCGATCTGTTATCATCTTTCCGAAATACATCACAAGAGATAATTACTTCAGATAATATACAAGAAAAATATGAAGTGTTTAGTTTCAAAAATTTTAAGATTTCTTATCTTCTCTGTTAATATAACTTAGAATATGCTAATTTAAAAATTCCTACATTCATGAAAACAACTGGCTAGAGAAGATGACATTTTGTGCAGAATTTTTATTTATATTCTCTACTTTCATAAGAAAATTTGTCCCCTGACAGCTTTAAGTGTCTTCAAATATTTTTACATTGTTATGAGACAAAATAAGAATAATTTCTGATTTAATAATTCATGATGTTTCAAGGATTTTTCCAAAACGTAAATTGTTCCTGTTCCCATTTTATTACCTATTACATAATATTAACATATATAACAGATGAATCTCAGAAGGGTATAATAATATTAATTTTAATCTGACCTCTGATTAGATTTTTATTATCTCTTCCACTATGTATTATCCACACTAATACTATAATAGGCTTTTGTATGTAATAATCAAAGATTTATTGCATTATCCTTTTAAAAATATCAATGTGTTATGCATTGAATCATGATTAAAAAGTTTGCTACTTGAGTGGAGGATATTTTTCAACTCTGAAAAAAAAATGGTATTCCTTATAAAAAGCAACAGTGTTTTTAAAGTCTATATGACTATTTGAAAAATATGAATATGTGTATTGTTCTTAAATAGCTGCGGATGGAAAGATAACATTGAAGACATACCCATATTCCCTCATATATTCCCCAGTCAGCTTCAGAACAATCCTACATTGTCCGCCATGCCTTATAAATAAAAGGGTAAATGTTTATTTAACATATGCATATTCATTTCCTTAATATTCCAGATTTATAATGCGAAAAAATGTGCTAAACCAGCATTTACATATACATATACATATACATATATGTATTTTTTTATTTTAATTTAATTTTAATGTATTTTTTTAATTTATTTTAATAATTTAATTAATTTTAATGTATTTATTTAATTTAATTTTAATGTATTTTACATTACATATACATATATATATATATAAACTTTGGAAGAGTTTGGGAAAACATCGGACTTAGAAATCCTTCTCCTCTGCACTTCTTTGTGTTCTGGGCAAGCTTAATTGTGTAGAACATACTAAGCTTCCTATCCTGCACCCCGCCACCAAGTGGGGAACATTGCGCTTTGTTTCTCTCCATTCTTGTGACACCCAGCAGAGAAGCATGCAAGCTGGGTCCCTGTTTTCTTCTGACCATTAGGTTTTCCTTCTGGCCATTGAATTTTACAAGCTGCTAATGTGTAACACAGCCTACTGAAAATGGTTGCAAGATGAAAGAAAATAATTTGAATTACATAGTCTAACTACTTTACTCTCCATCATAGTAGAACTGCATTTTGATGTGAATTAAGTTTTCATGAAATTGACATTATTTCAGGGAAAAATTGAGTCACTCCTATGTCTTGTTTTTGTTTTTAATCATACCTGTTACCAAAGAGAAAAGCTACACACATTTATGTTATACATGAAATACCAATCACACAGATAACACTCTGAGTTAAACTTTTTCAGTCAACTAAGAACATTAAAAATAGCAATGGCAAATCTGTAGTGGGGAGATTAAAGCCTTCTTTTAAATAAGAAAATAAGATTGTCTCACTGCATTTTTCATGGTATATAAATTCATTAGCCCTCTACACCTCAGTTGCTCATAACACCCAAGGCAGAATCTTCCCCTTCATTTAATGGCTTATAGAAAGTGTAAAGGACACTATTCTACGCACTCTGATGCTTAGGCAAACAAGGATCATACAAGGAGTTCTCAATAATCTTTTGTACCCTCTTAGAAAAATGGATTGTAAGCCATGTGAGGGAAGAGATTCATTTTTAAGTATCTTTTTATTCTGTGCCCTCTCATTTCAGTCATGCAACTCTAGTACATCTCACAGGTTTGATACATGTATATTCAACTAGAAATTACAGGAGTTATCCCCCATTAAGCTTTTGTCTTCTAAAAATATCGGGAATACACCGCAACTGTTAGCATGTCTTGCACATTCCAAAACCCTGAAAAAGCCATACAACAGAAGCTATTGCTTACCTGCAAGATTTCCAGAACTGCCCCTTAAAGAGAAGAAACATGCAAAAGGTGAATTAGGAATGAAATAAAAGCAAACAGCTACTGTCACACCTAAAACAAACAAACATGTAAACAAGCAAAGAGAAAAGCGCCCTCGAGCTCTCAGAGCATGAGAGCCTGTGAATCATGATCAGTCATTGGTCAGGGCTTTGAACTACTGGGTTCGAAAATCTTAAGAAGGGTAGGACAGGACCAAACAATTTGTGTAAGGGATCCATTGTAAAAATCTCAATATTTATCAAAGTAGGTAAGGAAATTCTACTGTAAGCAAGTGAAGCAGCAGCAAAATTGAACAGAGTAGGTGATGATACCTAGACACAAAATTCCAGAACATATGAAAATACATCACATACAAAACTAAACAGAACAAGGGCCCATTCTATCTTTAGGAAAAAAAAAAAACAACAACAAAAAAACCTGATTTGAATTAAAACAACCTCTGGAGGTAGACTAATGTATATAATAAAAAACGAGTAAGTGTAAGGCGTGGGAAAAGTTCAGACATTCCTTCCGCATATTGAATCAATTAATAGCATGTACAAGGAAACCCTGATTATTTGAAGGAGTGGAGAAAAATGACTTGATTCTTTACAAGTAGTACAGACTATTATTAGTATTCCAGATAGACTGTGTTGTAGAGAGTCCATCATAGGCTTTGATCTGTCTGCATCCACAGCTGGAAATTCTACGCCTGGCTCTGGAAGCAGTGCGATCTGACAGTGGACTCCATCAGGAAAGTGAGTTAATGGTTGCAAATGTTAATCAGTGGATCAAAGCACAAAAGTGAGTGCAATTGGGTTCTTTCTAAAAACTGGTTTAATTTCGATGGACCAAAGCAATTAAAACATTTATATTTTACTTCTCAACTTACCCTTTATTTCTTATCTATAACTCCTTGATTTGTTCTTTCTTACCCTCTCCTCTCCCTTTTCCTCCCTTCCTCCCTTCCTTCCTACTTTCCTTCCTTCCCTCCCTCCTTCTCTTTTCTCCTCTCTCTTACTTTTTTTCTGACTTAATATTTTAAAAATATTAATTTTTTAATATTTTAAAGATTTTATTTATTTGACAGACAGAGCGCATGAACAGGGGACAGAGGGAGTTGGAGAGGGAAAAGCAGGCTCCCTGCTGAGCAGAGAGCCTGACATAGTGCTTGGGGCTTAATCCCAGGACCCCAGATCATGACCTGAGCCAAACGCAGACACTTAACTGGCTGAGCCACCCAGGTGCCTCATATTTTGTATATTTTTAGCTTAATGAGTAATCTGTGATTCAAGTGATTAGATCAATAAAGTTATTTAAAATATATGATATAGCAGTGCCTAGGTGGCTCTCTCAAATAAATAAATAAATAAAAATTTAAAGAGATATATACATATGACATAATTTAAATATGCACACCACACATACATGTCCATTCTCATTTACACATGTCCATTCTCACTGCTATTGGAAATTCACTTAAGAGATATCTTATTGTATTAGAGATATCATACTGGTTTGGGTTATGCAGCATCTAACAATAACAATGACACCGAAGCAAGCCAAAAAAAGAGCAAACTAATATTTTTGTCTTAATTCCTATATGTCCAGACATACTTGTACTGTCAGAACGCCTTGCTGAGGGAGTTGCTAAAACTTGTCATGATTTTATAATTTTGAAAATGAAATTTCCACATAATATTGTTATTATTTTAATATATAATATAATATAATATAAGTAGTCAAAAGGCTGGTTATCATAAGGAAGAAATATTTCATAGTAAAAGGCAAGAAGTGTTCTAATAGAAATAAAGAGAATTTGCTGAAAAAGAATCTGTGTTAGTGTGAACTGATAAAAGAGTGAAAGTATCACTTCTCTAAAATTCCCTTAGAACAGGAAAACTACCACCAGTGTGTGAGACACTTAAAGACATCATCCATGATACTAATGAAGTTTAAATGACCAATTTCATGCTGAATATGGTGAACTTTTTAAGCATTGAAAATTTGTTCATGAAAAATTCAGGGGGCATTAATGCACTTAACCAGTGCGCCAAATTCATAGAAAATGGATCAGAAATTGCACCTTACAAGCATTCTTCCTCCTCCTCCTCCAATTCCTAAGCGCCCCCCTCCTGTTTCCCTCCAGTTGTCTTCACTATGTAGAATTTTCTATTTTCCAAGCTTGTTTATTTGCCTTGCTTCAAATTTGGTAAGTGTTTTATTTCTTAGAGCATCAACCCTACCTATACTAGAATCATTGATATCTTTAACTACCACAAAGTTTGAAATTTGTCATGTTTGTTGTGCTTGCTTATTAAGCACATAGAAAGCAGATCCTATTTTCTAGCTCTGGTATGTTCTGATACTTTATATAATGGAAACTGTACTTATAATTACTTTCCAGTGTTCATTCTAATGTTCGTGCCAACCTACTTAAATTTTAAAATTAAAATTTTAAATTTAAATATGCATTACTGAAAATAATGTGTTTTAACATTACTTTCATCATTCCTAATTCCCAAAGTGGTAAAGGTGGAGAATGTAATTATGCCTTGTCTCTCAGACTCTAAGCATCACCGTCTGTTAGCTACTATTTAACCAAACTATCCTAGCATTCCAAGGCACTTAAACTCCCATTGTTTAGAAGCTCTCATGCCTAAACACCTGGGGACAATTTTTGCCTCAAAACATATGTCCTCAGAATACCTCAAATGTTCTACTAGTGCTCATGCAACTTACTATCAACTGTAGAGGTATTTTATGCATGCATGCAATTTATTTTATTGGGACTGCTTGGTTACATTGACTTTTTAGTTTTCCTAATAAAATTGCAAGAATTCAAAGATAGTTTAAATATTTACCCAAGGCAGCGTTAATTAGGCTAAGTAGGGCTGTTTTATTTTTAAATTTTTGTTTTTGTGTTTGTTTTTGCTGCTGAAAAGATATATATAATTGACTAATACAATTTTTAATTTCAATATGTAAACTCTTTAAGCATCTCTGAATTCCCTCAAAATTTTGATTATTTTTGTTTTTGTTTTTGCTGTTAACTATTTTTTGTTATCTTATTATTTTTTTCCTCTTCTATTAGATATAAATGTACCAGCTTCCAGTTACCAAGCTGCCTTCTTAGTCAGTTTTCCTTTAACTTCTGAGTCTTCTTATTTGTGCATTTTTCATTATTAAAACATATATACATTTAATAAAGAAAAGTCTTTTGTCCCATTTTGTGGGAATTATTTGCCTTAGCAGTGCTATATGAGGGCTCTTTCCAAAAGATTTAGAGTAGCTCCAATAAATTTTAAGCGGCAGATTCTTATTTGTCTTTAATTTTATCAACATAATGTACATGGAAGGTCTGCTTTTTTGGGGTACTCTGCAAAGATGTATTGTGAGACCTTAATTTTTCTTTTTAAGATTTTATTTTTCTGTTTGTTTGAGAGAGAGAGAGCAAAAGAGTGAGATAGAGCATGAGCAGAGAGAAAGATGCTTTTCTCTCAGCTGAGCAGGGATGCTGACTCAGGGCTGGATCCCAACACTCTGGAATCAAGACCTGAGCTGAAGGCAGATTCTTAACTGACTGAGCCACCCAGGTGCCCCAGAGACCTTGATTTTTAAATATGTATTTTTGTCAGTCAGCATTCTCTGTGTAACATGTCACTTCTACATGTAGTGACCCAAAACAACAATTATTTAACCCATGCTTCTGTTGGTCTGCTGGGTATTTGTTATCTTTCAGGTGACTTGTGTGTGCAATTAGCTGGGGATATATGGAAAACTGGCTAGTGGTTGGATGATACAGAATATGTTCACAAATAAGTGAGATGTTTGACAGGTTGTTGGCCAAGGAGATAAGGACGACCAGGGGCATGTGTCTTATTATTATACAAGCTATCCCTGGCCTTCTTGGTGTTTCAAGAGCAATAAGGGAGCAAGCCCCGATACAGAAACACTTCCCAAGCATTTACTTGCATCCTACTTGATGATACAACATTGGTCAAAGCAACTTAGAAGACTAGCAAAGACACAAGGGATGAGAAAGTTTTCCCTCCCTCTTGATGGGAGGGAAAAAAACGTATGGGCATTTTTGTAAATTGTCCTACATCGAACTAGAGTTCAGAGTGTCAATCCTTACCCTGTTCTGTGACCTTAGGCAAGTCATTTGCTGCTCTTCTTTTCTGCTTCTCCAGTAAAATGAGATGTTGGATTATATGATGTTCAAGTTTTTCTACTTCCTTTGTTTAAAAGAAAATCTTTCAAAGAAATATTGAAAACCAATAATTATCATAGTGTTTGTTTTTCATTTCATTTGCCATAAGTTTTGACATATCAAGTGTTGCAGTGAATTAATAAATTCACTCTTGAAAATTCAAGTTCATTTTTAGAAAATATAAATTTAAAATACATAGATTAGAAAACTGGCCCAATTGTATTTTTTTGATTATAAGGTAGTGAAATAATTTAAATTGATAAATGATGCAATATTTTTTATAGCCACTAAAAATACATAATTAGAATTTCAGAGTCTCATATTAATTTGTATTCAAATAGTTGTCTATCAGAACAGATAATGTCTTTCAATGAATTGTAATATATCCATTTAAAAAGTACTATATTTTGTCATTTAGGTGGTTCAGTCAGTTAAGCCTCAGGTCATTATCACTGCTCAGCAGGGAGTCTAATTCTCCTTCTCCCTCTGCCCACCCCCCCAATCCTGGGCTCTTTCTCTTCTCTTAAATAAATAAAATCTTTAAAAAAGTATAAAAATTACTATACCCATGTGTATTATATATTATTTAACTTAGGACAGAATGTGTACTTTTCTGAATCCATTCTTTCTGCCATTAGAAAACATCTTCAGGGGCACCTGGGTGGCTCAGTGGGTTAAAGCCTCTGCCTTCTGCTCAGGTCATGTTCTCAGGGTCCTGGGATCCAGCAGCATTGGGCTCTCTGCTCAGCAGGGAGCCTGCTTCCTCCTCTCTAGAGAGGAGGAAGCCTCTCTGTCTACTTGTGATCTCTGTCAAATGAATTAATAAATAATCTTAAAAAAAAGAAAACATCTTCAAACAGTCATGAGGATTAGGGACATTCACTATCATTGTCTTTTCAACTGTGTGCAGACTAGGAGAAAACAAAGGAAGATTGCTTTTGTTGTCCTGATTGTTGATTTCAAAATGCAAGAAAGCCAAACTTTGGAGAAGATGCAAAGGCAGCTTGCTAAACTAATTCCTCATTTCTTCTCTTTAACCCTTTCCTTACTCAAAGTTCCTTACTCAAGACTAAGCTCATACCCTCTTCCACCACCTCTGGCCAACAGGGCACTATTGACTGAGTATCCCAGTGTCCTTGAGGTTTATTTATTCCTCACCCACAAGCTCACTCATTCTCTTGCCAAAATTTGAGTGAATGAGTCACATGGTTTGGAATCACCAAATTATTGGTGTGGATGTTAGCTCTGCAGCTTTACAAATATAATTAGACAATTCGGTCAATGTGTCTAACCTTCAATTTCTCTATTACTAAAATAGAATTGATAGTACCTTTTTTTGCAGAGTCATTGGAATATTAAATGAAATTATTCTTAACAAAATTCCAAAGTAAGCATTCAAGAAATTGGAAGTGGTTATTTCCCCCACAAGATGAGCCATTTTCTTAGGAAATTGTTTCTAAACCTGCAGTACCTTGTGAGATTTGATCTTGTTGACTAAATAGTTATGTGAGTCTAGCCTGTTTTTTGTACTCTGTACCACCCTTACAATGAATCATCTACTAAGGACTCTTAACAGATGTGTAATCCAAAATAAACAGGCCATTGTCTTTGCATCGATCTACTCATATTACTAACCTTCAAGTTATTTTTTATTCCATATTCCTTAGTACGTATTATTAACTGACCACTATAATAATAGTCCAAATGCAATAGAGATAGAGCATTGTTATTTTTATGGTAGTTTTCCCCTTAAAAGACGTTAGTATTCATCATGTTTTCTATCAGTCTTTCCTAGAGTTCTGAGTAATCAAGTGTTAAAATTAATGGCGCTGTCCGTCAGGATAAAACTATACCTATTATTAAGCTTCTCATATTTGTTCTATTGTGGAACCTTTTAGGGAAAGCATTTGTCAATTTGGGGTAAAAAAAATTGCATTGCAGACTATACCAACTGTGACTGGAAACCTTGTCACATGAAAAAGACTCTGACTGAGCCAAGTGGGATACCCAGCCACACTTTCAGGATACACCCTATTCCATGTATACCTCTTCCTGAACTTCATGAACTTTGCTCCCCAGAAGCACCTTGTTCATCCCAGGGACATGAACTCACATCCCAATAGTAAGTGAAAATTTTTGTTTAGTCTTTCACAGGCCTTTTTCTTTTCTTTTCTTTTTTTCTTCTCCTCTCCTCTCCCCTTCCTTCCCCTTTTCCCTTCTCCTCTCCTCTCCTTTCCTTTCTCTCTCCTGTCCTCTCTCCCATCCCCTCTCTCCTTCCCTCCCCCTCCTTCTCCCTCTCTCCTCCTTCCTTCCTTCCTTCATTCTTTCTTTCTTTCTTTTAAAATATGGACATAAAATATACTTTGGTATATTATTTCATAATATAGGAAAATTCCCTAGATTCAATTTTAGGTCATGGATTCCTTGAATATTTTTTCTTTGGTTGAGTTCTTGCATGTATACAACTTCTGTAACATTTTAAGGAAAACAAACAAACAAACAAATTAAAAAAAACAACTAAGTAGAAATATTTATGTCTAAATCAGCTACACCAAATTTCACCAGCCATTATTATTTTAAGCTGCCTGCTGAGTCACAAAGTCATTATGAATCCTGACTACTACACTGACAAACTAAATGTGGAATCAGAATTGACTCTGAATAATCTTTGGGAAGTTCAGAATCCATTAGGATACATATTACTTAGCCATTTACTAGAAAATCTATAGACCTTTTTGACATTCTTATAATGGAGAAAACTGATAAGTAGTTGTGTAGGCCAGATCATCCTTTGGAAGTACTTATCAAGTACAGTATCAAGACTTTCATGATGGCCCACATCCTTTTTGGGCTATTAGCTTAAAACAAAAGAGTGTGCTTTTTGTCCCATGGAATCCTGATTTTGTTATGACATGAAAAGAAATTTTGGAATAATCAAAAAAAAAAAAGAGAGAGAAACAGCATTAGTTAATTCATCAAGCATACTATAGGAAAATATTTGATATAAATACTATCTGCCCTTCTTTATCACCAGGCCCTGTATAAAGAGGAATTCCTCTTACCTGAAGAATATATTTCTAAGTTCATATGACATATTTAACCTTAGTAGCATATTTGTTTCTGTATAACCTTTCTGTTGCTACAGTTTAATATGTTTACTATATAAGTAGCTAGCATAATAAAACTCTATTTTTCCTAAGAACTAACAAAAGTACATAGTTTTGTAATGTTTAAATTCTTTTAGTTTTAGCAGTATTTGTAAACTTATCTTAGAAAAAGTATATTAAGTAAAATTTTGAGAAAAAATAAGCTGCATCCTATGGTTTTTGTAATTATGAAAAACACAGAATGATTATTTCTGTTTCTTCCAAGAAACTTTACATTACCTATGAGGGTATGGGAATTACAAGCATTCTTATTGGCAATTGAAATTGTTTTTAATATAAAAAACATGTGCAAATGTCTGTTATTCTCAAAACACTTCTGAAAAATATGCAAATGTCTTATGTCTCAAAATATTAAGGTTGTCCATTTTACCCCTATTTCCCAAATGCCTGCTTATTTTCTTTCATGTGTGGGTAATATTCTAAACCTTGGTTTGTTATCAAATTAAATTAAGATCAGAGTTAATTCCCCCCTGTTTCATATTCAGAATCCTATTATGGTATGTTTAAATTTAAGGGCTTCATATTCAAGGATACAAACTGAATAGTATATGATCTATTTAAGGTTTTATCTTTTTAGGGAAATACATTTTAAAATCCAGCACTTGATTAAATGAATCAATACTTTCATTTACTCACTTGTGTGGTTCATATATTCATAATAATTATTTGTAAAAATCAGTTGTATTTTATGCATGTTATACGTTAATCTTATATATACCATATTTGAGTTTTGTACTGATGATGACAATCTTTAATTAAAAAAAACTAATCACACTTCATTATGATCCCAAGGGTTGAAACAAAACTGTGATTCTAATATGAATGCTTTGAAGAATATTTTTTCTATCAAAACTGGTAGGAAAGTGATCATTTCAAGCACATAGTCATTAAGGTGTTCTTGGGTAATTTATTCTCACCTCCTTTTAATACATATGAAAAACTAGGTTTGACAAACAAAGGAAATCGAACCAAATCATTATTTGATGCTTTGCTTTACTGCTGTGTATATAAATGGATCACTGAATTGACTGAAATGACCTGTTTTATAAAATGTCTCCTGTGTGGTTTTAGTTTTCAGAATTCTTTTAATTTTAAGTACACGTCATACTAAACAAGAATTTTCACATTTGCCATCTGCTCAATTCTTACAACCTATTGGGAGGTCAATAAGAGTAACCATTATTTTGTTTATTAGACAGAGACACTGACAATCAGAGAAGATAAGAGGAACTCTCTGAGGTTAAATGAGAAGGCATTAAATGGACTTGAACCCTGATTATTGCAGAAAAACATGGAATAAATGGGGAAAATTGGACATTGAATTGGAATCAAGAATACTTCTATGAATATGAGAGATAGAAAAAGATTAGTAAATAAAGCAAATGTAAGTGTCCAATATAAATTGAGCACCACAAGCATAAAACCAACATGAGAGGAGCCAGAAGAAAGGGTCCTTGGCCTTTCAAGATTTGACTGATGGTATTAAAATATATAAACATGTGTGTATGAAGTCTTTTTTTTCTTCCCTCTCATTCTCTATTGCTATGTGTGTATCTCCTCTCTTTTTATCTATTATCTATCATTGACTTTGTATCCATCCATCCAAATATTACTTACCTATTGACACCTTCTTATGTCACACAATTATTTACTAACATTTCTTTACTTCAGTCCAGTTTGACTTAATAACAAATAATGAATAGACTGGTGTAAAATAGAGGGCTAGAGTGGGGAAGAGTTGATGTCATAGTCTTGGAAATTGAAAACAAGTTCATGAGCATCTGAAAATAGAGGGAAATGAATGTTAATTTTGCAAATAGAATCATAAATTCCATTCAGTGTGAAGCAAATTGGAAAAAATGTAGAACTTTTAATGGCTTAACCAGCTGTGAATTGAAGGACATACAATACACATGGAATTTATTTTTTATATTTTTTTCAGCATATACAAGGACTTAGTTCCCCATCATCACTCATGGCAGTTGTTCAGCTAATTTTTGGCAGGTTGTAGAAACAGTGTCTCGATAGTCACCAAGTGGCTCATTTCATTTATATAATGAACACCACTTAGGATTCAAAAATAAAAATACATATCAAATTGATTGCAAAAATACAAAGAGAGCACAATAAAGTGGGAAGCCACTAAATTATCATCCATCAGCTTTTCCATTTTATTGCCCATATGAACTAAATTGAACAATTCCAGATGTTTTAGGGCTTCTGATAGATACAAGATAATCTTCCTCTCTATCATTCTCTCTAGTCGATTTGTTCTTCATTTTCTAGCATTGTTACTACTTGTAATTGCAGGAGAAAGAAAAGGCTGTTCATTGTAGCTTGGAAGGCCACCAAAAGTCCATATTCTGACCCATTGATTTTTTTCTCCACTTGATCTTTTTACCAATTTTAAGTAAAATGACCCTTATCTAAGGTGATAGAACCCAAGGTCTCAATTATAAAATACTTCAGAAAATATCCTTTAGACATGAGTTCTCTCAACATTTGACTCACTTCTCTTTTTTCCTCTGTGTGTGTAACTACAGGCTTAAAGCATTTTTGTTTATTTGCTTGCCAGTTTTGGGGAGAGGGAATGCCCATATTATTGGGATCTACTGACCTCCATCAAAAACATCATTCTTTTTGATGTATTTGGGTAACTGGGCCTCCAAAAGAAGCATTCTGGCTTTCTAACCTGAATAGTTTTTAATCTGTGATTAGGGCACTTACTTGGTTTTCTTGTCATGATTTTTTAGAATTTCCATTGCTCTGATGACTAAACTAGAATAAACAAAAATCATTCTTAGTATTTTTAACAAGTGCTCAAACTATTACATATTGGAAACATAAAATTAAAAATTTCATTTTCAGATGATATTGACAGATACCTTCTTTTTTTTCTCAAGAGAAAAATCCATCTAAAGTAAAAGTGATAATCCTCATATTTTAATTATTTGTGTTAATGCTTATAATTTTGTTTGGAAATATACACTGAAAGAAGTGATTCCTTCTTAATTTAAGTGTACAAGTTTAATATATTTTCTTAAAACTTGAAAATAAAATTTATATACATTTTAAAGCTTGCTCATTAAATTAGATAACTAGTATGGAAAGAACTAAATTTTGGAAAGTAAACAACCTATATATATTCTAACCTTTTTCCAAGCTTCACTTAGATATATATCCCAAGGCAATAAATGGGAGAAATGAAATAATATTGATAAAAAAATGGTGGCTTAACTTGCATGGTGATCTTAAGAGCAGGAAAATCATCATTTAAATACCTAATTATAGATCTGTTGTTCTTTTTTTTAAAAATATTTTATTTATTTATTTGACAGACAGAGATCAGAAGTAGGCAGGGAGGCAGGCGGGGGGGGGGGGGGGGGGGGGGAGGGAAGCAGGCTCCCCGCTGAGCAGAGAGCCCGATGTGAGGCTCGATTGCAGGACACTGAGATCACGACCCGAGCCCCGAACCGAAGGCAGAGGCTTTAACCCACTGAGCCACCCAGGTGCCCCAGATCTGTTGTTCTTAATCTAATTTACAAATTATAACAGTGATTAGTGACAGATTAATATTTTAATATAGTAAGTATAAACTTAAAGAAATTTAAACAAACTGTTCAAGGTTTTATACTTTATAAATGGTGAAATTTTACTTTCCCAAGGGTGGTAACAAATTCACACACACATGCACACACACACACACACACACACAAATAATAAACAGTAATAAAAACATAAGGACTAGGAGAGAAAGGTGTCTCGAGACATAAATTGAATGGCCATTTAATTTATCATTCAAATTTAACTTATCATTCAAAATCATTTTATTCTCTTTTGAGAATAAAAGGGAAAGCCATTAATAATTACATAGGGACCCCGATATAAACTGGGAAAACTAAGATGTATTCTAACTTTAGACATAAAGGAGCCAAAACAGGTGAGATATTCCAGTTTGAATTTAAACAAGGTCAAAAGTCTTGATCAATTAAGTAATTAATTTGTCATTCTTAATACTAACAAAATATATTTATTGAGAACTTACCATGAACTAGATACTTCACTAGTCATAGGGGTTTTAACATTGATTAAGAAATCAATGTACCTAATGGTGACTAACATAACATAACAAAAAAAAATTAAAAAAGAAATAAGTGGTTCTTATCTCCTTTCGTGCGCTTTCAGGCAAATGGGAGGAATAGACAAAGACAAGTAAGAAAGTGGTAAATAATTATGAAAGTGATACCTTCTATGAAAGAATGATGTGTACTTAACACATTTCTTTTTGAATGAAGGACAATGAAACTTTTGCATCCTAGTGTCAGTATATCATTGGTAGAAGTCTGGAAGAAGGGGATGGGTAGGGGAGAAAATCCTTCTATTTGAGGTGTGCTGTTTGACTGACAGTAATTCTCAGAGAATCAGGTAGCTATGATTTGTTATCAGTGAGAACATATAGCAACATGGGGTGGATCCACTATGTGAAATGTAAAGGAAACAGTATCAGGCAAAGGGAAAAAGCAAATACACACAAAAATGGCAAAACTTTTGCAGGTCACTGGGACTTAAGGATAGCTCTTGTGAACTAGGGTGCAGTGGGGAGAGGCAGGTGTGTGGTGGAGAGAAGTTAAAAAATGAGTTTAGAATCAGGCAGGAACCAGATCACTTGGGATCTATGTACAGAATGAGAAGCTGATGAGTTTAATTCTCAAGACTGTTACATGCCACCAAGAGTTAAGGAAAATCAGTGTCATGATTTGATACAAAATTCAGAAAAGAATTGTTTTGGCTTCATTCCTCATCTTTTTGCATCTGTCAACAACTTCATTAAATCCTACATTGTAATCCAGATTTAAAACAAATAATAAACGAAATTTAAGCACTGGTATCACTTTTTTCCTTTTCCTTCATATCCCTCCTTTATCTTTATTAAGGAAGTAAGAAACCACTTTATAAGTCTGGCCAGACTACAAATGTCCAACTCTCTTGTAACACATTTGTTTTAAGTCAGTAGTTGGGTGGTATTTTCCTTATTTTAGTCAAAATGAGGTGGAGATTTAAAAAAAAAAAAAAAGATTGTTTAGCAATCTGACTGCTAGAAAAAAAAAATCTTTTCCCCTTGTGGTTGGCAAACCTCTAAGATAGTTTCCAATAAATCTCCTTTCCCAGGGCTCATGTGCTTGTGAAGCCCGTTCCCCTCAAGAATAGACTGATTCTAGTGCCCAAAGAATGTGGTAAGTTGGTGCCATGTCAGTTCTGTGGTTAGCCTACAAAGGGTTGTAACTTTAATATTGCCAACTGTTTCCCTCAATTGCATCGTTGGCTTGTACACTTTGATGAGGCAAGCTAAAATTTGAAGAGGCAAGCTAAAATTTGAAGAGATATAGTGGCAAGGAACTGAGGGAGGCCTCTAACCAATAACCAGTAGGTAACTGAATTCTGCCAACAACAACTGAGCTTGAAATTAAATCCTTCACCAGTCAAACCTTCAGATGAGACTTCCATCTGACACCTTGATTGTCATCTTGTGAGAGACCTTCAGGCAGAGCACCTTGCAAAATCATATCCAGATTATCATAAGGTAAGAAATATGTGTTGTTTTGAGTTGTTAAATTTTGTGAATACACAGTGAAATATATAGTTTTACTCTCTTACATAGGTATTGTGGGCTTTAAAAAAAAAAACAATCTCTCTCTGTATTGTAGGATTTGAAAACCCAATTGGTGGCCTAACATTAAAGCACTGCAGGTCAGTAGTTGTGGTTGAATAAAAAAGGCACAGATATTTAAGCATTTTTTGCCTTCAAATAATGAAAAAATTATGGTTTCATTTTTCCTATTTAGGAAAATATGTATTATTCTTTTGTTTAGCACTTTTAAGACTTAGTTTGAAGTGTGTTTGTCAGTAAGGTACCAAATATTTCATATTCCTTCTGAAATTCAATGACTATGTTTTCACTGATTTTATTAGATTAGATTCTCTAGAAACAGAGGCTAAAACTGGGATTCTTGTTCAAGTGTTTTATCAAGGGAGAGCTTCCAGAAGAAGAGTAAGAGAAATAAGATAAGGCAGGAAATGAACTAAACAAAGACATTGTCTCAGTTGGAGATTGGAGTCTGAGCCCATGGAATTTCTGGAACATAACTATACCAAAGAGTGAGTTTCTCTCTTGATGGAGTGACTCAGCCTTTTGTACCCTGCTGACAGCTAGTTATTGAAGTAAGGGAAGCCTAGCCTCCATATAGGGAAGTTCTCAGTTGGGAGAGGACAACTTTCAGAGAAAGCAGAAGTTTTAAACTGTTACTAGCCAACACTTATAACAGCTGGGAAATAGATGCTCCCTAAACAAAGGAAGGGGAACCAACAGCATTCACTATAAGAACTATATATTCTGATTCTTTTTTTTCCTCCTTTTCAGTTGTATTGGAGAAATGAACACCTACAACATTTTTAGTCATGACAGTAAATAAAAATTGTCTGTAACATCTAACTTTAGGGTGATAAAGATTTTGATGGTAGGTATACTTTCTTTTACGTATATGAAATCAATCATTCAATAAATATTCATTGAGAAACTTTTGTATGAGAACCAACTATTGAATATTTTAAATGATGCAGAGATATATTTTTCTTTAAGCATTTTATAAGGAAATTTTATAAGGAAAAATATTTTTAAGTTACTAATTTGGCAAATAACTGGATATTAAATCAGTATTTGACAAAAATTTAGTGCTTATTTATAGTGGGTTCCCTTTCTTTTAGAGATTAAAAAAAACTTCAGATGTTCCCTACTGGCACAAATTAATTAATTAACATGTATAAACTTAGATCTCAAATATGTATATTAATTAAAATGGAGTGACAATAGTTTTAAAATGGTCATAATCTGGAATATGCTTATATTAATTTAAAGTCATTGTTAAATGAAATCACAACAAAATCATAGAGCTTTCATCACCCCAAAACATGTCTCAACTCCTGGCCGGCTGTAAAATCCAAGAGAAAAAGTTATTTTACTGCCAATAAAGTAAACAGAACAGAAACTCAAAAAAAGGAAAAGAAATCACAGATAAGTTAGTTGTGTGTTATAAATGAAGAATAGGACATCTTGGACTTATTGAAGAGAAAGGATAGGGTAGAACCCAAGAGAGAAGAGCAAATTTTGAGACAAGAATAAATATGTTTGGGCAAAATTTAGGTAATTTTATTAGTGACTTTGGTTTCAGGATCCTTTAACTTTATTATGGAACCCAAAAATAATAGTATATAAGATTGTGCATTGCTTTGCTCATGGTACATTACACAAATTTCTATGAACTAATGTAAATCAATATATCCACCTGCACATTTACTGAAATTTTTGTGTTTGTATAATCTTAGATTATAGCATTTGCCTACTATGTTTGCTTTGAGTATGACAATCCATTGAGTTTACACGTGCTTTCTCTTTTGAAGATTTTTGGCTGGTTACTGATAAGCTATAATCCTAAATGTTTCTGGATTTTCACTCTTTAGAAAATGCATTCAATTTCTTCCCAGTTTTGACACTGACATTAGGTCAGCCTGCCTCTGAAAGCATTGTGTTGAAATGGCTGTCTTCATATATTCCTCATTGTTGTTCTTTGGTGAAATTGTCACTTGAGGGTCAAATTAGAGCTCATTCAACCAGAGCTATAGCAGTGACAGTAATCAGTCTCAGGTCATTTCTTCCACTTGAGAATTTTCAGGGCAGGTACTTGTAGTTCATTTCCTACTTTTACAAAGCATTACTGTCTTATTGGTTGCATTGTGTAATGAATCTGAGTCTGGGTTTACAATTTTATAAATTTACAGTTTCCGATTGTCAGTATTTATTTGGTTTTCACCCTTGGTCCCAGGTTTTCTTTTTTACAAAAATTCTATCCTTTATAATGCTTTCCAATGTTAAATTTTATTGGATCAATTCATTAACCAATTCATAGCTTATAATTTTTGTTTATCTATCTTCCTAAACTTAGGAAAAATTTCTCATGAAATTTACCATCAAGGCATGTATGCTAGTCTTCCACATAATGCTGGAATAATCATCATTTTGTGTATGTTCTATGATGATAAGAGCTAAGAGACCCTGAAAAATCATAAACACAGTTCTTTGAAAGAAATCAGTGAACAGTTCAGGGAAAGGGACAAGAGACAGACCTGCTGAGTTCAAATAGTTAGTTTGTTTTCAGATATTTCTCTTTTCATGAAGATCAGAAAACTATATTTTAAAATTTGAAAAAGATTAACTATTCTTAAAGGGCCTATCCGCCAAGATGATCTAACAATTGTGAATATCTATGCCCCCAATATGGGAGCACCCAATTACATAAGAAAACTATTAATCAAGATAAAGAGTCATATTGATATGAATACAATAATAGTAGGAGATCTTAATATGCCTCTCTCAGAAATAGACAGATCATCGAAGCAGAAAATTAATAAAGAAATAAGAGCATTGAATGAAACATTGGACCAGATGGACCTCATCGACGTATACAGAACATTCCACCCTAATACAACAGAATACTCATTCTTCTCAAGTGCACATGGAACCTTCTCCAGAATAGACCACATACTGGGTCACAAAGCAAGACTCAACCGATACCAAAAGACTGACATTATTCCCTGCATATTCTCAGATCACAATGCTTTGAAACTGGAACTCAATCACAAGGAAAAGTTCAGAAGGAACTCAAACACCTGGAAGCTAAAGACCACCTTGCTTAAGAATGCTTGGATCAACCAGGAGATCAAAGATGAACTTAAACAATTCATGGAAACCAATGAGAATGAAGACACTTCGGTCCAAAACCTATGGGATACAGCCAAGGCGGTTCTAAGGGGGAAATACATAGCCATCCAAGCCTCCCTCAAAAAAATTGAAAAATCCAGAATACACCAGCTGTCTCTACACCTTAAAGAACTGGAGAATCAACAACAAATCAAACCAACTCCACATGCAAGAAGGGAAATAATCAAGATTAGAGCAGAGATCAATGAGGTAGAAACGAGAGATACAGTAGAATGTATCAATGAAACTAGAAGATGGTTTTTTGAAAGAATCAATATGATCGATAAACCATTGGCCACACTAATCCCAAAGAAAAGAGAGAAAGCCCAAATTAATAAAATTATGAATGAAAAGGGAGAGATCACAACTAACACCAAGGAAATAGAAACGATCATCAGAAATTATTACCAACAGTTATATGCCAATAAGCTAAGCAACCTAGATGAAATGGATGCATTCCTGGAAAGCTACAAACTCCCAAAATTGAACCAGGAAGAAATTGACAACCTGAATAGACCAATATCTAGTAATGACATTGAAGCAGTGATCAAAAACCTCCCAAAAAACAAGAGCCCAGGACCTGACGGATTCCCTGGGGAATTCTACCAAACTTTCAAAGAAGAAATAACACCAATTCTCCTGAAGCTGTTCCAAAAAATGAAAGCAGAAGGAAAACTTCCAGACTCTTTTTATGAAGCCAGCATTACCCTGATCCCCAAACCAGGCAAGGACCCTACCAAAAAGGAGAATTTCAGACCAATATCACTGATGAATATGGATGCAAAGATTCTCAACAAGATCCTAGCAAACAGGATCCAGCAGCACATTAAAAAGATTATCCACCATGACCAGGTGGGATTCATCCCTGGGTTGCAAGGTTAGTTCAACATTCGCAAATCAATCAATGTGATAGAACAAATCAATAAGAGAAGAGAGAAGAACCACATGGTTCTCTCAATTGATGCAGAAAAAGCATTTGACAAAATCCAGCATCCGTTCCTGATGAAAACGCTTCAAAGTATAGGGATAGAGGGAACATTCCTGAACTTCATAAAATCTATCTATGAAAGACCCACAGCAAATATCATCCTCAATGGGAAAAAGTTTGCAGCCTTCCCGTTGAGATCAGGAACACGACAAGGATGCCCACTCTCACCACTCTTGTTCAACATAGTATTAGAAGTTCTGGCAACGGCAATCAGACAACAAAGAGAAATAAAAGGTATCCAAATTGGCAAGGAAGAAGTCAAACTCTCTCTCTTCGCAGATGACATGATTCTTTATATGAAAACGATTAACTATGAATAATATTTTTAAGGAACATAATTTGCAACATTTTAATCTCATATATACTTTACTTTTTAAAATTTGCACACAACTGTGCTGTTTTAAGTCTTCAATGGGCATTAGAAATTAAGGGCAGAATTCAACATGGAAACATGATTTTTAGACATTTGAAAATCTGATTGTGTACATATGAATTGCATCGTTTTAGTTCAATGGATTGAGGAAGTGATCTTTGAAATTCACATATTTTGAGTAATTTAGTTCTGTCAACAGCATTGAACATAGTTAAATGATCACAGTAGAGTTCCTGAAAATGATAATTAATAATCTATAGCTTATTAATCTATAAATATTTAAGAGACTACAGTATCTGTCTTAGTAGAGTGAATAAAAACTTAATTACAAGTATCTATGCACCATTTACTATTTCATTCTCTGATCTTAGCTTCATGTCCCTCCCTACTCAGCAGAGAATAAATACCTGACCATGTTCTCAGGACACTCTGCTACACTGTAGCCACCAAACCTTCAGATCAATTCGAAGTTTAGTTTGAAGAAATGAAATAGATGATGAAGTAGAAAACCATTAGGTAAAGTCACAGTATGTAGAGGGACTGTGTTCTTCTCAGTATCCTCCAAGTATCAAAAATGTAAGAAGCGTAAGTCATAATTCATTACTTTCACCTCCTCAAGCCTACTACAATCCCATCTCAACTAACCCGGAGCACAATATTAGAAAGCTCTTTAATTTTCTCTTGCTCTAGACCCAGATGTAATTCATCACTAATTCCTATTGGCTTTACCTCCCACATACACATCCAATGTATTCTCCTTTCCTACCCTTGTTATTTCCTACCTCAGGTCAATCAACACTTTACCATCTTTTGCCTGAACCATTGGATTTCTGAACTCATTGCTTCTAGCTAGTTCTTTCTAAAATGCAACTATGACAATGACATTCCAGTTGTTAAAGCACTCCAATGATTTCCCACCATTCTTCAAATAAATACCAAACTTTATAGGATGGAAAAATCTATGACTTACATACAACTTAAATCTGCCTCATTTTCTAGCACTGTGTTTAATGACTTAGTAACACAGAGCTCTTGATCTCTCCACAGATATTATTATTCTGTGCTTTTATTTATATTTTATCCCATACATAGAATTCTTGTTCAATACCTTTTCCTTAGTTACCACTTAGTAAGAGGCATCTTTGTTTCCAGAAACCTTCCCTTTATCCCTATACTTGGCCTGTTTCCCTTACTCTATAACCCATCACTCCTTGTCTTTCTTAACATTAATAATATTTTTTAACTTATCAGTTTAGTCATTGTCTAGAGTCCTTGAATGAAGAAACTATGTAATAATCATTACTCTTTAAAGCTAGTTCTTAGAGCAATGTCTGATACAAACACATAAAAATACTGGTTGAACCAAAACTTAATACGCCTGTTATTATTATTTTCAAAGTCTTATGTGCTTCCTCTATGTTTATTTTATTGTGGGTAATTGATGCCAAAATTGCTTGAATCACATAAAGAAATGATGCAAAAATTACAAAGTTTTATTATTTATGCTATTGAGTGAATATAGTTCATATTTTCCTTTTGAAATGTCATGTCACACAACCTATCCAATATCTGTTGGTTAGATAATCAATTTACAGTTTAGCTTTACCTCTTGCTTTTTTAGAATGTAAGCTCAATGAGCAGGAGGGATAATGTGTGTCTTATATATGGCTTTATATTGAGGGTCTACAAGTGGACATGGTACATGATTTTAGCTCACTCATTATTTGTTAAATGTGTCAAGTCTATTATGATAATAGAATTGGGAGACACTTATTGTCTGCAAGTTATTAATTTCCCTTTGATTTGCTGAATGTATGTTGCTTCTTCCTCTTGTGTGCAGA
Source organism: Meles meles (assembly GCF_922984935.1). NCBI lineage: Eukaryota > Metazoa > Chordata > Mammalia > Carnivora > Mustelidae > Meles > Meles meles. Next base: position 57,150,856 of record NC_060066.1, on the reverse strand, counting down.
ACAAAAGCACCTTTTTCTGGAGAAACAACACAACATGTAATTTCTTGCATTCTGGTTTTTCTCATTCTACTTAGAAAAATCTGTTGTCTAGACTTTTGTTTCACATACATCCTTAACTTTTAATTTTATCCATTGCTCTTAATTTGTGTATTCATCCTGTCAAATAAGATAAATGGAAAACATGCACAGAAAATGGAAACAAAATTTTAAAAATAGACAAAACAGGTGAGTAAAAGGTAATTCTTTAAGAAGTGTATTACCAAATTTAGGAAATTTGGTGACCAGAACTTTCAAAGTTCCTTAGGAGACCCCCCAATATGACAGTGGTTAATGTATTTCTGGTTGGGATGCTTGTTAGATGTGTGAGTGAATCTATATGTAGTTATTATTTCTGTATATTATTTTAAACATGTGAATATCTAAGATGATTGTAATGCTCCTATGAACAATTAACATTGATATTACAAGGGCTTTTTTAAAGTAAATTTTCATTGGGAATAAAAATTCTTAGGTGGCAAGAACCTTGGCTCTACATTTCATTGTCATTCAGGACTTAGCATATAGGACACACAAAACATCACTCCCCAATTCAAAGATGTAAACAGAGCTAGATGCATGTAGTAGATGTACGCCATCTGACTTCTTATAATTTCTGTCTTTTTTTTTTTTTAGTAGCAAAGTCACCATGTATTAATCTGTAACAAATTCAGGGAGTTTTGTTTGGCTGATTTAAGAGTACTTTCTTCCAAACTCCTTTAAAAATAGAGACTATAAATTGGTTAGCATGGATGCCCATGGCAGCATATTTTTTTTTAATGAAAATTTTCATTATCAATGGATTTTATGCAGAGCCTTTAGAGGTTGTTCAAATCGCCAACAGTCAATTTAACCATGCTAATCTTTATACCTGAGGGTCTAATTCTTAGAAGAGCTTTTGGCATGTTTTCATAGACTACTCATAATAATTATATGGGCAAACTGTGGATTCTAGTTGTCTGTATTATAATCACCTCATTTTATGTTTTGGAAAATGGAAAGAAAAGTCACTTCCCTCAATTACACACCATGTACTCACACACAAAAAGCCATAATCTTCTGGAAGAAGGTTCTGAGCATCCATCTAAAATGAATAAATATTTCTTTGTGAAGAAAATATTAAAAATGGACTGTGTATACATTTGAACTGAGCTAGTACAGCTATAAACATGTGCTCTATTTAACCATTTTACACAATTGTTTACACTTTTATAAGACATACATAGTTACCATAGCAACAACTCAGAATAAGCATAGTATACTTATTCTAGTCCAGTAAAGAAAGCCACTTTAACAAAGTGTATGACACATTATAGTTTGAAGTTGAATTTTTATCTTACTTTTCCAAGAATTTTGTTCCATAAATCATGGCTGGTCTGTTGAAATGTATTATCTTGAAAAGAAAATATAGTCCACTGGTCAAGTAGTTGGACCAAAAAGAATACTACTAAACCACTCTATACACATAATTCTACAGATGTTGGGACTGCTATTCAGGGAAAAAGTTGTTATAGTTTATATGGTTGTGTTTTATCCTACCATTCCCTAATTCTTACGATATAAAATCCAATTTGTTTCTAGTCTAAATTCACGATTCAGTATCCTTAATGTGCTTATTCTAGTTGTCTGTATTATAATCACCTGATTTTACACATAAAAATAGATTCATTATTTAATTCTTTAAATCCATAAAGTGTTACTGAGTTTTTATTTTGTCCCAAATACTATTCAAGGAATAGCGAATTCAAAGAAAAACAAAAATATGTATATACCTTAAAAAAAAATAAGGATTTGGGATATTCTTTTTATTTTGTTTCTTTTATAAGATCATAAGATACATCCTTTGGAAATGTTTCTTTTTTAACTTTTTGATTATCATTAATGCATATTTCATGTTAATAGACACACATTTCTAAGTATTTACTTATGCATATGTATTTAAATAAAGATTTGGGATATTCTTTTTATTTTGTTTCTTTTATAAGATCATAAGATACATCCTTTGGAAATGTTTCTTTTTTAACTTTTTGATTATCATTAATGCATATTTCATGTTAGTAGACACACATTTCTAAGTATTTACTTATGCATATGTATTTAAGTGTACTACTTATTTGATTAATAATTCATGACAAATCACTTTTGGAGATAATAGAACAAGTATATTTACTTTTATGGAACCTGGAAAACATTTAGTTGTGGATAATGTGTTGTCTAATTACAATGTAACAAAACTGTATTTTCATTTGAAGCATACAAGCCATAGCACCAACCAAAGATGTGTAAACCATAATCTCTGACCGTGAGAATTTTACAAGAAAACAGGAAAGTCTAAAATAATGTGTATTGAAAACAATATTAGGGGGCGCCTGGGTGGCTCAGTAGGTTAAGCCTCTGCCTTCAGCTCAGGTCATGATCTCAGGGTCCTGGGATCGAGCCCCACATCAGGCTCTCTGCTCAGCGGAGAGCCTGCTTCCCTCTTTCTCTCTGCCTGCCTCTCTGCCTGCTTGTGATCTCTCTCTGTCCAATAAATAAATAAAATCTTAAAAAAAAAAAGAAAAAGAAAACAATATTAGTAGAATGGTGCATTTGTGCTATTGGTTGGTGAAAAAAGGGAAGAGCTCTTTTCTCCCAAGAGACATAATCATGGAAGGCCATCTAACTTGGAGGTGCTATTTGTTCTGGATCTCCAAAAATGTGTAGGGTTGGATGGCTCAGTGGTCTGTAACCCTAGCTGCACATTAGAATCAATTAGCAAACTTAATAAAGATTCCATAAGTCCTACCCCCACAACAATGAAATAACAAAATCTGGGGACCATGAAAAGACAGTTTGCAAGATCCGCAGTTAACTCTGATAATCAGCCCACTTTGAGAACCACTGAGGTAAACATAGAAGTTAAATGTATTCTGGGAAAAACAATACTTGCAAAGAACAGAGAGGAAAATAATATAGTACACTGTAACGGAAAGTTTCCAATGAAATATTTAGAATACCCTAGGAAGAGGAAGTTGATTTTTGATGCTAAAGGTAGGGTCCTAAAAACAAATTTATTCAAAAGACAATAGATTTTAATGGAGGTTGACAAATTAAAAAGGGAAGAGGAAGAAGTAGGAAGATAAAGAAAAAGTGAAAATTAATCTTAGAGTTTGGTTGCTATTTTGTATTTTGCACAGTAAGTTGGATGCTAGTGAAGTACTATTTTCATTCAGGATTTTGTGTTGAACACTGTCATGACAATTAATACTCTTTATTATAATTCCACAGGATCCAATCCCATGACTGATTTTGACTCATTTACACAACATCCTAGATCTATAGAATGTTAATATTCTTGAGGAAAAACAATTCTTTCCTAAGATATACTTTAGAAGTATCTTAACTGGCTTTTAAAATTTTACAGTTTGACACCTCAATGAACTGGCCAGCTACATTGGACATTTATTATATTCATAGCTTGGCTTTCTTTAGCATTCTCCTAAAATAGGCGAGAATAGCTATGCAGCCTGGCCCTCTTAGAGAGAAAGCACTGACCTCTCTCTTGAGAGCCTCTTAGCAAAAGCTCCATTGTGATCAAGAGTCACTTAGTGACTAGTTAACATACAGCCTATTTCCTGCTGAATACTGGTTTGGATTTTTTTCCTTTTGTGGGTGTGAAATATTCAGTATGATAGCTATCAGCCAGTTTTGATACTAAAAAGGACATTCAGTGCACATATGTGAACCATCCAATATCCTAATAATCCTCCATGAAGTTAACCTGATTTTCAGGGATAGGAAAACACTTCAGTTTGAAATCATTCATGTGTACTCATTTGCTCAAGAACCTTTAATTTTTCATACTGCACTCGTGACATTGCCTTACTTTTGATTTAAAAATCTTTTATTTGCTATTGTTTAAAAAGCTGGCTTAGAGTAACACAGCCTGATCCAAACCATAAAAGAGCCATAAATTGGAATTTTATGAGAGAAAACAGTACTTCGATACTGTATTTTCTAAAATTGTGCTCATTTGAGTTTGGTGATTATAAGGGCTCTTAACATATTATATACACACACACACATATATGTGTGTGTGTATTAATATACACCACTATAGGGGCGCCTGGGTGGCTCAGTGGATTAAGCCGCTGCCTTCGGCTCAGGTCATGATCTCAGGGTCCTGGGATCGAGCCCCGCATCGGGCTCTCTGCTCCGCAGGGAGGCTGCTTCCTCCTCTCTCTCTGCCTGCCCCTCTGCCTACTTGTGATCTCTCTCTCTCTCTGTCAAATAAATAAATAAAATCTTTAAAAAAAAATACACCACTATATATATAAATCTATATATATGTATATACATTCAATAAGACAGACTTTTAAAAGTCCATTCAAAATAAATAACACATACTCTTTAAGTTAAAGTTACTTCCACTGTTTTCAGTTCAATTGTGTCCTTGAGTGTTAAAAACTATGAAAAGAGACTGAATTTTCAGCGGAGTTGCTTGCAAAGGACATGGCAGTTTAAACATTATCGTCAAAGAACCCTACGCTTGTTTATGAAATTTTACATTCAAATTTTTTTCTGCTTCTTTGGGTTTCTCCATCAGTAATAGACAGTTATCAGTAAGAAACATTAAAGAAGGATATGGGATGTGATCAGCTAATTGATTTTTAGGATCTTTAATTTCACCTTTATCCTTACCCTTTCAAAGATTACCTTCACCTTGTATAAATTTCAACAGCACATAAAAAGGCAATATGCTGCTTACTTTACAGATAATTATTTCAGTAAAACAGTGTCAAGGCTTTGTGGATCCAGAATCCAAGCCACATGGTATCACTTTGAATCCAATTTAGACAAGTTTGACTAATCTCACCCTGCCTAAAAGAACTATAAATATTAAGCGGTGACTAAAAGCTCTTTGTGATGTCCCTGTCTCCTCTTCAATTCCTCTCTCCCCTTCAGTTAGTTAATTTGCAACAGCTTTTACATCTGGCAGGTGACTTGATCCATGATCAGCCAAATAATTCCCAATTCTTCAAACTCCATACAGTGTGCTTCTTTGTTACTAATAATCACTATTTACTTTTGGACTTCTGTCCAAATGTCACCGAGCATTTTTTAAAAATAAATTCACCCTTTGCACAATCCTCTGACTTTATTTTGTATTGTACAAATTGAATTCTCTTCATTTTGCTGATAATTGAATGCAAGAGTTGAACGTCTGTTTCTATGCTAAGAAGAACTACGGTTGGGGGTGAATTTTGACCCATAGGTAGAATGTTGAGTAATTTTATCTTGGTTGGGCATATGGCAAAAATAAGTAACTGGATATCAGAGAATGTGAGAATGGGTTATAAGAATCAAAAAGCCATTCACTTGTGCTTTCTGGTGGAATGCATTCTGCTCTAGGCCAGACTTTTGGTGAAGGCATTTTGTAAAAATTAAGTTACTACAGTTAACTTTCCAGTCTCCCTTTTTTCAAAAGTGCCATGCATTTATGGTGTTGGTGCATGGGATTTTGTTGTCATCATCATTATCACAATAAATAAGGGTGTCAAGTTCTTTTTTTTTTAATATTTTATTTATTTGACAGAGAGAAATCACAACTACGCAGAGAAGCAGGCAGAGAGAGAGGAGGAAGCAGGGTCCCCGCGGAGCAGAGAGCCCGATGCAGGGCTCGATCCCAGGACCCTGGGATCATGACCTGAGTGAAAGTCTGAGGCTTTAACCCACTGAGGCACCCAGGCGCCCCAAGGGCATCAAGTTCTAACATTTATCAGAACTGTTTTTTACATACTGTACAGTATACCACTTTTTTCGCCAAAGTTCATTTATCATAAATTTGTAGCATTTAGCCTTAAGATGCCTATTTGCATGATTCCCTCCTGTCTACCTGTCAGTTCAATTCTTTATCCTTTTGTAAGTTGATACAACTAGAGTCCAAACAGGTAAGTCTTTTCACTTTCTTTTCTAAATTCTTGATGCCTCCACAGACCCACATGCCACAAGAAAGAGAAGAAGAAAGAGAAGTTAATTCGAAATGTATTGCTGATTCTGGTAGACAAAACTTTATTATTTTGTTCAAAGAATTGTGACCATTAATTCATTTTGCAGAAGAGTGAGTTTTTTAGTATAACCGGTTAGTATAGCTACTTTCCTCGGTAATTTTACCAAAAAAAAGAAAGGAGACCCAGGTTTTGCTTAGTGGTGAGAGTATAATTTGATAGTAAAACTTTTAATCTTCTTGGTTTTCTTTGTGATATGACTCTGGATTTTGGGAGAAAGCCTCGCTTGATCTATTTCTAGCAACGGAGGCATCTAGATCAGTAGCCCTGAGGAACACCCACATTTTTCAGATCATCAAATAGCACACATCATTGTGGTGGATACGTCCGCTCCTGAAGAACAAAGGGAGAGCTCTACAGAGAGCACCTGATTGTCCCAGATCAGAAGGACAGTGTTTGACCCTGACTGGGGGGGGGGGGGGGGGGAAGAAAGAAAAGAAAAGAAAAGAAAAGAAAAGAAAGAAAAAAGCTGAATAAATAAAAATACCACCATCAAACTGCAGACTGCTACCAACTGATGGATGCGTTCAACGAGTATTTGTTTCTGTGTGTGTGCAAGGTTTGACGTACCCTGAAAGGAACATAAAATAGCCAACGTTCATCTTTAAGCTATGTAGTTTTGTGACTGCCACAAGGTTTCACTTGTGTCATTACATTTACTGAAGGGTTGAAGGAAAGAAAACTCAGGGGAACCACAGATATTTGCAGTTTTCAATTGGCAGACTTGAATACTTGTAACTGGTTACTTAACACATATAGGATTTTAGTTGATGATTATTTTCATATATGCTTTCAATCAGCATTGCATGTAATTAGAAGGAGTTTTGTAATTCCTATGACTTGTTTTGGGTTAGGTCAAGTAGTTATGTTCTATATTTCTATTGCTGACCTTTACATTAAAAGATTTTCTCCTACAATTTTCTCTATGTTTTCATTTCTCCTATCTCATTAGTCCATTACTGTCAGCCTTACTTAATATCATTGCTTTGGGGGAAATGTCCTAATTATCTAGTACACAGAATATATTGGATAGGTTAACATTTCAGGTGCAAAGTTATAATAGACATTAGTATGTATAACACACACTTTCAATTGCAATAAAAAAAGTTAAAACCAATCTTTAAAAATATTGATCTTTTGATGATTTCATTTGAAAGAGTTTGAAAGATTTGGTGCAAATATTTTATATTTTGACATGGGAGCATCTTCTAAGCACAAGACAAACTTAATTGAAGAAACATATAAAACTTAGAAACAAAGTGGAAAAATGCCTAACACTGAATTTTGCAGTGAGGACATTATGAAACTATTCAATATTAATTAATTTGCCAAAATGATTGCTTCTTACCATATACAGACATCGATTTGGGGAATCCAGGTTATTAGCTAATAAATAGCACTTTAGTCTTGCATATTTGAGTTTATGGTTTATTTCAGTGACTTTCCTTATTTGAATTCACTGGAAACAATTGATTCGAATGAGGGAAGCCAATAGATATTTAATGACCCTTCTTATAATCAGAGAATAAGATTTCACAATGTCTAGTCAGAAATAAAATTAATTTATTTAACATATATATATTTAGTTTAATGGTTTTTGATTACAGAAAGAAAGAATCCTTACAAAATCGGCAACTTCCAACTTTTAAAAATTTTAATTTTAAACTGTTGACCTTATGAACCAAAAACAGTTTTAGCACTAAATTTGCGGCATCAGAGAAATAACATGCAAGAAAAGTGAGGATAGAAACTTGAGACCTTGAGAACAGAGAAATACAACCAGGGAACATGTGTTTGACAAAAATCCATAGGAACTGGGGGTTTCACATTTCACTCAATTCCATTATATTCAATTCAACAAACCTTTGTGAAACACTATACTGTGGGAGATACAAAGGTGGCTGTCAGAGTCATCATGTTTGAAATTTACCTCTTGTGGATAATATTTGAAGGGAGGTGGTAGTGGGAAGTAATAGCTCATCACTGCCTCGCCCACTGGGACTAAGGGACATGTAGGTCTTTTAATGTATCTTCTGCAGTACTAAAAGATTAGGAAGTCTGTTTTTCATGTCTACAACATGAGCCTGACAAGCTTTTTGAATGGGTGGAGTAACTGCTTGCTTGGAGTCTCCAGGTTACTGCCTTTTGAGGGTAAGGCAAGTAACACCCACATAGGGAGAAGATAACATATGTGGAAAATCTGTTTTCTGGTCTTGACCCCTGGCTTACCCTAAGATGTTATTTTTGGACAAGTCATGTAAGTTCTTTAGGTCTCTGCTTTCTCATTTGGAAGCTTGAAGTGTAAACAGTTGCTGATATTCAACAGCATGTGACCTGCAAAATATGCAGTTCCTTTTGATTCCACCTGGAAAGTTATTGGGTTTAAATTCAGGGTCGCTTTCAAGTTGATCCTCAGATACTTGATGAGATTGCTTTGGAGGAGAATTGAGAGAGCATCAGATTGAGAGCTCATTGAACATAGGTAGTGAATGACAATGAGAAAGGGACCTTTAAGAGAAGAACTGGTGAAAATGGAAATCCAAGGTCTTGAAAATTGGGGAAAATTTTATGAATTCTATAATTTGTAATCATTGGAATATTTCAGGTCAATATGAACAGGATTCATATAGAAGAAAACAGGAATAACTATCAACAAAAATCAAAATTGCTTTCAAGGAGTTAAATGAAGAGAAGAAAACCAAATCTTAGCAACACCAATATATAATGCATGATAACTTGGATGTGAGATTAATATTGTGAAATATAAAGAAAGGGGCAGAATTTTCCAAGAAAAAGTGGATTCTTCATGTTGGAATTTAAGGAACAAAACAGATGAATGTAGGAGGAAGAAAAAAAAAGAGAAAGAGAAGAAGAAGGAAGCAAACCATAAAAGATGCTTAAATGTAGAGAACAAACTGAGGGTGGATGGAGGGAGGTTTGTGGGGGGTGGGCTAGATAAGTGATGGGTATAAGGAGAGCCCTTGTGATAAGCACTGGGTGTTATATATAAGTAATGAATCACTAGATTCTATTCCTGAAACCAATATTACACTATATGTTAATTAAATGGAATTTTTAAAAAATGAAAAATGAAAATAAAATAAAATAAAAAATGAAAAAATGAAAAATGAAAAATGGAATGAAAAAGAGAAAGTGAGTTCCTTCATTGCATATTTCATTGGGAGTTTTAAAAGTATAGATTCAAGTAGAGATGAATCACTCAAAAAACTTGACATAAGAAATCTCAGGCTTTCTTAAAAATGGCACAACTAAGGAAAAGAATTTATACACACACACATATATAACCCGTATTATAATATATATATTAGAAGGAGGGATTTTTCCCAACTGGATGATCCATATAAGATCTAGCTCCAATGAGGGAGCATAACTTGATTCCCCTAGCATATAACTTAAATGAGAGCAGTTCTCCAGTGATGAAGAATGGTTTTGTTTGCCTTATCTTTGACTCTTTTTAATTACACCTGTGCCTAAAATGCCTTCTGTACAAAAGTATAAAACACATTTTTAAAATTTTTAAAAAATTTTTTTGTGTTGTTAGTCACCATACAATACATCATCAGTTTTTGATGTAGTGTTCCTAGATTCATTGTTTACATATAACACCCAGTGCTCCATGCAATACATGCCTCCTTAATACTCACCACCAGGCTCACCCTCCCCCCCCAAATCCCTCCCCTCTAAAATCCTCACATTGTTTCTCAGAGTTCACAGTCTCTTGTGGTACGTCTCTCCCTCCAATTTCCCCTAACTCACTTCTCCTCTCCTTCTCCTAATGTCTTCCATGTTATTCCTTATGTTCCACAAGTAAGTGAAACCATATGATAATTGACTTTCTATGCTTGACTTATTTCACTCAGCATAATCTCCTCCAGTTCCACCCATGTTGATGCAAAATTTGGGTATTCATCCTTTCTGATGGATGAGTAATATTCCAATGTATATATGAACCATATCTTCTTGCCATTCATTTGTTGAAGGGCATCTTGACTTTTTCCACAGTTTGGTTATTGTGGACATTTCTCCTATGAACATTGGGGTACATATGGCCCTTCTTTTCATTGCATCTATATCTTTGAGGTAAATACCCAGTAGTGCAATCACTGGGTCATAGGGTAGCTGTATTTTTAATTTTTTGAGGAATCTCCACAGTTTTCCAAAGTGGCTGCACCAACTTGCATTCCCACCAACAGTGTAAGAGAGTTGCCCTTTCTCTACATCCTCTCCAACATTTGTTTTCTCTTACCTTGTTAATTTTTGCCATTCTAACTGGTATAAGGTGGTATCTCAATGTGGTTTTGATTTGGATTTCCCTGATGGCTAATGATGATGAACATTTTCTCATGTAAAATACATTTTTTAAATAAAACAATTTGACAATGAGAACCAAACTGTTGGAAATAATAGGAAGTTGCAGTCAAGAAACTCTACTCTCTTCTGTTGTTGGCATAGAGCTGGATGTTCCCTGAACCTTAGAACCTAAGCTGACATGGCATATAGACACTTCTGGAGAACAGTTAAGTGATTGTTTTTGGTGACCCTGCTTTCAGGTATTCATATGCTGAAATACGGTTATTTTATCTTGAAACAAGTAATAGGAAATTGCTGAAAGGAAGCAGCCCCTATTCTTTCTATTTTCAGAGATTCTTACCAATCTTTTTTATCTACAGTTAAAATTTGTTAGGCTTAAATGATCCCTAAAAGCAAAATAATCCAGCTGACTATCAGTCATCATAATTTTCCAGAGGTTTTAACTGCATAAATGAAATGAACTCCTCAGAAGGAGTGAGGCTTCTCATATACTAGATATACAGCTTTTTAATCAGTATACCAATGAGAAAAATGTATTGTGACAAAGACTCATTCCTTGATCAAACTTTACTCCAGCTCCTGAACCCTCTCCTAGACTTATCTGTACACTTCTCTGTAGAAATGCAGTTTATCAAATACGAAGTGAAGTCATTTTAACCAGAATTCTTCATCCTGGGTATCTGGTTTGTTTCCTCATCTTCCACTATTGGCTGGCTGATGTCTGACCATCCTGACGTGTCTTCCGCAAAGCGACTAGGTCAGTTTAACCAGAATCCTCCTCACCCCTGATGTTTCCCCTTAGTAATTTTCTTTCCACTGACCTCCAACTTGTTCTTGGTTATAAATTCCCACTTACATATGCTGCATTAAGAATTTACCTGGTTTTAACCCAGGTCTTGTTAATGCTATTGCAATGGTTCTAAATAAAATTTATTTTTCCTTTTTAAATTACTGTCCATCTCTAGCTTTTCTTGACAGCTATAGGTTTGTTTTATACATGTGCTTCATAACATAATAAAAGTGTGACCTTTGTCTGAGCCACATGATATTTTTATTATTTTACCTTGTGAAAGTGAGTTACTACATGTTATAAAAATAAATGAATAAACATAAAAATTAAAAATAGAGCTTCCCTATGACCCTGCAATTGCACTGTTGGGTATTTACCCCAAAGATACAGATGTAGTGAAAAGAAGGGCCATCTGTACCCCAATGTTTATTGCAGCAATGGCCACGGTCGCCAAACTGTGGAAAGAACCAAGATACCCTTCAACGGATGAATGGATAAGGAAGATGTGGTCCATATACACAATGGAGTATTATGCCTCCATCAGAAAGGATGAATACCCAACTTTTGTAGCAACATGGATGGGACTGGAAGAGATTATGCTGAGTGAAATAAGTCAAGCAGAGAGAGTCAAGTATCATATGGTCTCACTTATTTGTGGAGCATAACAAAGAACATGGAGGACATGGGGAGATGGAGAGGAGAGGGAGTTGAGGGAAACTGGAAGGGGAGATGAACCATGAGAGACTATGGACTCTGAAAAACAACCAGAGGGTTTTGAAGGGGCGGGGGTGTGGTGGGGTGGGAGGTTGAGGAACCAGGTGGTGGGTAATAGGGAGGGCACGTACTGCATGGAGCACTGGGTGTGGTGCAAAAACAATGAACACTGTTATGTTGAAAATAAACAAACAAAAATAAATAAATAAATAAATAGTACTAGTGCAAAAAATGAATAAGCATTTAATAATGAATAATGTCTAGATTTATAGCAAGTACCTTATGATTGTCATGTCAGCAGAATACAAGGTATTTAGTCATCATGAATTCACAGTCAATTTAAACTTAAAAATCCATGTTAGGATCATGAAAACTAGTACATGAACTCTGGCTAGAAATTTGAAATGGTACTGTAGATTCTGGAAGTGTTCCTCACTCCTCGATCTATCCACTTATGAACCAAATGTTATTGAGTGCTTACTATTAGTAAGATAATTTTCTAAGTGCTGGAGATCCTAATGTGAATAAGAGACTCCAAATTCCTGCCTTTATAGTGACTTTAAATATGTTATTTATTTACTTAATTATTTATTTATTCATTTATTTAGAGTGCTTGGGAATGGAAGGAGGAGCAGAGGGGAAGGGAAAAGGAGGGGCAAAGAATCTCCAGCAGACTGGACTGAGCATGGGGCCCCTTGAAGGACTTGGAGCCTGACTTAAGGCTTGATTTCATGACTCTGAGATCCTGATCTGAGTCAAAACTAAGAATCATATGCTTAACCAACTGAGCCGCCCAAGAGCCCCTTTTAGGGACATTCAATTAGTGAAGAGGATAGTATATAAACAAGTAAACACAGTATACAAACAAGCTAAATGAAGGAATCACCAAGCTAATAAATACAATATATTAAAAGATTAACTTTGTTTTTTAAAGTACAGTACTTTTAAATTATATCATATTTAACTTCTATTAAATATGTAGCTGAAGTGAGTGTATAGTCCACGACTCAGATCTCTTTAGGATTACATCACTCATTGCCCCAGCCCTCTGGCTGCTACTGGCCTAAGGGCTAAGTCATTTCTCAAGGAATTGCCTCCAGTAGAACAGAGACGCCTTGACCAGGGTTATGGTCCTTTCCCAGGTACAGTTTGTTAGCAGTGGCAGAAGGGCAAGTAGGGTAACATGGCTTCTTCGCCTGAGACAACTCTGAGGGTGTGTCCCAGTTCCAGAAGTCTGTCTGAATTGGCTAAGGTGTCTGTTGCAACTGCACTACAGTTCACCTTTCCTTTTTTTTTTTTGTGTCTTCCTCAATTTCTTTCATGAGTACTTTATAATTTTCTGTGTATAGGCGCCCAGTCCTGCTTTCTTTTACTGTTTACTCATGTCAATTCTGAGAGAAAAGTCACTGACTTTTCTTCACGAAAATCTCTCAGAATCCATGTCCTGGAGACCTTGTCCTTAGATAGAACATCTAGGGAGTAGTAATTTACAAAGTGCAAGTATTTTCAAAAGTATTTTTTTTTAGCAAGTATAAAATTAGAGTTGAGTACAGTTATGTATTTCAGTGGAACATAATGAGAATTCCCACAATTTTTTTTTAAAGATTCCATTCACTCATTTTAGAGAGAGAGAGAGAGAGCAAGCAAAGGGGAGAGAGAGAGGAAAGTCAGAGGGAGAAGCAGCAAAGAGCATTGAGCAAAGAGTTGATGTGGGACTCGATCCCGGGTCTCCAGGATCATGGCCTGAACTGAAGGCAGTTGCTCAACCAACTGAGCCACCCAGGCCCCTCCACAATATTTTTCAATGAGACTTCTTGCTCAGGTTGTGTGAATCCTCATAACTTCCTCAAAATTACAGTGAATTTGATGTGGACTGATAAAGTAAAACAAAACATGGAAATTTTGTTGGAAACTCTGAGCACTGATCCAACATTTTTTTAAGACTTTATTTATTTGACAGAGAGACACACAGCAAGAGAGGGAACACAAGTAAGAGGAGCGCAAGAGGGAAAAGCCGGCTTCCTGCTGAGCAGGGAGCCTGATGCTGGGCTTGATCCCAGGACCCTGGGATCATGACCTGAGCCTAGGGCAGATGCTTAACGACTGAGCCACCCAGGTTCCCCTGATCCAACATTTATTGAACAATTATTATGTACTATACACTGATTCAAATGATGTCATTTAAAGAACAAATAGAGATCCCATTTCAAGAAAATCATATAATAGTTTTAAGCTGAAAAATTATGTATGGTTCTCCGTTTCAAATATAAAGTGGTGGCAATATTGTCTTTTTAAAATTTTATCTTATTTTTTTTAAATTTTACTTATTTATTTGACAGAGAGAGACAAACATAGAGAGGGAACACAAGCAGGGGGAGCAGGAGAGGGAGAAGCAGGCTCCCCGCGGAGCAGGGAGCCTGATGTGAGGCTAGATCCCGGGATGCTGGGATCATGACCTGAGCCAAAGGCAGCCACTTTATGACTGAGCCACCCAAGCACCCCAAGATTTTATTTTTAAATAATCCCTACAGGCAGTGTGGAGCTTGAACCCACAACCCTGTGATCAAAAATCACACACTCTACCGACTGAGCCCACCAGGTGCCCCAGAGCAGTGGTAAAATGAATTCCTACCTTATTGACTTGTAAAAAAAAACCCAGATGACACAATTCAAAAACAATAAGTATTTAAAGAACACTGAGAAAAATATGTCAAAGAAGATTCTATAACTTGAAAAATAATACAAATATTTATTACTGTTATAAGTGATATTGGATAATTGACATTCAGAGTTTATTGTCATGATATATGCTTTGGCTCCTTCAAGAAAGAGCTTCCACCAATGAGCAATGAGCAATATATAATTATAAGAAGGACACTTTTCATCTCTGTAACTGTTAGTGTTTTTTAAGCTGTTCATATAGCTTGTCAACAGATTGTTTAAAATGTCATCAGAGAAGTTGGAAACATAAAAGAAAGTGTTAATATTATTTCATCTGGATAAAACCTTTTATAGTAGCTCATTTGAAGGCTAGGTATACACTTAAAGCTCTCGAGAAAAGTATTGGTGTGAATATTCACCTAAACAATGTCTCCTAATCAGAGATCGATGGGCCATCTTTCATTATTCTGCACTGATTTTTTTTTATTGCTTACTATGTGCCAGATATTGGAATAGACATTGGAGACACATTTTTTAAAAAAAGGCATTATTTTCGTCAGCTTTCAAGAGCTTATAATTGATGGGAGTGACAGTTTATGACAAAGAGAAGCAAACCATGTTTACAGAGTACAGAAGAAAAACTCAAGAGAACTTTGGTAGGAATGGCTAAGCTATAATTTGAATTATGAGTAGGTATGAGTCAGTCAGAAAGGTTTAGGATCGCCGATGTGTCTGTGTGGTTGTGAGTGGACAGTTTGGCAGGAAGAGGTGTTCCAGGTGGAGGAAACATAAAACTCTAATTTTTAAAACAGCATCCTTTGTGTATGCAGTCAGGAGAAGTTGAGAATGTGAATTATAAGAAACATGGGCTTTATATTATTATATAAATTTAAAGTTATTCCAAAAACAATGGAGGGAAAAAAGAAAGGACCATTGACACGTGAGTAAAAAGATGACAATTTTGTTTCCTAGGAAGATCACTGCTGCAAGTAGAAACAATGGTTTTTATTGGAATGAGAACAGAGTCACTGAAACAGGTAGAAGGCAATATCCAGCATCCCAGTGATTATGGCTGAGACTGCTTAGACAACAGGCATCCTCTAAATGAGCAGGACCATCTTCTGGATTCTGAAGTGAATCAATGTCTTGTTTTTCTCACTCTACATCTTTCAAAGTCTTGGCTTTGACAGGTTTTTTTTTAATATTTTATTTATTTGACAGAGAGAAATCACAACTAGGCAGAGAGGCAGGCAGAGAGAGAGGAGGAAGCAGGCTCCCCGAGGAGCAGAGAGCCCGATGTGGGGCTCGATCCCAGGACCCTGAGATCATGACCTGAGCCGAAGGCAGAGGCTTTAACCCACTGAGCCACCCAGGCGCCCCTTGGCTTTGACAAATTTTACCTCAGTTACCCACCATATAACTGTGAGAGAATAATGACTTCATGTAAAATGCCAAGTGAGTCTGAGGAACAAATGGCTGCTTGCTGTCAGGTACCAAGAGAAAATGAATTCAGGAGATATGAAGCCAGATCCACCAAAGATGTTGAGGAGTGTTTTTAAGAGAGAACAAAGGGCTTTTTTTCATGAGGCAAAATGTTGGGATATTAGTGGGCTACCTGAGTAGACAGAAGCAAGCAGGGAGCTGGAAATTGACCTACAGTCTGGTAATGGAGGATAAAGTCAATGGTGGTGCCTCAACAGCCCTGATCTAAAGAAAAGCCAAGAGGATGAAAAAGAATGCCAAATCAGGTTTGAACAAGAGGACAACATAAAAGTGTAAATGGCTCTTGGAAATATAAGTGACTCCAGGAGGCTGAGGCGGATTGTAGGGTGAGAGAAGATTCACATCTTATAGATTCTTGATTTGGAACATCTTCTTTGGTATATAAAAAGGAGGGGACACAATTTTATATGGTAAATTTTCATGGATATAATTTACTTATTGACCCATGGATTTTATTCTGATATAGATAAGATTCCAGATATATAAGACAGTTACATGCCTTGGAAAATTGCCTGAGCCTTGAACTTATCCTGAACATTGTACATTGTATATGGAATAGGTTTAATATTGATTTTTTCAAGGAATGGCTGTGTACAAATTTTCCAAGTTACAAAAAAAAAAAATGTTTTCACTGTGTCTGAGTTCTTTCAAAGTAATGCCAGTTGTACTATTTTTATTTTAGTATATTCTTTACTTCAGTTATTTTAAAAATTATTTTATCTATTTATTTGTCAGAAAGAAAGAGAAAGCACAAGCAGGGGGAGTGGCAGGCAAAGGGAGAAGCAGGCTCCCCACTGAACAAGGAGCCTGATATGGGACTTGATTCTAAGACCCTGAGATCATGACCTGAGCCAAAGGCAGACGCTTAACGAACTGAGCCACCCAGGAGTCCCTATTTTGGTTATTTTCTCTATGATTTAAACAGATGCTAACATTTATCAAAATGACTAGGGTTTCTTTTTTCCATTTTCCCCAAAGTGTCTAAATTTCTTGTCCTTCATTGATAATCACCAGTATATTTTCTCAAGGCAATCGAAAAGCAAGAACATTTTTTTAAGCACTTTAAAATGTACTGAAGCAAATTTTTGGAAGTGGATGCCCACGAACATGTGTCAGGTGATACAAGCTCTTTTACACTGAACTTATCTTATTTTCAAATTCACCCTAATAATCCCAATACAAACTGAGCTACAGCTATTATAATAATCCCAATATGAACAAGCAAATGTGATCTTAAGTGTATTTTTATCTCTTCACTCAGGTAAACCACAAACATTAGCTGCTTTTAAACAAAATTCTTAAACTAGACCAATGAGTTTTCTCCAGTGTAATAGTTATCACAGAGTAGATCACCTGATGCCCAGAGTACAGAGTATAGGTGCTCCTTCCAAGATGACTTGAAAACAGCAGAGCCATTTTGGAGAATGTTTGCATTTTAAAATAACTTCTCATTGCTCCACCTACTCCCAACTCTTGGACTTCATGTTCCTTGTTCTAACCTAACAGAACATGTCATAGTAATTAATAAGGTATTGGGACATTTATTAATATGGTAATATTTATTGAATTTCTGTTATCTTTCAGGCACTGAGCTATATATACAGTGACAAGAGTGCTTTGGATACATCCACTTAAATTTGTCTTTAATGGTGAACAATGTTAGCTATAAATATTTGTCTGTTTAGTCAGAATGGTCTATCATCACTAAGGAGCATCTTCTTGGGCATGGAGACCTGGGATCTAATCC
Source organism: Meles meles (assembly GCF_922984935.1). Lineage (NCBI taxonomy): Eukaryota > Metazoa > Chordata > Mammalia > Carnivora > Mustelidae > Meles > Meles meles. Next base: position 57,133,026 of record NC_060066.1, on the reverse strand, counting down.
TGACTCTGAACTCATGATCTCTGCATCTTTGGACAAGTCACACTAATGGATTCCTGGTTTCAGTTCCTCACAGGTAAAGAAAGAATGTTGGATCAGATGACCCCTAAAACTATAACCAGTATTAAGAGTCTATATTCAAACCTTTTTTTTTCTATCAAAAATGTGATCTGTAGGTCATTAGCTCTACTAGACGTTAATATAAAATAAGACTAAGTTGAAAAGAAAAGTTAGAATATTTTATACCTGCTTCATTTCCTAAGAATTTTATTCCTGTGATCATTGTGAATGTCCAAGCCAATGGTATGTTTAAGACAATGCTTGTTTCCCAAGATCCATTCTCTATACTCTGGAACATCCAACAAATATCTCACCAAAATGTATTGAGTACTAGGCTGTCTCAATGGAAAAGCACCAGCAACAACAATTTTAAAAAATCATAAAATGATTTATGGATTTTACAGAGCAAAGAGACTACAAAAATAATTTAAATGTATTCTAATTAGAATGTGGTAAATGTTTTGGAGGATAATGGAAAGGAGCCAGGGACTTGGAATGCTGAGAGGGGCCTGCCTCAGTGGGAGGCTACCAATTAAACAAAGACATGAGAGGATGAGGGAAGGAGTCCTTTTGATATCTAAGTTAAGATCAGGTGGAACTTTTGTTTTTAGTCCCACAATTCAGAAAAAAATATTTACAAAAATATCAGTGTGTTAAATTAAAATCCAGTGAACATTCATCCAGTGCAGTGTTCTCTCTGGTGATTTTGTGCTGAATTACACAGAATAACCGGGGCTTCATGAAGCTTATACTCTAGTGGAGAAGAAAAAAAAAATACAACAAAATAAGCCAATCTAGAAAATTAGTACAGATTCTAGTATGTTTTTGAAGGAGGCATAATAAGGACTAACACTGAAAATAATATATGGAGACAACTTATATAAATTATCAGGAAAAACATCTTTTATTATTATTATGTTCAATTAGCTAATATATTAGTTAGGAAAAATTATCACTTTAACATGCAGATTTAGCATTTTCAAGAAATTGAGAAAAAATGTCATTTCAGTGTATTGAAGAGAGGGAAAACAGGCCATTATCAGGAAGAGACTTGCAATGACTTTGGAATTTTATTCTTTCTGCAACAGAAAGCCATGAAAAGGATTTAAGCAGAGAGATAACATGATTCCACTTCTATTTAAAGAAAGATCTTCTAAGAAATAAAAATAAAGAAAAATCCTCTGCTCTGAGTGAGAGAGTAGAGATACCACGAGTGTGATGGAAGAGGAGGGCAGGACCGGAGCTCTTTCACAGCAGATACGATAGTGGCCTAGATGTAGTTCTGAGTAAACACCACCTTTAGATGCTATATAGATCAGAAGTCAGATGAAATAATATTCAAAGCTAAAAAGCAGCCAGCGAATTTGTCAAAAAACAAAACAAAACAAACAAACAAACAAACAAAAAAACCAAAACAAAACCAGAAGAATACAGGGTGAAGGACGAGTAAAGAAGAAATGTTTCCAGAGGTTATTGGAAGGCCTCCTTTTCTATTCTATTATTAAAATGTTTTATTGTATTATTAAAATTCAACCTATGTATGAGAGGCAGAATGATTTAAATCTTAAATCATAATACTTATTTGTGACAATATAATCACAGGATTTCAGAGCATAATCATACAGAAGCAGCAAAATCTGATACATATTGATGGGTAGGACCTGAAGCTTAATAGGATAGGCAGTAGTTTAAGAACTAGATTGATTCAAAAATTTCCCCAAGCCTCCACATATTACCATAAACAAGTTATAATTTTTTAAACTGAATCTTTGTGAAGAACATTGTACTTAAAATAAGGAGGACTGAGAGCCGCTAAGAGGAGCCATGGAAAGCAGTGAAGGCACTCCTCACGTCATGCTCCTTATCTCTCGGAAATGGAGACCCAGTCCTCCATCTGCAGCCTCCCTGTGGAACTGCCATCGTTCCTGGAGCAATTTCGGTCTCTATGGAGACTGTCTCCGTTTCAGTCAGTCAATTAGAGGTGAAAGGTATTCCATTTGCAGTCATCTAAACCATAGAGTCCACATCTTTTTTTCTTCATTCTTTCAGCCAAATGATATCTTCTTATCTAAGAGGGAAAAAAAATTCTGAGTGTTGTGGTCATTTAATTTGAGCTTGCTCTGTCCTACTTACTCTTTTTCCTTTGTTTCAAATGGCAGCATTCTCTGTAAATCAGATAAAGGACTGTATCATCATGCTATCATCTTTGAAAGCTCCATAATTGTAGCTTTTCTACCCAAGTCACTGAAATAAAACATCTATTTCTACACTAAATATTAATTTATTTCCAGTTGTACTTATTATATTATTTACTTAGGTGATAGTACTTCCAACCTTTCTCGGGGTGATCCTATAGTAGAGAGAACTATTTTCTAAATAACACATATTTTCACAAAGACAATGAAAACTATACACATTAGAAGCTATCCTTGTTCACCACTACTCCATATATTTTTTTCCCTAAGGATGTAAAAGACTGCTGTTACTGCTTTAGTTTTAAATTTAGTCATATCAGGTGAAAAGAAAAGTCATACTGAATGTGATTAGATATACTTAATTTATGTCCTGATTAGAGCAATTCAGGTTTGTGTAAAATGGATGACAATATGAAAAAAAAATGAACAACATGAAAATATTTACTTGGAATAATTTGCTGCTAAGCTTCTGCTATATTTTTTGCTTTTATTTTTTGTTCTTCAAGAAATGTTAAACCTGGTGGTATTCATTTATAATCAGAAATTTCCGTGGCTGCAAATAACAGAAGCTCAGTTTAAATAGACATCAGTTGAAAAAAAAGATTAATGTAGAACTTACCTGAAGAATCTATGGATACTAGCACAGGCATGGCTATAGCATGGCCTCTTATATCACGAGGTCTTAATTTCTCCATTTCTTTTGTGCTTTTTTCTAAAACTGGATTCATTCTAAGACAGATGACCCCTTGAGGTACCATTATGCCCAAGAATACCTTCCAGTGTACATTTGAAACTTAGGATGAATTTGAATATTTTTTAGAATGTTTTTTCTATTTTTGACTAGCTTGTATGATGTATTCAGCCAGTCCTAAACTAACTACCATGCCTGTATTCATATGTTGTTTTGATTGGCCAACATGGGGTTCATAAACACTTTTGGGATAGCGGTACAGTCAACAGATTCATTCTGAGTGACTTGGACTTAAGAAATGAGGATTGTTTCCTAAGGAAAGTTAGGTTACTCTTACTAAAAGCAGAAGAAATGGGTGTTGAACAGACAAAAACTGAAAAGGTACATGCAAACCTGACAATTCCTTCATATTTGCATTTTCATAACTTTTTTCCCCATTTAACTTCATCTGTCTTTGAAATGACCATATTTTTTTCTGTTCCACAGACTAGATCTGTGCATGAGATTTTGCATTCTAAATTAGTTTCTAAACACAGCCTACTATCTTTATACCTTTCCAAACTTCTCATTCTTAATCTTTCTCCCGTTTCCCCCTACTCATTGTTGCCTGCACCAGCAACCGGGGACTTTATATAACTTTCTTGGGCTCCGGTTTCAATCTTTTCAATAATGCTTTGATTGCCATTTTTGGTTCCATTGTTCTCTGTTCTTCCCGTAATTCCTACTTTGTCAATCTCAAATCAAGGTTATGCCAACATTACCTTCCCCTGTTTCTCCTCCTGGGCCCAAATCATTGCTTAGCTGGAAAAGTAAAACAGCAGGGCTAATTTCCCTACAATTGCATGCTAGCCAGCTTGAGATGGGCCCTCTTCTGTCTAGCGATTCTTTTTTTTTTTTTTTTTTTTACTTTAGTTTGACTACTATCCTAAACAATTTACTTCCTTTTTCTTTTCTTTTCTGTCAGTCTTTTCTTTTTTCTTTTTTCTTTCTTTCTTTTTTTTTTTTTAATTTATTTCATTTTCAAGCTCCCTCTTATGAGCATCCATCTTAGGCTAAATTGCAAAACATCTATACAACTTTTTCCAGTTCAAACTCCCTTGATCTTTTCCCTGCTGATTTCAGCAAACAAAACATCTTTGGCAAAAGAAGTGTTTTTCCATCTTTCAAAGGCTGAAAAAATATTTTTTCCTTTTCTCATTCTCTTAATGTCATACTTCCCCATATATCTTAAGATCAATGATCTTTTAAGAATTCAAATTCACCCTCTTATTACTTTTCTTTCCATTATCAGATAATTCTCTGGAGAATAGTCTGTATCATTGTCTCAATTTCTTATCAAATCCTTAGTAATTTTGAATTTTATTTCATACTGTTTCCTGAAACTATTTCAGTGTTCCCCAATAAAGCTTAATGGTACCAACATTTTCTAATGTGCAAAATTTGAAACATGAATGATTTCATGACTCCTCTATATTAATTATCAATTATGCATAGCATCAAATAACATTGAAACTCCTGTTAATTATACATCTTTAATACATCTTTTGCATCTATCTTATTTTCTCAAAAAGTGACATGACTATTTTTGACCTGTGAATTTCACATTGAAGATGCTCTTGATATCATAGGACCTCCAAGGAGAGGGATGGGACAGCCAGAAGTCTTCTGCAAGGAATAAGAGTGCTCTATATCAGAGCAATTAGGGGTTGTTTCATGGGGAAATTTGACTTCTTAAGATTAATATGGTGAAACATCAGAAAAGACACCAGTTATAGGAAACTTAATAGTCCAGCTAAGAATTAAGGAAGTCAAAGAAAATTTAAGTTAAAGTGGACATGAACATACCAGTTTTAAGTTCAGTTTTGCTCACCTTGTATTACATACCCTACAGGATCATTTCCAAATTTCTAAATTTTAAACAAAGCACTCCTTGGTCTCTGACACTTACCTGTCCACTTCTCTTTTTCAGAGCGTTAAAGCATTTTGTGTTTAAATACTAAAGAACTGTTTGTATGTCTATGATTATGTTAAGATCGCAATCCCAATACTCATGTATTTTATGCTTCAACAAAAAGAATTGGTTCTATTCATGTAAAAACTCCTCTATGCCTTTGCATATTCTTTCTGACTAAAATGCTTGGAAACTTTTTGTTTTCCCTTCACATATCCTCTATTTGTGAAATAGCCCCTGACCCCTCCAGGTTGGAGGAAGGTGGTACATTTTTGACGTTCTCCCTGTATGTTTATCTTATTTCTATTTCAGATATATCTGTGTGTGGCTTTCTACTAATAGAAAAGTCAATTTTTTAGAAGGTAGAAATGAATTGGGCCCAGGAACTCAGACACATTGACATACACAAAAAAAAAGAGTTGGTTCAGGGAATACCTTGTGTTTAAGACAGAAAATCTCTCTTGCTGAGTTATCCCAGTACTTAGCCATGATTTTGGGGAAATGGCCTCATATGGATAGTGAGCAAAAGAGTTCTGAGACAAAGTTGTCTTCTTTCTTAAGGCTAGAATAATTTATTTGCTACTATAAAGAGTGAACATGCTAGAAACTAATTTTCCCATAATCCATTTACATTAAGGCACAAGAGTATGATCTGATCTTGGCCAAGGTAATCTAGAAGAAAGTTTGCTGGAGGGATTTTTTTCAAAAGGATTTTTTCCTTAATAAAAAGACACACAAGAAGCAAAGGTCCTCAAGTTTAACCAGGTGTGATTTTGTTTACAGATGAAACCTGAAACTACCACAACCATCTTTAACAATCTATTTAGATCAAGCCAAAGAACCACGCACCCATTCTGAGGATGAAGAGCAGTAAATAGAAGGAGCTTTGTCTCCTTGAAGACATTGTTGAACAGTTGAACCTATAGTCTTCTTATTGGGTGGCATAGCAAATATTATTTATTCCTTAATCTACTTTTAATTACATATCGTCCTGCCCTGAGACACAAGTTCCTGAACTAATAAGACCTCTGATCCATAACATTAGAAATTTAGGCCTAACGAATATGGGCTGATGATAACACTGTAGGAAAGAGTTGCTCCTTCCTCTGTTCTTCCCTAGCCTTGGGCCTGGATAATTAAGGTTGGACAAATCTGTTCACCATGACTTGGTCACTGACATAGTCTCTAGGTTAGGTACACCAAATAGTTTTCTCTGTTTCAGTTACTGTACATTCCTCCATAATTTAATATCATTGAACAATGAGGGGGGAGGGGGAAAACCATACACTGGCGGTCAAAATGCCTATTTCCAACAGCAAAACTGTGGGGCAATAACAACAGCAGTCAAAGGGAACAAAGTTCTTCATGGATTTGAACATGGCTTTATTTTAACCACCTCAAAAAGGCAGCAATCAAATTTGACTATTTGCATCAAATAAGTATTCCATGGGTGTGGGATGCTGGAGCTTATGGAAGAAGAAGGAATTCTATCAGTTATAACTAATTAAAAATACTTCTCGAGTACCTATTATGTTGTAAGCTTTGCACTAAATACCATGGATAAAAAGGGAACATGACAAGGCAAATACCATTTCTTTCCTTCTTGGAACTCATACCCTAGTGGAGTTGGCATTGTGGGTGTAGGAAGCTGGTGATGACAATAACCATGGAAAAAATACAATTTTGAATTTTGCTAATTTTGAAGAAATCAAAACAATGTGAAAGAATAGGGAGTGTTGGGGGCGCCTGGGAGGCTCAGTAGGTTAAGCTGTTGCCTTCCGTTCGGGTCATGATCTCAGGGTCCTGGGATCTAGTCCCGCGTTGGGCTCTCTGCTCAGCAGGGAGTCTGCTTCCCTCTCTCTCTCTGTCTTCCTCTCTGCCCACTTGGGATCTCTGTCAAATAAATAAATAAAATCTTAAAAAAAAAAAAAAGAATAGGGAGTGTTGGGCTGTAGTCACTTTATTTGGTTGTTCAAGGAAAGCCTCCCTGAGAGTGTGATAGTTGAATTAAGAACTGTCAAGGATGAAATAATAGAAAGACTTAGGGAAAAGGAATTCCAAGCAAGGAAAGAAAGAAATGCCAAGACCTATGGCAAGATTTACTCAATGTTAGAGAGATAGGAAGAAGATCAAGTTAAATAGATAGAAAGAAGAATGTTGTGACTAAAAGGAAAATTTTATGATATGATATCAAGAAAGTAAACAAGAACCATGACATGGAGTTTCCTAAAGCTAATCCATAATGAATGATTCAAATTTTATTCTTTTTTAAATATTTTTAAAATTTTTTTTATAAACATATAATGTATTATTAGCCCCAGGGGTACAATCTGTGAATCGCCAGATTTACACACTTCACAGCACTCACCATATCACATACCTCCCCAATGTCCAGAATCCTACCACCTTCTCCCTACCTCCTCCCCCACTGCATGAGAAGTCATTGCAGAATTTTAAGGAGAAGGGAAAAATAGTGCGATTTAGGCTTTGAGAAGAAACCCTTGGGCAAATGCTCTTGCGGGTGTATGTCATAAGATTAGAAGTCCGAGGAAACAAGCTATTAGTCCAATTGATAAATGAAATTTGTTTGAATTTGGGAAGTCAGTAGTAGAGACAATAATAAGTTGTTGGATATTTGGAGGTAAAATGGAAAGAACTGCTAACAACAATTTCGAGTTGAAGCCTGAATTTTTTTTTGTTTTGTTTTAACATATAGGGCAAGGTGGTGTTAAATCCAAAAATAGAGGCTTGATTTGAAGCCATGTGACAAAGTGACAAAATTTCTGTTATTGCTGTTGAGTATATGCATATGTTTTTATGTGTTTCTGTGTATTTTGCATAAATGTGTTTAAATACTACCACCGACTACTCTCCTTCATTTATTGGCTTTCCTGTTATTCCTGTTATTTAAGAAACAAATGAATAAATACTGACTAAAGAATGGGCAAAGATAAGAGTATAGGGAGGTGGTCCTATTAGGTGGTGTTATTTTTTTCTGGGATAGTCATTAAAATTAAAAAAAAAAAGTATTAGAAATACCCCTGTTAACTCCTTCTAAGAAGAAGTGAAGGAATCTGGATTTCTAATTTGATTAACATATGACATTACTAGAAACAAGGGGAATGGAGGCATCAAGAGTTCTGTTTAGACACATTGAATTGGATATACCTCTCAGATCTATTTGTAGTGATAATAAGTTGCCAGTTTGATACTAAAATCTGGTCTTCAGGTGAGATGTAAAGGTTGGAGGGGTGAAGATAAAAATTTGGAACACATCAACTCAAGAATAAAAATACTTTTGTCGAAAATATCTTCAGTGGAATTATAATTTTCACATTTTTGTCCTATGCTTCTTCCCACTCTGTAACACATTATTTGGCCTGAGACACATCTACATAAAAATATATTATTGAACTCCAATGGGAATTTTTATTTTAAAATATTTTATATACTAAAGCACAGGATTATTACTAAAAATACTGGGATTCTAAATACAATGATCACTAAAAAATTTTCAAGGACAAAATATTATTGGGAACATTTACTTACTTCTGGAGACTGTAAATACAAAAATGAAAAGGTAAATTATATTAGATATGTAATCCTTATATTTCAAGAACTGAAGGGTATTATCTTCTATTCTGTTTTATATTGTTTGAAGGTCTGTGTTTCGTCAGTTATATAAATGTAAGCAATGTAATATTTCCCATGTTGCTAATGGAGCTTGAAATTAGGGCAGTAGCACCTGTATCAGCATCATGATGATGTCAGCAATTCATATGAAAAATGAAACATAACTAATACAACTTGTATAGCCACAAAAAATAGTCATTTTTCCATATTTGAAATTGGCTGACCATATACAATAAGAGATAGTTCAGAAAATGAAAGCATTCTCTTCTCTAGGCTTTGAAAAGCCAATAGCAAGTTTCTTAATGAAGAATCCTATAAAGCTATGCACACAGTAAAATATTTACATTTGACTCCAAAGTCTATTTTATAAAACTTAATATTAGGTCTATATATCATTGTGGGAAGTAAAGTAAAATAATTACTGTATTCAGTAAAATTCTGAAAATTCAGAATTCAGAAAAATTCAGAAAAATTACCGTAATCAGTAAAAAATTACTGATATTTTAGAAAGCCCATTTATATAACCATTAATGATTTTTTTCAACTAAAATTATATTAGAGATTATATTCAGTTGTTATGTACTTAATTCCTAAAAATACATATCATACCTCAACCTCAACCAAAGGCATACTTCTATGACCCAACAAAAGAAATGGTGGTATAAATTATTAAAATGTTAAAAAAGTGAATCAGTATTCTGAAGCCAAGAAAGCTTGTTGTTTGACATGGATAATGTACATAATTTTACATTAACTTCCTCATAACTTTGAAAGATACTTTGATGAAGGTAAATATTTTTTGGTGGAAAAATAAAACTGTAAGTGAAAACTACCCAGAATCAATTAAAAAACTTACTATTATTGATCATTACTTGAAGGCTGGTCCTCAAATTATAGCATATGTGAAATGTGGGTATAAAGTTATATAATTGATAATTCATTGTCATGAAGGAATGAAGCACCTTGTTTCTTAGGAAGAGTAAAGCATTTTTTTTTAAGATTTTATTTATTTATTTGACAGCAAGAGATCACAAGTAAGCAGAGAGGCAGGCAGAGAGAGGAGGGGGGGAAGCGGGCTCCTTGATGAGCAGAGAGCCCGACGTGGGACTCGATTTCAGGACCCTGAGATCACGACCTGAGCCGAAGGCAATGGCTTAACCCACTGAGCCACTCAGGTGCCCCGAGTAAAGCATTTCTTTCCACAGTGTCCAGATTGGTCTCCAGTGGAGCTTGAGCAGAGCTATCATGTATTATAGCATACATTTATCCATTGAGTATGGATTCAAGCTTTAGAAAATGTCCAGCAAGTAAGAATCAAGACTGTGAATAAAGGGATAGAGGAATTCTTCATTATTTAGTTTGCATCTGAGATACTGAACTTGAGTTCAGATTCTGAAGACAATTTTAGAGAGGTTCAATGGAGCACTGGGTGGGGTGCATAAACAATGAATCCTGAAACACTGGAAAAATAAAATTAAATTAAAAAAGAAAAGAAGAAGAAAGGTTTGTAAAGGCATTCATATTGTCCTCCTTTTGAGGCTCTCTTTCTTTCCAGCTACATCAAAGGAATAATAATCTTAATAAAAAACTCTCTGTCACTCTCTCTCTCTCTTTGTCTCTCTTTTTCTCTCTCTTGTCATAGCAGCAAAATATAATGTGAGAGGAAAATCATCAAATTATTTGGCATTTTGTAGTAATGTCTCTTATTTGCAGAAAAATTCTCTATTTCCATAGTTCATGTGGTGTCCAGGAAATCTCTAAAAACTCTTCTGATGATCTGTGAGTCCAAAGATCTTATTTGAAAATCATTGCAACTGTAAAGTCACACATTCGATTTATATAAAATGCATAGACAAAGCCACTTTCCTTAAATTTTAGAGTATAGAATATTCATTTTTTAAAGCTGTGGCAAATATTATAGGACAGAAGTTTAGAAAGAACTAAAACTGTAGAGTAAATGTTCAAATAAGTTTTGTAACTCATTAAGCTAATGGTGAAACAAACACTTTCGAAAAGTTAAAGAGAAAATAACTGTTTCAGGGAGAGTTTTATATTGATAAAGAGTATGAGATTGTTTTTTTTTTTAAGCCTTCTATGAAAGGAAGCAATCTATGAGCATTTCACCGAACAATATTTTGATATCTCTCTTTCACTTTCTTCAAGATTTTTTTTCCCACTATTCCAGACCTCTGTTGTTTTCCTTAGATTGGATTGTATATATTCTTGTACTTCAGTCTCATATATTTAGGCAGTGTAAACTGTACTAGAATTTCCTCTTCTCATTTGGCCTGACTTGCTGCTCACCAACAGTATCTAGAAATATTTCTATTTGGTTGAGGAGAATGAGTTTCCCTTGGTTTACCTTTTCTGGGCATTTTTCCTTCTTTCTACTGATTGTATACACTTTGAAAATAAGAACAGGTCTTTTTTTTAATCTCCGGCTTTATTGAAATGTATTTGATATATAACATTGTGTAAGTTTAAGGAATACATGATGATTTGTTAAGTGTATGTGTGTGTATATATATATATATATACATATATATATATATATATATAAAATCATGATAAGGATTGTTAACTAGGCCATCTCCTCTCATAATTACCTTCATCTGTGTGTATGATGAGAGCTCATAACATCTACTCTCTTAGGAACATTCAACTATATGATACGATATCCTTAACTGTAGATGTCAGGTTGTACATTAGATCCAATTTCTCCATATGTAAGTTGTTCACAATCATTGTTCAATGATTCAGGTGGAATAATACAAGGGCAAAGGTTAACTTAAAATGCTAGGCTTTAATGTAATTATTTTATCTATGAAGGCATGACTAGGGGCTTTATGAACTTGTTCTCTCTTATTACCTTTTTCTTCATTTTTTTCAGTTAAATTACAGCAATATATCTATACACATTTTATAAGGTATTTAGAATAACAAAATTTGTGATTAAGGATGTATTTGAATTCTTAAAAATGCTACTTTGCTCCTATGTTCTCCATTCTGTGCTTTCTTTTTTATGCAATTGTCACTCAAAACACTTAATTATATATATACACTTGTTTCAGTAAAAAGAAAGTTCAATTGAATCTGTACCTTTTAAATGCAGATTACAGCAATTACTCCTCAATTTCTTACACTATCTAAATTCTTAAATCTTGCCACCTAGCCAAATTTAAGGCTCAAAACCATTGTTTCCTTTTCCTTGAACAGTAAAATAACAATAAAATCTAAGATCAAGAAGAATGAAAGACGTAGAGGTGATTATATAAGACATCTTCTAATGTGCCTTAATCGAGGCAAAAATCGTTCTTTCCACTTGCTAATTTACATGATAGAAATTGATCTTTAATGTTTTCAATATCCTGTTGGTTCTTATTGGTCAATAAATTTCTAGCCCTGTATCTACTCTAACAAAATTCAATTATAGCTAAATATTTTAACTGTCTCTGTAATTTTAAATATATTTTATCTATTTTGTCTCCCTCATTCATATTCAACTTAGCTCTTCCCTCTATGATATTCATACTATTTTAGTATTTTTACTATTCTCTCACATATTCTTTTTTTTTTAATATTTTATTTATTTATTTGACAGAGAGAGAGGTCACAAGTAGGCAGAGAGGCAGGCAGAGAGAGAGAGGGAGAAACAGGCTCCCCACAGAGCAGAGAGCCCGATGCGGGGCTCGATCCCAGGACCCTGAAATCACGACCTGAGCCGAAGGCAGAGGCTTAAACCACTGAGCCACCCAGGCGCCCCTCTCTCACATATTCTTAATTTCTCATATCCACCTAACTTTACATAAAGTCATATTTTTTTTAAAAGACTTTATTTATTTATTTGACAGAGAGAGAGCACAAGTAGGCAGAGAGGCAGGCAGGGGCATGGTGGGGGTAGCAGGCTCCGGGCTGAACAGAGAGCCCAATGTGGGGCTTGATCCCAGGACCCTGAGACCATGACCTGAGCTGAGGACAGGGGCTTAACCCACTGAGCCACCCTGGTGCTCCCTAATTATCCTATTTATTACATTTTGTATTGCTGCTTTATTTTATCCGGATCATCTTCTTAGTAACTTTCTCTTCCATAAGGGACATCTAAACTTACTCCCCATATTTTTAAAAAAGGTATTTTACCAACCACTTTTGTTACCTCTTTGTGCAGTTATATGATTTTGGATATAAGGTGAGATGGAGAGGTGAAGTTCCCTTCAAAGGTTTGGATAACTATAGTGGTTGGTAGAGACTCAATCTTCATGCAAAAACCCCTTACCCTGATAGCCTCTTCTGAAAGGTGGAAGGTAGATTGCTCCATCAGAGACTCTAAGACCAACTGGGATGTTGAGAATATTAAAAACGCAGAGTGAGTGCGCTGTGCAGAAAGTGGACATACTTAACCTAATTCAAATGATCCATTTACTTATGTTTTAGTAAGTGTCCTATTAACTAAAAGCAAGTTTTGATATACTGGGGATGAGTGATTCCCATCACTCACTTGAACAGCGATAAATCTATCACACAGCTTCCCAGATTTATATTGTCTCAATCTGAAGGCAGACATTTGGTTATTCAGCATTCTGTAGAGTTTTATCAAAGTCTACCATACACAAGGCCATTGATGACTGATGGCATAACAAAAAGCAGGATTTGAATCTACCAACTCACACACTTTTCAAAGAAGAGATTGCCTGTCACTTTTCCTTCTTTCACTCTGCCTACCCTGCTGCTTTCTCCTTCTTAAGGACACTAAGATGCCACATATGTTCCATCAAGCCTTAAAGGCCTAACTGAAAATGAGATGATGATTCTCTTTTACCCTCTCTCGCGTTAATGTTCAATACCTATAATTTACAAGAAAAACTGCCACAAGAAAGCTACGTGTTTCTTAGGTCAGGAGTCATTGATTGTTTTTTATGTACTACATTGTGTTTCTCTATGCTGTAGTTATACATCTGCATACAACCTACATCATATTTTTTCTTATTTCATTTGCAATCCCAGGAAGAGAAAGGAAGAAGTCAATGACGCAGTTATAGTGCTTTGGAAAACTGGTTCACATAATAGATGGACAGCCAGGCTTTGAGTGTAACCTGTAAAATTTGAAAGATAAAGATCAGGAAAAGGACAACCAGGTTAGAGAAGGGCTATCTTCTTTAATTGAAGCTAACAACTCATTACTGATATGATTAAGGTGCCTCCCAGAAGTCATTAATAAATGTAAATGAAGATGGAAATTTTTTAAATTTTAATATGAAAAGGGAGTATGTTAAAATGAGAAAAAATGATATAATAACAGGTACAAACTCAATGATGATGATCATCAAAGAGCCTGGGGGTGGGGGGAAACAAGTTGAGGAAGAACATATTAGTGTGTCTCCAGCACGGTGCCTAGGATGAGTTTGCTCTAATGCTAAATAATCAGAAGTATCCCAAAATTCAGTGCATGATTCATTAGAGTACCATGTTTGATAGATCACCCCCAGTGAAAATTCTTAATTCTCTTGAACTGATTCTGTATTTACCAAACTACTCTTTATCTGGGGGGAAAAAAAGATCTAAAAAGAAAGGTACATGACCAGTGTTAATGTTTCTCTTCAATATGTTCAGTGTGGCCAATTAATCACTGATTTTCAGCTTTGTTCAGGAGATTGATTTGCATGTGAATTTGTTTATCAGGACCTAAACAAAGGACTACCTAAGTAGCAAGTAGACATTCAAATTTCTTTCTCTGCTGTGTCAAAATTACCTCCATGCTTGGGAGCCTTGACCATAATTCCTCAATTCCTTTATATTTTTATTATTATTATTTATTATTATTTTTATTATTATTAAGTCTTCACCTCAAATGATGCAATGGATAAAAGTATGAGGGATAACAATACTTTGAAATATATGAAAAACTACATAAAGCAAGAAATTGTGGTTGTTCACATATTTAACTTTGGGAAACAATATAATAGAATCTCTGACTACGCAAATGCACACAACAATGCAAAAATCTAAATATGCATTCTTCTTAAATCTATCTTGGCATAGCATCCCACGGAGCTTTGGAACCCTGATAAGACTTCACAACATGACAGAAACGTTGAAAAGAGGTAAGGAAGTCTTTAGAAAAGAACAATCACCCTTGATTCTTGTGTAAGAGAAAACAAAGGAGATAAAAGCTAGGAAAATTTGGATTCTCATTAACAAAATATACACAAGAAATTTTAATACCTTTCCTTTGCTTCCTGTACTCTCTGCATTCATCTAACATTATGACTCTTTCATCTTCTAAGATTCTAAGGACCATCTAGAATGTATGATCCGTGAATGCAATGAACTTATTTTACTCATTGGTGTATATGCTGAATCTACGAAATTAAAAAAAAAAAAACCTAGCATAAAATTCAATTAATGTTTTTGAACAAATGCCTGATTAAATTTAGTCATGGTGCTGAAGCCCATGTCTTGCATTCTAATCCTTTGCAGCCACTATTAGAGATCAAAGGAAATAATGCAAACGTAAGTTTGCACAGCAGTTGAGAAAGATCATGTTGATACTTTGGCAAGTGGTCATTGTTTTCCTGTTATAATCTATTGTCTCTTCTTTTAATCCTCCTTAGTTGTTGCATAAGAGGTAAACTAAACTAAATTTTTCAGATAGTACCACTTACAGATTTATCTTTGATATTACATTTTGCATTTGAAATAAATTGGTAGGAATAATATTGTGTAATAAAATAACATTACTTGTGTGAAATCACTTTCTTTGGAAGGAAAGAGAGATAACAATATATCTACAATTTAAGATATCTCTATTCTATTTCTAGTTGTCTAATATTGAGAATGTTATTTAATTTCTATATTGCCACAGTTTCATAACCTATAATATCAGAATATTAGTACTGCCTATTTCCCATTGTTGATAAGTTTATTAAAGGAGATGAACTCAATACACATAAAGTACATTACACAAGAGATGGTGCAGAGTGAGAGCTTCATAAATATCAACTACTCTAGAATTATTGTCTATTAGTTTCAGAGAATAGGATTAGGTGGATGATGGGAATGCCAGTACTTGTATGTGCTATTCCGCATTGCCTAGCTGCCCATGTATTATTCCATAATCAGAAATAAGCTATTTTAATTTTCAATTAAATGACTGTATTTTGAGAGATGCTGTTGAATTTTGCATAATTCTACAACTTCACTTGAATGAAGACACTTTTTCTTCAGCCATCACTACTACTCAGAACAGTTATGTCTTCTCTCTAAAATTTATTTATCCCTAGCTTCATTAGCTTCATCACTTAAATTTTTTTAAAACTATCTAAATTCATCAAATTTCTACTAAAGATCCTTGTCTGTAAAAATGCAAATTCTATGGGATCATTTTTCTCTTTTTTCTTTATTATTGCTAAACATAATAATTATAAAATTTGTATCTGATTCAAGAGTATTCATTTATATTATGAACTACTACAAGAGAAATGCACCCAGCTACTAAGTTATTCTGAATTTTTGAAGTTACATAGTAAAAATGATTATAGCCCTTTTGGGGCCAGGGCTGCTCATTATTTATCTTCATATTTCCAGCCTCTAGCATAGAGCATGATAAATGAAGTATTTAAATAGAATTTACCAAGAAAGTTCTCATTTCTATAGTTCCATATAGTAAAATAAAATTTGATGATTCAAAGAAAAAACATCAAAAGTAAAGCAATTCATTCATGTCATTTCTCACATATTTTTATTGTGCCAAAAGGCAACGGTAGTATTAAGAGCATAAATAAAAACATAAGCAAAAACTCTATATGCCTGTTTTAACCTTACGGTCAAAAGGTGCATGGCATTATCTAGTTAATTAATAATATGTTCTTCCTAAAGTGTTTAAAAATATTTCCTATATAGTAGGTGTTGCCACGTCTCAGTAAAAAGCAAAATAATTAAATAATTAAATAAATAATTTTTAAATGTAACATAACTGTAGATGAATTCAGAAATTGATGGAATAATTGGGGCGCCTGGGTGGCTCAGTGGGTTAAAGCCTCTGCCTTTCGCTCAGGTCATGATCCCAGGGTCCTGGGATCGAGCCCCGCATCGGGCTCTCTGCTTGGCAGGGAGCCTGCTTTCTCCTCTCTCTCTCTCTGCCTGCCTCTCTCCTTACTTGTGATCTCTATCTGTCAAATAAATAAATAAAATCTTTAAAAAAAAAAAAAAGAAATTGATGGAATAACTATATAATTTGTACAAAAACTTACAATTTTGTTTCCATGTGTGGCTATCAGAATAGACCTTATAAGTTATTAAGAATTCACAACAGAGTTTTAAGGGCTCAAACATCTAGGAAATACATAGAAGGGGAAAAAGAAGCCGAGTCTCTAGGAAAACCCCTACTGTTGTGCCAAAGGGAGAAAACAACAAGGCATTTGCCAACTCATAAATGCTGCAAAAGCTCCCTAACTAGCATTATTGTTTCTTCATGATAAATTCACTCTATCTTTCCCACATGAGCTTGGAAACATTACCAAACTCAAAAGGAGCTTGGGTGGAAGGATCACTCCTGAGAGCTTTCACCTATTTCCTGTTGCTAAGGAAACCACTTCCTTTGTACATGGTCAGAATAGCAGGTTCCTTTGAATCCTGCCTTTCAAGCTCTATTTTTTAAAGCAAACATATAGATATATAATCCATTTTTTGAAATGTACGCTGATTTATAATGTTTCTGCTATCTGGTGAAGAAGTTTCATCCAATTAAAGGTAATACATACACTTGCAGATAGCAACGTTGGAGATGAGCAACTTCTTTTTGTTATTCTGTATTTTATAAAATCTACAGTGCTTTCCAATCCACAAAAGAGTCTGTAAATCTAAGATATTCCTCTGACCTGTGAATATGTATCTCTCAACATTGGCTGAAATAATTTGTAACTTTTGATATTTGATAAAATTGGGAGCAATCATGTTTCATTACTCTATAGTGACAATTATTATACATTAACTTGATTGCTTGGAAATTCTTTATTGAGACAATATGTGTCTTCTTCTTCATCTTCCTTTTTTTAATTTAAAAATATTGTGTAAATGTTCCAAGTTTGTTTGTTTAAATATTTTGTGAAAGGATTAGCTCAAATGCCAGATTTCAGTAAATTGGCTTTCAAAGATAAAAGATGAGAATTGGAGTTCCATTATACCACAGTGATTGCTGTGTATTTTCGCCAGCCATTAACAACAGCATATGTGGACATTGGCCATAAATACTAGCTGATTTCATAACTTGGATTGTAAATGCTATAATTATATGTTGTAATTCACATTATACAACTGAGAATCATAGCCCAGTCCACAGCTTTATTACAACATTCTCATTAATGCCCTGTTTATTTGAGATCTTTCAAAGAATTCCTTTGAGCACCCATCATGATATTTTTAATTATACTCCTTATATCTCTTCAAAATGTTTTGGACCTGTCTTACATGCTTTGATGTGCATAGTGCCTTAAAACCACAGACTATAAACCCAAATTACATCACCACAAAGTTAAAATGGTTTTGATTATTGTATCTATAAAATAATTTTCTTCACGTGTATATATCTATTCAGTGATTATAGCTTCTGCTGAAAAAAAATTTGTTTTCAATTTCAGTTCTAGGGAAAAGTATACTCCTAAGCATTAAATTGACTTATTTAATTGACTTCTACAATTGTGTACTATTAGACTTACTTATTTGACTTGACTATTGCCTTCAGTTTAATAGCCATTGATATAATGCCACATTTCCTGCAGAGACAATGTTGTTTTATTCACAGAGAAAAATGTTAAAGCATAAACATGTTTTAATTTTAGGGAGACTATTTCACTGACAGGAATAAGAATGCATGATAATTTAGTTAACTCACTGCTTTTTTTTACGTTAGATGTTCGATCAAGATATTTGTTCAGTAATGTTAACCATTAATTTTCATGCAGCAAATTGTGTGTTTGTATTTACTTACTACAATTTCGGGGTGTATTTAGGGCTTCACACTTCCACTTGTTATCATCTGGTTAAAGAATCAATTTAAAATTTCAATATTTGATACTATCTCATTCCGTAGAGACCCATATCTATTCTTATTTCACTAGTCAGTAATGTATTGGCACTTTGATTTTAAAAACAAAACAATGGCTTTGGTTCATCAGTTTTCTATTTTGCCTCTGGTAGTATAATGTTCGATGGCTTTTGTTGGCTTATTGCACTTTAATTAGCATGATGCTGTGTGCCTTTAGTAGCGTGCTGCTATGCTACCCTTAATTGAAATCTTTCTCTTGTGTCTGTGATCATTACATCACCTTGATGCCTGAAACCGCTGCTCTCGTGGACTATGTGGTAATGTTGCATTAGCCCTTTGAAGCTGGGGAGTTTGATTAGCAGGATCAGATGAGCTGCTAGAGGGTGTCTGACTCTTAGCTCTAGTATCTTCAAATGCATTTTACAAATTACCTACTTACCTTAATACTATAAATATGCAGATATTACATACCACTTACTGTAAAAAGTGAAATTTTACAGTGGAAAATTCTTTCCTTGCATACACTTTGATTTAAAGGTCACAGCTTCAGAGTGTTTGATGAAGATATTACTTCCTATTTTTGAACCCAATGGAAAATAGCTTTAAATGCAAGGAAAAGTGTATGAAATTATCTTTCTTTTCTACCCCCCCTTTCCTTTGATCCTAGAATATTTACAAAAAATTCTAACTGGTTGTTTCTTTCCTTGTGGGTTTTCTCCACTCCTTTCCTAACACACCAAGACCAGTTATTTTTAAGAGTCCTCAGAATGCCTTTGTAGGATGATCAGTCACACATTTCTTATAATTATATCAAACAGAAAATAATCAAATGTAGAAAACAAGCTTTAAAGAGCATGCAGTATTCCTTTTTCAAGATAAGGATTTTACTCCCCCCAAAATACATTAAATCAAAACCAAATAAACAAAAGCAAATATTATGCACCTTAAGGAGGGTGTGCACAAAAGTAATCATGAAGCAGAAACCTGAGAGTTTAAGCACAGCTGGCCACCATGGAGGGTTGGAAGATTACAGAATAGGAGTAGTCTGCAGACTGATAAATGATGATTTTCAAAGTTACACATGGTCTAGAAATAACCGCTTCCCCTCAATTATCATTTTTTAAAGTGGATAGAAATATATGTAGCAAAGTGGAACACAGTGTTGTTGAAAATTAAATCGTCCCCTTTTCTTCAGCAAAGCTCAAGCAACGTATAATCCATTATGTTTGGAAGATTTGAACTTGGCCAGGGTGGCCAATGGATCCAAAGTTCTGGCCCTTGGGGACCCTGGGTGACTGAGTTGGAACTTAAGAGCACGTAGCAGAAATAAATCCTGAGGTTAAACAACAACAACAGCAACAAACTAGAAATAAATAGACTTAAAGTCAACCGTGTTCTTTGTATGATTGCAGGTGATTCTTCTTTGTGATCATTTGTATGGTATAAGTTTTATACAATGAACAAGCATATTTATATTTTTCTTTAAGTTGAGAAGTCATTCATAAATAAAAGAGTGGCCCCTAGAAGAACCAGCCCCTACATTGTCACTGATCAGGTCTTTGCAGAAATTTGTCAGCTGTAGGGGCACCTGGGTGGCTCAGTGGGTTAAGCCTCTGTATTCGGCTCAAGTCATGATCCCAGGGTCCTGGGATCAAGCCCCGCATCGGGCTCTCTGCTTAGCAGGGAAACTGCTTCCCCCTCTGTCTCTGCCTACTTGTGATCTCTGTCTGTCAAGTAAATAAATAAAATCTTAAAAAAAAAAAAAAGAATTTGTCAGCTGTATGAACCAACTAGTAATACTAATTAAAGTATTGGTTAAAAATAGCACATAGGTGATGTTAGCTACAATATACAAGACTTAAATTCAAATCTTATATTTCAGTTGGGTGTTTTAGATGCATGTTGTGTGAAAAAAAACATTGCCTAGGGGCCCCTGGGTGGCTCAGTGGGGTAAGCCTCTGCCTTCGGCTTAGGTCACCATCTCAGGGTCCTGGAATCGAACCCCCATCGGGCTCTCTGCTTAGCAGGGAGCCTGCTTCCTCCTCTCTCTCTGCCTGCCTCTCTGCCTACTTGTGATCTCTCTGTCAAATAAATAAATAAAATCTTTAAATAAAAAAGAACATTGCCTAATTTAACATGTTAGCTCTCATATACAAGAATAAAGTGAGCTATTTGTGGGAACTGGGACACTTTGGTTCATCCTTCATGGTAATGAGTACAAAAATATTAATAAATAAAATAACAATACAGATAAGCCTTGGCTATCTTATCTGAGTGAATATAAACTAATTAAAAAAAATTACACAGGGGCCCCTGGGTGGCTTGGTTGAGTGCCTGCCTTTGGCTCAGGTCACGATCCTGGGGTCCTGGCATCCGAGCCCCGCATTGGTGTGCAGCCATGCATTGGGCTCCCTTCTCTGCAGAGAGCCTGTTTCTATCTCTCCCTCTGCCTGTCAGTACCCTGCTTGTGTTCTCTCTCTCTCTGTCAAATAAATAAATAAAATCTTTAAAAGAAATTAAAAAGTAAAATAAATTACACAAATTTGTCCATTTATATTTTTAAAGTTAAAGACTTATAGTATATTATAATATGTACATGCAAATGTATGCATATATCTGTTCTAAAATAAATAAAACATGCATATTATGTTGAAACACATGAAACTGTCATATTTGTAGGTCAAAAACTATTGCCTACTAGTCTGAGTGGATATAGCATAGGTTTGTA
This sequence comes from Meles meles, assembly GCF_922984935.1. Taxonomy (NCBI): domain Eukaryota; kingdom Metazoa; phylum Chordata; class Mammalia; order Carnivora; family Mustelidae; genus Meles; species Meles meles. Next base: position 57,111,732 of record NC_060066.1, on the reverse strand, counting down.
TTTAAAGAAAACCTGGATTTTGCTTTTGCAAAATAAAGCATATCATGTGTTTCTTGCTTCGATAAACAGATATTATAATATATCAAAAAATTTTATAGTTTTATACATTAAATCTAATAATACGCTTATAGTTATTTTTTGGAAATGAATATTCTGACAAAATTGAATGTACTAAACTCTAAATATTGGAATTTTTTTAAAGCTATATTATTAAGTTTCCTCCCAGTGAAACATTTCCAAGTAAGAGAAAGTTAATAGTTTTTTTTAATTTGCATAAACTAATGCTCATTTAATATTTTAAAATTTCTGTTTAGGATCTCAGAAAAATCTTAAAATTTATTTCACACCTGAGTCAAGAATTTTCAAGTTCTAAAATGCCAAACATATAATAAAGAAGAAATCATGCTGTATAATTTTAAATATCTGAAATGTTAGGTTAAGTAATATGAAATCGGCTATATTGCATCATTTTGGGAGCATACAAATATACCAGTTTGTTAATGTAATTGATGGCAAGAAATGTTTCTGAGTAAAATTAAGAGGCAGAAATCCCAAATGTATGCAAAAGAGGAGACTGCCCCAGAATCCAAAAATCTTTATGTGGTGAATATCAGTTGAACAGTGTGAAAATGCCAACACTAGAGTTTTTCTGGTCCACAAGTGTTGCAATTTCCTATGGTTTAACACGATATAAACCATGAGATCCATTTTGAGTTGGAATAAGGAGAAGATGTATTTTCCCAATTTCTTCACGCCATAGGTTCTTGTACACACCTCTATGGGACATGAAGAGGTGGCTTTAGAAAATGGCAAGACAGAAGTGAAGTATATGGTAAACAAAAGCACGGAGCCTTATGGCGAGGAGCTGAGTTCTGGTTTGTGTTCTGACAAAGTAATTGTGCAAACACCTAAGTGAGTTCAATGTCTCTGAACTTCAGACCTGTCTTTTTAATCTATAAAATGTTCCTGGTAATTTGAGTAAAAAAAAATGTACTAATGTCTTTATCTCTCTTTTTCTTAGTCTATCAAAAACTCTTTTAAGAAAGAAAATATAGTGTTTTTCTGCCTCCCAGACCACCTTTCCTTAACTCCTAGAAAAATAAAATCTTTACATTCCTATTCCAGGGCTTCCTTGTCCCAGAAGTTTCGAATATCTTTTGTATTTGGCAGAAAAAAAAAAATCAGATTCTGGAAGTAAATCTTCATGAAAACTTTCTTGAGAGTCTAGGTCCATTAAGAGGTATTCACGTCTTTCCAACTGGGTTGATTCACAACAAAACTAATAAAGCTAATGCTTCAGGATCTCATTTGCAAATTATTCTTCATTATACATTTCTTTCTGTCAAGTGATTTTTTTTTTTCAATTTATTTATTTGACAGACAGAGATCACAAGCTGGCAGAGAGGCAGGCAGAGAGAGAGGAAGGGAAGCAGGCTCCCCGCCGAGCAGAGAGCCCAATGCTGGGCTCGAGCCCAAGACCCTGGGATCATGACCTGAGCTGAAGACTGAGCCTTTAACCCACTGAGCCACCCAGGCACCCCTGTCAAGTAAATTTTGAGAGTCAAGAGAGTGGCATTTTTGAGATCTAACTGATTTTGTTTGGGGATATTTTATTGTGGGTTATTAGGATATGTGTGTGTGATTTGTAGTCACTGCTACTAGTTATCAGTAATTGTTCCAGTATAGGAGTACAGTCCTACATGCTGTGTAACCCATCCAGTGTCATAGCCGAAATAGGCAAGGAAAGAGCTATCTGGCAATGTAAATGTGTTTTTGGGGGTCTCTTACCAAAAGTGTGTCAGCAAAGGTGGAGAAATGTACAAAAGTTGGTCTGAGGAAATTTCTTCTATTCATCACACATGTAATATTTGAAGTAGATTTGATTTTCATACAAACCCAACCATGTGGAGGTACTTTCCTGTCAGAATACACATGCTTAAACAATACATAACACATTTTTACTCATAGACTCTTTACTGAGGCAATCGCATGTGAAAAGGATTTTTCAAATTTCCTATTTAAGACTTCAAACCTGTAGCAATATTACAAATCATTAATATATTTCATGTGATAGTGCCTAATTTATACATTGCAACTATCAATGATAAACAATTAATAGATCAAAATACATCTCTAAAATTTGACAGAAACTTTTAAAATTGAGTATTTTTAAAATGCTACTACTTTTTATATTAGGAAGGCTTACAAATAGGAAAAAAATGTCCTTAAGATATATTTCGTGTGGAAAAACAAAGATATATTTTGTGTGTCTGTGCATATTTTCAAGAAATAATAAACATATCTTTAATTTTTTTTTCTGAGTAGGAAAAGAAAGTCCAAAGAAACAAATAAATTTAAAAACAAAATGTGATGGGCTTGCGGTTTCCAATCCAGCATGTAAGGAGCTTAGAAACTGTCACTCCCTCCAACAAGTAAAAGCTGAACAAACTGAAAAATAGACAATTCTTCTTAGATTTATCACAAAAATGAGGTTACAAGGCAGACTGGAGATGCAGGCAGATTCAGAGAATCACAACTTACTGGAGTATAAACCCACAATCAAAACACTCCATGGGAAAATCTGAACTTTTATTGACAAACTGCTGGAGGCTCCATGCAGACAAGTTTGTGAGTTCAACACCAGAGAACCCAGTCTTGGAGGGAGGTGGGGAGATGTGTGGGGACTCTTGTGAGTTTTACCTCCAGGAACTCAACTTTGACTTCACATTGAATATTGAAGAAGAATTCTCTGTTGCTTCCAGCAGGAGGTGAAAAGAACCAATTTGGAATGTCCTAAGGCATTCTGTTCTAGATTACAAGGCTTGCCCTCTGAAGAAACTATCATACTGTAGTCTAACAGTAAAGTGCTGGGCTCTTATCATTATCAGAGCCTAATGGAACCGCGGACCCACGGAAAGGGAAAACCCCAACTCTAGCAATCATTACCCATGGAAGGGAGGGAGGGGGTGTCAGAGAAGCACTAGTGAAGTTCAAGCCCAAAGGCACAGGCTCACTAAAGGCCAAGATCTGATCATTAGACTGTAAAATGCTTCCTCTGCCCCCACACTTTACCGCTACATTACTAAAGACTCCTCTACCAGTTTTCCTTTAATACATCATGTACACATTAAAAAAAAACAAAAATAAAAACAAAAACAAAAACCAAACAACAATGACAACAACAAAACGGGCAGTAAAGACAGCATAAGAATAGCTTAAGAAACTGAACATGCATCAGAATCAGAGTCAGTGGTGTTAGAATTATCAGACCAGGATAGTTTTTTTTTAGATCAGATCAATTTTTTTAAAACTATGAATAATGTGTTAAGAGCCCTAATGAAAAAAAGGAAACAACACTTAAGAACAGATGAGTAATATAAACATAGAGGTTAAAATTTTAAGAAGAAAAAAAAATGCTACGGAGCAAAATCACCATAACAGAAATGAAGAATGCCTTAATGGACTCATTAGTAGACTAAACATGACTAATCTTTGAGCTTTAGGATATGTCAGTAGAAACTTCTAAAACTGAAGAGCAGAGAAAAAGATGAAAAGAAAAAAAAAAACCACTTCAGAATATCTAAGAATTGTGAGATAATTACAAAAGGTGTAGCATGCACATAATGAGAATACCAAAATAAGAAAAACAAACACACACACAAAAGACAAAAAACAAACAAAAAACCCAGAAGCAATATTTGAAGCAATAATGACTGAAAATTTCCCCCAAGTTAATGTCACACACCAAATCAGAGATCTAGGAAACTCACAGAATACCAATCAGGAAAGATGCTCCCAAAACTACACTTAGACACATCATGTTCAAACTTTAGAAAATTAAAGATAAAGAAAAATATCTTGAAAGAAGCAAGAGGAAAAAAAAAAAAAACACAACAAAAAGAAGTCATATTTTTTCATTGCTATCCAACTCAAGTACACTTCCACCCACGCTTAAGAAAAGTCACTATCATGGGGCACCTGGGTGGTTCAGTTGGTTAAGTGTCTGACTCTTGTTTTCAACTCAGGTCATGATCTCAGATCATGAGATGAAGCCTGCTGTCGAGCCCAGTCAGGCTCCACACTTAACAGAAAAAAAAGAAAAAAAAAAAAAGAATTGCAATTCTCTCTCCCTCTCCCTCTGCCCCTCCCCCAACCCCCATGTGTGTACACGCATGCTCTCTCTCACTAAAAAATAAATAAACAAATAAAATCTTTAAAAAGAGAGAGAGAGAGAGAAGTCACCATTACTGTGTACAATAATATTGGTTGGTAACTTATTTTCCTCTACTAGTACATCGTAAATGCCACTCTAAAATAATTTATAAATATTGAGTTACATTTTCATATTAATTCTCTAATGAAGTTATTAGTCATCTTTAAGCAAACGTTTACATGTTCTAAATGATTTTATATTTTAAAGAAATTCATTTATGACTGTAAAAAAGATATTTATGTATTCAAATAGTTCAAAAATAAAAAATAAAACTTAAAAACTACATATTAAACATATTTAATGGTCTTATCCAAAACTTAATCTTACTTGCAATCAATACACACATTTTGAGCCTTTAAGCATATACTAAAAAGGGGAATAGCACCTGAACTATTAATATCTATAATTCTGTTTCTTTTTACACTTAAAGTTAAGTCTTTCAATGTTTGTCATATTTTTCTGTTTATTCATTTTGTTTTACAGATGCATGGTATTTTATTGTATGGATACTCTATAATTTATTCAATCAGTCTCCTATTGGTAGACACTTAGGTTATTTCCAATATTGCTACTTTTAAGTATATCAAAGAATATCTTGAGTATGTATAATTTTATGTGTGCAAGATATATACCTAATAAATTTATTGTGTCAAAAATCATATAAATTTATAATTTGGTATACTGACAAATTGTCTTCATGAGTATTGTATCAGATAATACTATTATCAACAATGTTTTGAGCCTGATTTCCCAAAACAGCATCTGCTATCAAATCTTCGAATTTTGTCAGTCTGTTTGGTGAAAAGTCCTTATTCACCATAATTTTAATTTATATTTGATTTTATTTCATAGATTTTTTTTATTTTAACCATTAACATTTCATAGGTTTCAAAGGGCACATTTCTTTTTTCGCAAATTCTTTGTACATATTCTTTATTCACATTTTTTTCTCTGGTTGTTGGTCTTTTTCATTTTAACAAGATTTCATTATATATTAAGGAAATTTATTTGTAATGTCAATTGTATTTTCATTCATCATTTGGATTTTAAAATGTAGTTTGAAAGAGATGAACAAAATGTTTCTTACAATTTTTGATAATTTATTCATTAATTACAATCGTATTTGCTCTTTTTCTATTTTTCTAAAATTTTCATACATTGATTTTCAAAAAATTCCTTTAAAACAAAACAAAAATAATCAGAAATTGTTTTTGTTCTTTTCTTTTATCCTAATCATTATATTTATTTTTCTTTCCTTTGGTTTCTTTTGTCCTTCCCTTCCTTTTTTCTTATTTCTTTCTTTTCTTCCTTTTCCCTTCCTTCCTTCCTTAATTCCTACATCCTCCTTCTCTCCCTTTCTCTCTCTTTTTCTTTTATTTCCTTTGCTTTTCTTTGCATTGCTTTTCTTTTCTTCTCTCTCTCTCTCTTTTTTAACATCTACAACTCACATGGCCAGTTTTTGTTAGTAGTTTACTCATCTGTTCTCTTATTAATGGTTAAAATGAAATCTGCAAATTCTTTTTAAAGAATGGCTAAAAAGCTAATTTTAACCAGTATACTTGAGGGACAATTTCACTAAAAATTTGTGGGTCACCCTTTCCATGTTTAAGGCTCTTGTGGAAGATTCTTCATTGTCTTCTGACACTGAAATTTTTATGAGTAAATCTGAGATAATCCAGATATTTTTCTCCTCAAAAAAAGTGATTTGATCTTTCCATCAAGATAGATAAAAAATTATTTTTATCTTCAAACTCTGAATGCTTCATTAGGGTATAACATGGTATGATCTATTCCATGTGAATTTGCCCTGATATGTTCACTTTTAATATGTATATTCAAGTCTTTTTTTAAAAAAATATGATTATTTTAAAAAATATTTATTCTGTCCTTTATTTAGGTTTTAATTTTTCTTTCTTTTTAATGTTTTTAAAATCTAAATAAATTTAATTAACATATAACGTATTATTGGTTTCAGAGGTAGAGATCAGTGATTCATCAGTTGCATGTAATACACAGTGTTCATTACATCATGTGCCCTTCTTAATGTCCATCACCCAGTTACCCCTTTGTCCCACCTCCCCCTCTCCAGCAACTCTCAGTTTCTTTCCTATGATTGAGTCTTATGGTTTGTCTCCCTCTCTGAGTTCAACTTGTTTTGTTTTTTCCTCCCTTTCCCTATGATCTTCTGTTTTGTTTCTTAAATTCCACATATGAGTGAGATCCTATGATAATCCTTTCTCTGATTGACTAAGAGGGTAGGACTCCATGAAATAAATGTGGAATCTTGTTTGTTTCTTTTACCATCACTTTTTTCTTCTTATTTTTTCATCATTTTGCTTTCATTTTTATATGTTTTTAATTTATGTTTGCTACATTCCTTCACCTACATTTTCATAGTATCTATTTTTCTACAGACCCTTTCTTATCTTCCTATCTGTAATACGTTTTATTTTCCTAATGTTATATGTGAAGTTCGGTAGTTCATATTTTATCTCTTATCCCTTTAGTGGACTCTATTCCTTGAAATGATTGTAGTGTTGAATTTTTTAAACAGTCATTGAAAAATGTTTGGTCATAGTTTTCATCTGCTTCAGGATAAGAACTTTTTCTAGTTAAAATTTCATGTTCTTGTATTGCTCTTTGTTTATTTTTACTTTTTATTATGATATCTTTGTATAAATGGTAGGAAGATGAAGTTCTAGAAGATGAAGATCTAGAAAGATCTTCAATGACCCATGCCCTTGTAAAACGCCTCCTCATGAAGACAGATGGAACCTCTATCATACTTTCAGGTAATCATATATGGCAAAGGTGAAGCTAAAGTTTCTAATCAGTTGATTTTGAGTTTAAAAGTGAGATTAACTTGGGGATGACCTGACCTCATCACTTAAGTCTTTCGTAAGTGGACTGAACTCTTCTTGGAGACAGATATTCTCCTTCTGACTTTGCAGGAGTATGCTGTGCTATTGTGGCAGAGTTACATGTCTAGGCCCTGAGTCCTGCCTGTAGGAATTGAAACCCCTGCAACTCATGGACTACAACCAGGAAGATAACAGGGAACTGAAGATCACAGTTTGCAGAGAATGAATTCTGCAAAGCCTGAATGGTCTTGGAAAAAGGCACCAAGCTTCAAATAAGATTGTATCCCCAGCTGATACCTGGTTTCAGGCTGGTGTGATCTAGCGAATGCCTGCCCACACTCCTCATCAACGGAAACTGTGAGAAACAAATCTGTGTTCTTCTGAGCCGCTAAGTTTGTGGAAATGTGTTTTGCAGCACTGTAAAAATTAATACAAATGGCATGCTTGTTCCATATATGTTACTCATTATTTAATGTGCTTTGTTCTTCTGGATTGCATTTCTAAGTCCTTCCTTTTTTTTTTTTTTTAAAGATTTTATTTATTTATTTGACAGAGAGAAATCACAAGAGAGGCAGGCAGAGAGAGAGGAAGGGAAGCAGGCTCTCCGCTGAGCAGAGAGCCCGATGCGGGACTCGATCCCAGGACCCTGAGATCATGACCTGAGCCGAAGGCAGTGGCTTAACCCACTGAGCCACCCAGGCGCCCTCTAAGTCCTTCCTGAACACCTTTCTTCTTTTTATGATAACCAAAACATGCTGCTCTCTACACACATGGCTCACCTCCATCATCTCTTGGATAGGCTTGAATCTTCTGCTTCTATGAAGAAAACTGGCTTCAGAAAACCTACTGCCATCTGGTATTACCTACTACCGTCTTTATTCCAGGGAGTGCACCCATTATCAACCAGTGGTGCACGACGTTTACACTTCAGGGGATAGTCTTCTTCTTTATGAAGTGTGACCCTGTGGTCATAGTGTAGAGTGACCACAGTTGAAACATTTTGCCACTCTCCACCTTCATGTCTTCATCTCTGGCAGCGGCTTTCTTATCTCCACTAACTCTAACTAACCTATGTTGTACTTAAAGAATATACCTGAAATCCTAAATTAGTGCCAATTGGAGTAATCAGAGATTTCTCCCCTTTATTCTTTTTGCTTTTTTGATATGATCCAGAAGAGAAAGAGGTTGACTTAGGCAGGTCATACTGACAACCAGTGATGAATATATTTGTAATCACCAGTGATAAATAAGCTTGTTAAAAATGATTATAAGTGAGGACAAAGACTCTAGTATTTTATTGGTGTACATTATCGCATATAAACACATTTGTCCCAGTTCTAAAACAATGCTATGTTGCAATAAACAGTTTCAACAACAACCAGCTTATTGAAACATATTTAAGTATCTTCTGACATCTCTGTTCACAATACAGAGTAATAGTTTCCCCATTTCGTCCCCTCTTTCGCTGCCCATCCATTACCCTGTGACCGCCCTGCAAATCTCTCTCCTTCTACTCCTCAACTCAGCCCACAGTCAGTTTCATAGTTTTCTCAAAACTATTTGCTCCTTGTAGCTTTTTCTTCTTTCTGATAATAATTCTAAACTTCTTTGGATCTCCTGTTCTTCCCCACTGCACATTTCCTTGGCTTTTCACAAGAAAGAGCAGAAAAAGAAAAAGAAAGATAGTGTTATGCATAATAGAGAGTAGAGGTAGAGAGTGAGAGAGGGAAGCCTGAAATATGTCTGGTAATGTTTTTGCCCATCAAGTGTATATTGAGTTTGTATACAAATTTTATTAGGTGTGTGATTTTTCTATATATGTAACAATGACTTACTTTCTGAATAGCACTTCTAGATGTATATTTCAAGCTACTTTTTTTTTTATATTTGTCTATGGCTATAGGTATTTTGTTCTTTTTCTCTTTCCTGTATTTGATTTGCTCCCTCTGCCGCCAACTTTTACCCTCATTTCCAGTTTCATAAGTAATTCCTCACACGTCTTTTGGTTTCTCACCCTTTCACCTCACAGTGCAAATTACTCTTACTCCCCTCCCAGAAAATTACTTTCTCTTTCATCTCATACCTTTGGCATTCATTTCCTGTGGGGTTTCATCACAAACAGCAGCAGGTGATGTTAACTGTTTAAAAGCCATGCAGAAAAAAAAGAAAAAAGAAAAGAAAAACCAAAAACCATGGGCATCTGTTGCCATAGCTGAAATACATACATTCATTGTAGGTGCAGGAATTTCTTATAAACAGATTTGTATTACTTTTCTAACCTGATGATTTATGATCTAATATTGGCATATTAAAAAGAGGAGGTACCCTAAAACACACTAATAATTTTCTTCTGTAGGATTCTCAGCTACACTGGCAAGAATCAAAGTAGCCAGGGTATAAGTTTGAAACAGAGCATGTTTGTATCAAGCAACAAATGTTCTAAGTACAATTCAAAATCTCTATTTGACATGGAAGTCCCTTTCTAAAACCCCTCTCAGTCTCCAAAATCCTCTTGACTGCCAAAACAATGTCCTACCGCTGCTGGTTTGAGTTTTTTATGGACCATTAAGTTGAGTGCAAAAGTCATAAATTATCTGTAAAAGCTACCCAAATTATAGCTATCTGTGGTTTTTCGATAAAGGCCAAGAATGTGTTTTAAAAAACACACCCCATTGCATGGAAAATGGCCAACCATGGAAAATATGTCTACTATTCTACTTGTTTAAAATTCTGAGTCACTTAAGTGTTGCCATCAAACTCCTCTTCAACAAGAAAGTCCTCACTGATGCATGTTTGCAATGAATATTGTCAATATTCTTATTACTTGTGTTCAAAGGAGTCTGCCATCTGAAAAAGGTAAACCTGTGTTTTAAATTCTTTTCTGTTTTGAGATGATCCTCAAAAAGCATTTATATATTAAAAAAAGCACAATTATTCTTTCAACTTCACAAGATCATAAAACTCCAATCTACCTGAGCTAAACTAATACAGCTGAATCTCATTAATATGCTTACCCAGAACATTCAAACATCAAAGACAGAAACATCTGTATTCTAAATCAGACTTTATTTTATTCAAGAAATAAAAATTATGCAGTTCTTTTCATTTTTGATGTCTAACAAATTTCCTGGATCCCCGTGTTTTATGAGTTATGACCACAGCACTGTCAAGGCTGGAGACAGGGGGTAGAGTTGATGGCAGCCTTTCTGTGCTAATTAGAATGAGAGATAAGATTATTTTTTGTTTATACTGTATCCCATTTGAAACTATTTTTCAGTATGCATCTTTCCTCACATATGTTTCTAGAGTAGTATCATATTTAGGGTATTATCACAAATAGATTTCAATAAAACTATATATATAAATCTTAAAGTGGCGACAGTTAAGTAGAATGTGATGTATTATTTACTTGCTTTTCATGGCCTATGGAACAGTGCTCAGAAAACAAAATTGTGGGTTTTGCCCCTAAAAACTACAGAAAACCATGATTGCTAGGAATCTGGAAAGTGTAGCAGTTGTTTGCCAAGTCTGATTTCTCAGCAGAGGGATGTTTGTGTTTTCACACATGGAATATTGCACAGAGCACTGATCCATGCTTTCTGAGTATTACACACACTTTTGTCAGTAACTTCAGAACATTTATTTATTAACATGTCACTCTACAATAAGAATAATGAGGAGGTTTTATGAACACTAAGCTGAAGACAGGGCATAAGGAAAAATGGTTGCAATTTTTTTTTCAGGATCATTGTCCATTTAATTTCTGTTTTTTTGAGTGTGGTGTGCTTATTAACAATCATTGTAGGGGCGCCTGCGTGGCTCAGTGGGTTAAAGCCTCTGCCTTCCGCTCAGGTCATGATCCCAGGGTCCTGGGATCAAGCCCCACATCAAGCCCTTGCTCAGCATGGAGCCTGCTTCCTCCTCTCTCTCTGCCTGCCTCTCTGCCTGCTTGTGATCTCTGTCTGTCAAATAAATAAATAAAATCTTCAAAAAAAATCATTGTAATTCATCCAGGCAGATAGTTGCAATTTTTTTTAATAGCTTACCTTCTGCTTTCTGCTTAATATTCAATTAAACTGATCCAAAAGTTAAAGAGATTAAAAAAAAGTTAAATGGGATTAAAACAAACAAACAAACAAACTTTAATGCAAACAAAATCCTCATATTTGTTCTTGTTAAACGTTTAATATAGAGAGGGAGGAGATAATTTTCTTAACTAGTTTATACCACAATTTTCTGATAGAAAAGTGATGTTCAAAAAGTACCCTGTAAGGGGTGCTTGGCTGGCTCAGTCGTTAAGCGTCTGCCTTCAGCTTGGGTCATGATCCCAGGGTCCTGGGATCGAACACAGCATTGGGCTCCTTGCTCAATGGGGAGTCTGCTTCCCCCTCTTCCACTGCCCCAGATTGTATTCCCTCTCTCGCTGTGTGTCCCTCTGTCAAATAAAGAATTAAAATCTTTAAAAAGGGACACCTGAGTGGCTCAGTTGGTTAAGCGGCTGCCTTCGGCTCAGGTCATGATCCCAGCATCCTGGGATCAAGTCCCATATTGGGCTCCTTGCTCGGCAGGGAGCCTGCTTCTCCCTCTGCCTCTGCCTACCTCTCTGCTTATTTGTGATCTTTCTCTCTCTGTCTCTCTCTCTCTGACAAATAAATAAATAAAGTCTTAAAAAAAAATCTTTAAAAAAAAGTACCCTGTAATATTATAAGTTCAACATTTAAACCATAAATTATTTTTCCAGAAAGGTCAAGATTATTCCTGCTGAATACTGACTTATTTCCACATAGGTTATATGCATTTTGTTTTAAGAGTTCAATTCAAATTATGCCATTGCTATATTACTAACCATATGACATGTATTACCAAATACTGAAAGAGTTGGACATACAAAAAAATAACAATATCTCAGATGGTTTATCATATCATGAGTAACGGAATTTCCGTATTGATGTATAAATATCAAAATTGAAACCTAACTATTGTCTGTCTATCATCTATCCATCTTACTTATCTGTTCTCACCTATCAGGTCCAATTTAAATATTCAAGATAGCTCTTGCTTCTGAGATACCTGGTTATTTTAACATCGAATTGTAGTTTTGTTCTTGCTATTAAATAATTTCACTAAAAAGTTGGAAATTTTATAAGAACCTTCATAATATTTACCATAAATAACATCATTCAACTTGTTTTATAGGATGCTAAATTATCCTTGATAGTTAATTTTATAGTTTATGTAACATACAGTGACTATGTGGAAACATTTCAAAAACAGCTTTTTGATAAATCCAAGGACTTTGGGGGGCGCCTGGGTGGCTCAGTGGTTTAGGCCACTGCCTTCGGCTCAGGTCATGATCTCAGGGTCCTGGGATCGAGTCCCGCATCGGGCTCTCTGCTCGGCAGGGAGCCTGCTTCCCTCTCACTCTCTCTGCTTGCCTCTCTGCCTACTTGTGATCTCTCTCTGTCAAATAAATAAATAAAATCTTAAAAAAAAAAATCCAAGGACTTTGGAATCTTGACACCACTTTCATATTTTGTTCAGAGTTCACATTTGTCCTGTTAACTAGTTTATCTGTACAACCATACAAAATACTTAGCACATGGTAAACACTTGCTAAATGCTTATTTTGGAATATGAAAACAAAGGAATGAATCATGTATAATAATAACTTAGTTACATAATTTGTCGTCTATGTATTAGTGTGTATATGGCAAACATGTTTACAAAGTTGTGTATCTTCTTCATATTTGCTTGTATCAATCATAAGAGCAGCAACATGCACATAAAAACTTTGCAACATCTAAAGGCTTTATATGAGAAAATCTTTGAATTCCAAATGTCAAAATGAACAGATATCTATTAAGAGCAAGGTACAAGTATCAGCTGATTGTAGGACACAGAAAAATGCAGGTATAGCTGTCACATAAAATGATGTAAATGCCAATAGTACTGGCTTTAATACTCATTCCCATCAAATGTATTTGATTTTCCCTCAAATACAAATGCACTTACTTTGAAGATGATTCATTTTCATATTGAAATTTTACCCAATTAAAATAAATAAGACTAACCTTTTCATACTGTAAAGATCTGAGAAGCATCCTTTTCCTGCATTTTATGTCCTTTCAAATAACATTAGAAACAGACTGTTCTATAGAACAATTCTGCAAAATTTTACTGCATGAAATCCACTATGAATTTGTTGTGACCTACAAATCCCCAAAGTTAATAATTAGAATCACGCTTCTGTCTTATTTTGTTTTGTTTTCTCTCACTGAATGACCTGACATGAATGTTTTGGCCTAGTTACTCTCCAGTTTGATCAATGCAAATCATTTGGTGTTGTTCAAAGTGATCTTTTCTTTTCTTCTTAAACTGATCACTCTTGTTACATCCATATCACACAGTCTTCCTGTTTTCCATTCATAATCAATTCCTCTTTCCTAGTTTTAAGGGCTTTTCACCTCGATAAAAGAAAGTGACTTCTATGAAGTATGTAAGACAAACAAAAACCCTTGCAATAAATATGAACGTAGCCGTAGTGCACCCTATCAGCTCTCAGATTTTATTATTGAGCAATTGCAAACCTGAGGAAAACACACACTGAGCAGCCCCCCCCAAACTTGGTTCTCATTTAATTGACTTTCAAGCATATGGGTTGTAGTTCATTTATTTATTTATTTATTTATTTAATTAAACTGCATTCTTACTGAAACTTGATCTAGAATTTTAGGGAATGTTGAGGACATCCTCTTGCAAACACAGACCTGCTGCAAGGCATTAAAAAGCACCCTTCCGTTGGAGCACTGCAGCCTGTTACAGGGAGACGAGTGGCCAGGGTTTGATTTGGCCTGCATTTATTTATTTAATCATTATTATTTTTTAAAAATTTTATTTATTTATTTATTTACTTGAGAGAGAGAGTGCAGGCAAGCAGGGGTAGGGGCAGAGAGAGAAGCAGACTCCCGCTGAGCAGGGAACCTCATGTGGGGCTTGATCTCAGAAGTCTGGGATCATGATTCTGGGATCTTGACCTGAAGCAAAGACAAAGGCTTAACTGACTGTGCCACCCAGGTGCCCCAATTTGACCTTAATTTATAATAATGTGAACAATTGCCATTACTGAGCATCCTTAGGTACTCTCTAACTTCAGTGATAATGTTTATTTATCTATTTATTTATTTATTTATTTATTTACTTATTTATTTGAGAGCAAGAGAGATCAGAGGGAGGAGCAGAGGGAGAGAGACAAGGAAACTCCTCACTGAGCACTAAGCCCCAAGCAGGGCTGGATTCCACCACTCTGAGAGCATGACCTGAGCTGAAATCCAGGTCACCCAGACTCCCCTTCAGTGAGAATTTTAAAGGTACATAGTGTTCTTCCCATTTTACAGATGAGTAAACAGATTGAGATATGTTATGTTATTGCCTGAAATCACAGTTGCTATGTGGTAAAATCAGAATCTGTACCAAATCTTACTGAGTCCACTGACTGTAGTGTCCAGACTCTTTCACCTGACCCCCCCTCCCCCTACCCTCCACTTTATGAGAACTTCCTTATGCTTATAAAATAATACACATTTATTCCATGACTTTCAAATATGTCAGTTACAAAAAATTTAGAATAGTATATTTGTATATTCAATCAATAATACTACTTTAATGATGTGAGGTTTTATTACATATTGCTTTACAGTATACTTGTTCACTTAGCAGTGTGGGTAAAATTCGAAACAGTTGTGTAGTATTTCATCTTGCAGTGATCATAATTTAATTAACCATCCCCATATTCATAAACTGTTTTTCAAATTTTGCATACTTGCCCCTAAATAATAGCAGCAACAGAAAGGGAACCAATATTTCTTTTTTTTTCCCCCATCCTGAAATATCTGGTGTTTAAATCTTCTTAAAGATACCGTCTGTGGGGGCGCCTGGGTGGCTCAGTGGGTTAAGCCACTGCCTTCGGCTCAGGTCATGATCTCAGGGTCCTGGGATCGAGTCCCACATCAGACTCTCTGCTCAGCAGGGAGCCTGCTTCCCTCTCTCTCTCTGCCTGCCTCTCGGCCTAGTTGTGGTCTCTCTCTGTCAAAAAATAAATAAAATCTTTAAAAAAAAAAAAGATACCGTCTGTGTTGGAAAGAATTTATAAATGTCCATGATATATTACATGTAGTAAAATGTATATACAAATTACTTTTAGAAAGAACTTTTAAATGAAAATCAATAGAGATTGATAGAAAGGCACATTCTTTTTTTTTTAAAGGTTTTTTTTTTTATTTATTTGATAGACAGAGATCACAAGTAGGCAGAGAGGCAGGCAGAGAGAGAGAAAGGAGGAAGCAGGCTCCCCGCAGAGCAGAGAGCCTGATGCGGGCTTGATCCCAGGATCCTGGGATCATGACTTGAGCCGAAGGCAGAGGCTTTAACCCACTGAGCCACCCAGGTGCCCGAAAGACACATTCTTAATATAAAAGAGCATATCTGTGCATTTTATAGTGATATATCAAATATATGAAATATTTTAAATTCACATCAAGTTTTAAGTATATTTTAACTGTCTCCAATATTTTCTTTAAGAACATGACTGAGATATATGCCACTTAAAACACATTGCCAGCTACACTGTAGATTTCAATAAATGGGAATAGTTTTACTAAGAACATGGACTTAATTAAAAGGATGCTTTTAACTGTTGTATTACCTAAAGATGATTTTCTTTGGAAACTTTTCTATGATGACTATTTAAATACTAAGAATGTTAATGAAGAAAGCTGTGAACAAAGGATTTTGCTCTTCATTTGGTGTCTTGATCATTTTTATCATGGCTTTCTCTGGCTAACTATGAAATACTAATACCAAATAATTTGTTAAAATTAATAAACATTAAGAAGTTTGCTTTATAATAAATAATTAATGCCTTAGAAGAGTTTGTTAGCAAAGAGGTTGCAATTCAGATTGATGTTTCCGTTATCTCTTGCTTCCTAGCAGAGCTCCCCACACTTAATGCTTAAAACAACCACTGCTATTTATTTGCTTTTGATCTTGCAATTTGGTAGAGCCTTTCTGGACCTTTCTTCTCTGTAGTTTGTTTGTGTCAGCTAAACTAGGAACAGAGGGTCCACATGTCTTCATTCAAATATCTGGTGTCCCAGAGATGATAACTATAACGGCTGGGAGTTGGCTGAACCACCCCCCACTCTCTCTCCTTTGGTAGACTTTCATCCTCCAGGGCATTTTTCTCTCCACATCTCTCACAAGCAAGGTAATTGGACTTCTTTATAGGGCCGTTACCTCCCAAGATGGAAACAGTATAAGCTGGAAAGCTCCTTAGGTCTAAGCCGGGAACTGGCAAAGCATCACTTCCCCTATATTCTATTGGTCAAAACAAATCACAAGGGACAGCAAGATCCAAGGGAAGGGGAAATAGGATTCACTCCTTTGTGGGAGGAGCAAGATATGTATATAGGGGACATTTTGGGTGCCACCTTTGTACAAGGTCTATCACAGTTTGTTAAGAAATAGGTTCATATTCTTCAGTCATTTGTTAGCTGAGTAGTCTTGGTTAAACTGTCTAACTTTCAGAATTCCCAGTTGCAAATAAAAGTCTAACGTTAATCTCTCTTTCACAATGTTGTAAGAATTAAATGAGATGATATATATACAACATTAAACACATTAGCAGCCACGTTGTTCATTTCAATAAATGGAAATTATTATAAAAACATACAGTGCAATTCCCATTAAGTTCCACACTGTTTTAATATAATGCAGATTTATAGAATTCACTGATTTCAGAGAATAGTCTGGACAAGTAAGATTTAAATATATCAAAAGTTTTCATTTTCAGCCCTCAAAAAGTCTGTTTACACAATGGATTCCCTCTACGTTTTATGTAATATCAAGAATAGTAGGATTGAAAATTGCTGCATGGAATTGGCAGAGACATAGCTGCTTAAAATATTTGCCTGGATATTGCTTGGCCAGCATAATTGCTAAGTATTAAATTCAACCACTAAACTTTTTTAGATGGGTAACTATAAATAGAAGAATTATGAAGACCTTTTTTTTAAAACCTCCAGACACTATTGTAAAATAGTACATCAGAGATTATACTAGCACTTTCCCATAAACCAACTACTTCTTAATAAATTAATGTATACAAAGGATATGAAATTTTTCTTCTTGGTAGATATACATTACATCAGATAGATATATATTACATCAGAAGGTCTAATAAAGTCAGTGCATCTATTAAAATCGGTACATCTAATAAAGTCAGATAACCTATTAAAATATAAATGCATGTTTTAATCGCAGGACTTTCTATTGTTTCCCCCCCCTTAGTCAAGAAGTCAAACCTTTGTTTTCCTTTGCTTCAAAGAAAACCAGATTAAAAGCAAAAGCTGCCTAAAAAACATTCTCTATTCCCGTCTGTTAAAAGCCACCTTTATTGAGAATGTTATGATATGTGTCTTGAGTGGGAGGATGGAGAAAAGACCTAGAGTGAGGCGGGAGAGAGGAAAATTACAGCCTAAGCTGGGATGCAGACAAAGCCTGGATTTTCACACTTGCACTGAACCCAAGGAGCAGCTTGAGAGAACTGATCCTGGTTCTTGCCTTGTATAGATCCACGATCTTAGAACATCTGTGACAGTCTAAGATGAGCTACATTGTTATATGGACAAGAAGTAACATCGAGTTCCCTTTAAATGAGAATTCACTGTGAAGGAATCGGGAGAGTGTGGGTGACTTGAGAAACAATCCAAGGCTTCAATGGTATTGGGGAAGCACTGATTTTAGCTCAGTGCAGCTGAGGTTTGAAGCCCCCTCTGACCATGCAGACATGAGCTTGGGAATGATGGCTAGATGTGTAATGTAGACTGAAGGACAGACCCAGGATATGGCACCCTTCAGTTTGTGTGGGGAAATGCCCAAGAAGGCCATTGCAGCAACAGGCTACACCATACAGGACAGTGCCCACCACTCCTCAGCAACGCTGTGAAGTGTCTGGTCAGATTCTCCTTCTGTGGTGCTGCAAAACAGGAGCTAAGACTTTGCACCAAATAAGCCCACTGATTCTTTGATATTTTATTGGAAGCGCGTGAAGGCTGTCAGAACAAAATCACTGGACTCGATGCTGGTAAGTTCTCAGGCATTATGTCAACCATAGGAGCTGCTATTACAAAATAAAATGAAAATACGATAATGAAAGTTTAATCTAAAAATAGCATTATTGCATGAAGTATAGACAGGAACTCTCACTGAGTCCTATGATATGTACTGATTTTTATTTTCACGTGCAGGCTGAAGAAACAAATATTACATAAGTTAGGTCACTGGCTCAAGGGAATACACAATGTGACAAAGCTAAAATTTGAACCCAAATTTTAAAAAGATCATGATCTATCCACCAAGCTACCTTAAAATTTCTATTGAAAGTTGTATCTCATGATGGCTAGTTAGACTTGAAAAAATGCTTATTGATATCATGGAAAGAAAAAAATGAACAAAGTTTTATACTTCATATATCAAAATAGGTAAATATGTATTCAGTGTATGTGTGTGTGCAGTAAGAAATGAAACAATAAGAAATGAAGTTTTTTCTATGAGATTCACCTCTTTATCCTTAGGCAGTGGTACATTGGAGGTTCTTAATAAATATCCGAGTTGCTAAATTAATGTGTGTATGCAGTTGTGTGTTACCTAAAAATAAATAATCTCCCAGCAGACTAGGAGGAAAAGTGCAAATATGTTTTTATCGTGTTTATATCTGGGTTATGGGAATATGGATATTAGTTGCTTTTCTTAAATTTTTTCAACTTTTCTTCTTTGATGGGTTAATCTTGATCATCAGCATTAATATTTTAAAATATAAATAGAATGACAAATCTAACATACGATAAATTATCTTATAAGGTAAACATAATAAAAGGTAGGAATGTGGATAAAAAGGTATGTGAAGAAAAGATCTACAATGCCACTTAACTGATTTTCACTATGTTTAAGACTACAAGAACCTGCAGTGGGTATAAAATTCAACATACCTAACATAACGGCCCTATTCTTAACTAAACAGTATTAAACAAGTAGTTTAGCCTAAGAAAAATTCTTCACCTGTAAAGTGGGAACAATAGTGTTGACCACAAAGGGGGCACCGGGCTGGCTTAGTGTAGCATGCATCTTGTTCTCAGGGTTGTGAGTTTGAGTCCCACGTTGTGTGTAGAGATAACTTAAAAATGAAGTCTTTAAAAAAAAATGTTGACCACAAAGAAAGTGTGTGTGGGGAGGGGTATTAGAGCTGTTTGTAAAAGACTACTTACATTGTGTCCTGTAGAGTTGGCTCTCAATTACTGTTGCCTATGACTATTATTTATGGCAAAAGGTAACTCTTCCTATGTATGAAAAACATGTGTATATTTATAATAATCATAGTCTTGAAGGCCTCCATGAGATGCCCCAACCTTGAGCTAAAGAGTTTCTTTTTTATTTTCTTAAGTATTGAAATATATGTTGTTTCTGAATGTGTGCTAACGATTGACTCAACATCTCTCACCAAATGAGGAATCTGAAAAACTGCAGTGTTGAGAGTATATGAAGAACACATACTATGCTTTTTTTTTTTTTTTTTTACAAAATATCACTTAAAAATATGTCAGAAGTCAAAAGGCAGAAATAAACTTTTATAAGAAGGCATGGTCTGTTTGTATCATCACACATGGGAGTCAATGTCTCTATTTCAATAATATAAAAGAGTCAAGTAGCTACATATGCTATTTGAATGTTTAGTGCATTTGTCTGACTGTGTTGTGATTTAAATATGCTCATGTGGTGTAATGCTTTATTTTACAAGCACTTATTTAATTGAATCTGACATTTCACATTCCTACATATAAAGTGGTTTGACTTGGACTATGTGATTAATAAAATGCATCTAGTGTTTGCTCTGTTTCCTATTCTTTTTTTCAAGGCAGAAAAGGAAATTAAATACCTCAAAACCTTCACCTTTGTGATTTTGTAACTTGTGCTTTAGAAGAGAATAATTTTTTTTTAAGTTTAACATTAGTTACTGTACTATGCATATCAGCTGCAGCTCGCATATCTGTCAAGGAATAGAATAATGTGCTATAGATTAACCAAATACATACGGAATGCACCCATTTTGGTAGTTATAAGTTGTGAGGTGCAGTGGTCTGACTTTGAACTTCTAAGGTTTCAGGTACAATTGTACCCTAATTGCAGGATTGTGTTGCTCTTTTATTTCAAGCTTCAGGAATAATCAGACATAATTATACCATAAAAAAGGAGACATTCTCTGTTAACAATATTACTAAATTTTGAACATGCAATATGTTTCCTATCCAGATCCATACCTTCAAATCCTTGTATACTTAAATTAATGGAATATTAAAGCACTTAATTCTTCTTTATGTGTGTTTTGATTTATATGAGGTCTTCTCCAGAATAAAGAATGGCAACTTGCCTCAGAAATAAGAAGGATCAGATAAGCTCGGTAGGCATATAACTCAGAGTTGAGGAGCTTCAACTTATGAAGAAACAAATAAACAAACTACAACAGCAAGAACAGTGTGCAGTAACTAAACATAGACAATCATGTTCAAGTACATGGGAGTAAAACTCTGGTCTATTTTGAATAGATGGACCAATGAAAAGCATATTCTCCAGGCTTTGTGCACTACAACAAACATCAAAAGACATCCTGGATTTCTGAAAATTAATTCCTGCTGAGAATAGTTTTATTAATTGTGGTTTATAATATGGGTGATGAAAAATTGATTTCACATGGACCAGAGCCACTTCATAAGATTTCAGAATGGACCAGGCATAGTTAACCAACTTTGCAAGGTGATGAATTCCATCCTTCTAGGTTTTCTTGTATGGAATGTCCTTCATTATCCTCCTCCTCATCCTTCCATCACCGAGGGTCCTGTTAAAGTTCCATTACTTCTGTGGGGTTTTCCTCAATTATACTAATATTTGACCACCAATTCTGGAACTTTTATAACACTTAGTTACACACACACTGCCTGGAACATAGTCAGGATTCCATAAATATGTTTTTAAGTGAAGATAAATAAATACATTTTTGGACGCAGGAAGTTATGTTTTGCAGATGGCAGATGCTATCTTCCTCAATAACTATTGAGGATTGTCATGTGCTTCTTGTGTGTTCCACTCAAAAGGACCCAATGTCACTTTTGTGGTTTTTCTGCCGAAGATACATGACCTGAATCTAATAATGAGAAAATATCAGACAAACCCAAGTTGAAGGACATTCTAGAAAACACATGGCCTTTGCTCTTCAAAAATGTCAAGGTCATGAAAGATTAAAAAAAATACAAATTAATAGAAAAACTAAGACATTGTTCCTGATTAAAGAATATTAAAGAGACATGAGAGCTAAATGCATTAGTGACTCTGTATTGGACCACAGATCAGATTTTTTTTTCCTAATGAGAAAAACAGTTATATTTGAATAAAGTATGTTGACTAGCATTAACATTATGTCAGTATTTGTTCATTATAATGTGTTTCTTTTTTTTTTGAAGATTTTATTTATTCATTTGAGAGTGAGCGAGAGAGAGCACAAGCCTGGGAGCAGTCAGCAGAGGGAGAGGGAGAAGCAGAGTCCCTGCTAAGCAGGGAGCCAGATGCAGGCTTGATCCCAAGACCCTGGGGTCATGACCCTGGGATCGTGACCCAAGCTGAAGGCAGACACATAACTGACTGAGCCACCCAGGTGATTCTGTAAGAAAATATCATAGATTCTGTAAATACACATTGAAGTATTTAAGGGCAAGTTTCATCATGTATAACTTACTCTCAACAGTTGAAGAAAAATAATGACAGGGTAAGGAGGAGAGAGAGAGAGAAAGAAACTATGACAGAGACAAAAAGAGATAAAACAAACTGATGAAATGTTAACACTGGGATCTAGATAAAGGGCATATGGGAGTACTTTAAACTAGTTTCTCAATTTCATTAAGTCTGAAATTAAGTAAGTATATAAATTTAAATAAAGATTGATAAAAGCAAGTAAGTTTCATATTCCACTTTTCTACTTACCACATTGTGACTAAGAAATAAACTGCCCTTTTTAAGTCATCCTAACCCCTGTAATGTCTCTGCCTTCCCTACCACCAACCACAGCCAAATGTACATGTAAAAACAAAAAACAAACAACAAAAGGAACTGATTGATTTCATCCAAGCCCGAAATTTAAATGGGTCAAAGACAATTCCAGGCCTTTGAAGAAGAGAAATAATTAATGAAGGCTATATGGAAATTTCCATGGGTTCCTGTTAAATTGGCCAGTCCATTTTCATGTTTCCATCACTCAAGGATGCTCACTGAGGTGCACATGGGTTGGGCTGTATGTGTGCATTTGTGTTTGTATACATGACATGATTCCATTTGTGTCCCCAAGTTGCTCAACTGAGGGTCATTGCACAAAACACATTTAATGCCAAGTGACTGCTATCATTTTGAGGCACAGATGGGTATCTTCCAGGAACCTATATTTTAGGGTGGGTTGCTTATTATCTAAACCTAAATGACATCCATATTCTACTTTTTCTCACTCTAAGGCCCTTAAAAAGGTGATTTTAAGAAATCTAGTTTAGGCGAACCATAAGAGACTATGGACTCTGAAAAACAACCTGAGGGTTTTGAAGGGTCAGGGGTGGGAGGTTGGGGGAACAGGTGGTGGGTGATGGGGAGGGCACGTTTTGCATGGAGCACTGGGTGTTGTGCAAAAAGAATGAATACTGTTACGCTGAAAAAATTAATAAAAAGGGAAAAAAAAAAAGAGAAAAAAAAGAAATCTAGTTTACTTCATTGTTTTTAGACATGGTTCATTGTCTATTTATGAGTTTATAAAAGCAATATAACTATGAAAAACAAGTACACAGTTTTTATGGAAGCCTGAAATATTAAAAAATTACAAACAACAAACACACTATAAAGTAAACAGCAATATTTTATTGAAAGTAGCTCAGTGGACATTGTCTAGTTTTTTTTTTTTTTAAGACTAAACACAAGGTGCTAAAGTGTCAGAAGTTGAGAGAATTAGAATTTATCAGCATTTTATTTTTATTTGTTTACTTATTTATTTATTTGAGAGAGGAGGAGGGGTTGGGGCAGAGGGAGCGGAGGAGAGAGAGAGAGAATCTTAAGCAGACTCCACACCCAGCACAAAGCCCGACATGGGACTTGATCTCACAACCCTGAAATCATGACCTAAGCCAAAATCAAGAGTCAGATGCTTAATCAACCGAGTCACCCAGGTGTTTGAGCATTTTGAAATCATACTGCAGCGCTAAGAAAACAAATTATAAAACAGAAGTTTACTCGGATACCTATTTTTTCTACTGTATATTTTGCTGGAAGTAAAATTTACTTTGCTTTGGTTGGGCTCGACAGGTCCAGTTCAATACTGACTTCTCTTTTAATTGCTAGTTCACCTTTCATTTAATATTTGTCAAAGAAGTGTAGATTTCCATATTTTCTAAAACATGTCAAGCAAACTTCCTTTAATCATAGAGTCCTTCTTATTTTAAGGGTTAATAATACACAGAAATTCTATTCTAGGAATAGTTCATTTTCAGCTATTTGGAATTTCTTTTAAATCTGTGTTTTGAATAGCTTGGTCTTTGTATATTAATTAATTTATTTTAATGCCAATATAGTTAGCATACTATGTTATATTAGTTTCAGGTGTACAATTTAGTGATTCAACAATTCTACTCATTACTCAGTGATCATCATGATAAGTGCACTCTTAGTCTCCTTCATCTATTTCACCCACCCCTCCAACCACCTCCCCTCTGAAAAGCATTTGTTTCTTTCTTATGGCTAAGAGTCTGGTTTGGGAACTTTCTCTTCTTTTCTTCTTTGTCTTATTTCTTAAATTCCACATATGAGTGAAATCATAAGGTGTTTGTCTTTCTGTAACTAATTTATTGCACTTAACATTATACCCTTTAGTTCCCTCCATGTTATGGTAAATGGTAAAATTTCACTCTATTTTATGGCTGAACAATATTCCATTGTATATCCACACCACATCACCTTTATCCATTCCTCTATCAATGGACATTTAGATGGTTTCCATAACTGGCTATTGTAAATAATGCCATAAACATAGGGGTGTATATATTTTTTGAATTAGCATTTTAGTGTTCTTTGAGTAAATACCCAGTAGGGAGATTACTGGATCATGTAGAAACTCTATTTTTAACTTTTTGAGGAGCTTTCATTTTGTTTTACATAATACCTGTTCTAATATGCATTCCTACCAACAATTCACAAGGGCTCCTTTTTCTCCATATCCTCACCAACACCTGTTGTTTCTTATGTTTTGAGTTTAGCAAGTCTGACAGGTGTAAGGTGATAGTTCATTGTGGTTTTGATTTGCATTTCCCTGATGATGAATGATATTGAGCATCTTCTCATGTATCTTTTGGCCATCTGTATGTCTTCTTTGGAGAAATATATGTTTATGTCTTCTGTCCATTTTTAAAATGGATTATTTGTTTTTTCTTCTGTTGTGTGTGTTGAATTATATAAGCTCATATATTTTATTTCTATTTTTTATTTATTCTGTTTACTTTTATGTTTTTTTTTATAACTTCAAGGTTTTATTTAAATTCCAATTAGTTAACACATAGTGTAATACTAGTTTCAGAAGTAGAATTTAGTGATTTATCACTTACATATAACACCCACTATTCATAACAAGTACCTTCCTTAACCCCCATCACCCATCTAGCCCATTCCCTCACCCATCTTCCCTCCAGCAACCCTCAGTTTGTTCTCTATAGTTAAGACGGTTCTCTGGTTTTATGGTTTGCCTCTTTATTCTCCTCCACACACACAATTACCTGGTTCGTTTCTTAAATTTCACATGTGAGTGAACTCATATGGTATTTATCTTTCTCTGACTTATTTCACTTAGCATAATACACTCTAGCTCTATCCATGTCATTGCAGATGGCAAGATTTCATTCTTTTTTTATGGCTGAACTACATTCCATTGTATATATATATATATATATATATATATGTCATAACTTCCTTATCTATTGATCAGTCAATGAGCATTTGGACTCTTTCTGTAATTTAACTATTATTGCTAATGTTACTATACACATTAGGTTGCCTGTTTCCCTTTGAATCAGTATTTTTGTATCCTTTGAATAAATACCTAGTAGTGAAATTGCTGGATAGTAGGGTGGTTCTATTTTTAACTTTGTGAGGAACATCAAGAGTAGCTGCACCACTTTGCATTCCCACCAGCAGTATAGGTGTGTTCCCCTTTCTCCACATCCTTGCCAACCTCTGTTGTTTCCTGTGTTGTTCATTTTAGCTATTCTGGCAGGTGTGAGGTGATAACTCCTTGTAGTTTTGATTGATATTTCCTTGATGATGAGTGATGTTGAGGACTTTTTCACGTGTCTGTTAGCCTTCTGTATGTCTCCTTTGGAAAAATGTCTATTCATGTCTTCTGACCATTTCTTAACTGGATTATTTGTTTTTGAGGGGTGTTGAATTTGATAACTCCTTTATAGATTTGGACACTAAGTTTCAGCAGATATGTCATTTGCAAATATCTTCTCCCATTCTGAAGGTTGTCTTATTTTTGTCAATCATTTCCTTCACTGTGCAGAAGCTTTTAATCTTGATGAAGTCCCAATAGTTCATTTTTGCTTTTGTTTCCCTTGTCTTTGATGACATATCAAGTAGGAAGCTGCTATGGTCAATGTTAAAGAGGTTATCGCTTGTGTTCTCTAGGATTTTGATGATTTCTTATCTTAGATTTAGATTTTTCACCCATTTTGAATTTATTTTTGTGTATACTGTAAGAAATTGTTGCAGTTCCAATCTTCTACATGTTGCTCTCCAGTTTTCCCAACACCATTTGTTGAAGAGTCTTTCTTCTCTTGGATATCCTTTGCTGGTTTGTTGAAGATTAGCTGACCATATAGTCATAGGCCCATTTCTGGATTTTCTATTCTGTTCCATTGATCTATGTGTTTGTTTTTGTGCCAGTAGAATACTGTCTTGATGTCTACAGTTTAGTAATATAGCTTAAAATCTTTAATTGTAATGTCTCCAGCTTTTTCTTTTTCAAGATTGCTTTGACTATTCAGGGTCTTTTGTGGTTCCATACAAATTTTTAGGTTGTTTGTTCTAGCTCTGTTATTACCTCTTTGGTTATTATATTCCTAAGTATAAATTCTTTATATATTTTAGATACTAACCCTTTATTGGTTATATCATTTGCAAATGTCTTTTCCCATTCAGTAGGTTGCATTTTAGTTTTGTAAGCTGTTTCCTTCTTTGTTTTTTGTTTTGTTTTGTGGTGTTGTGTTGTGTTTTTAAAAAGGAAGAGAGAGACATTGGGGGAGGGGCAAAGGGAGAGAGAGACTATTTAGCAGGCGCCACGTCCAGCACAGAGCCCAACAAGAGGCTTGATCTCACCGCCATGAGATCATGACCTAAGTTGAAATCAAGAGTTGGACACACAAATGACTGAGCCACCTAGGCACCCTTTACTTCCTTTTTTTGTGCAGAAGCTTTTTACTTTGGTGTAGTCACAATAGTTTATTTTGCTTTTGTTTCCCTCCCCTCAGGAGACATACCTAGAAGAATGTTGCAATGGCTGATGTTGGAGAAATTACTGCTGACGTTCTTTTCTAGGATTTGAATGGTTTCAGTTTCACATTTAGGTTTTTAATCAATGTTGAGTTTATTTTTGTGTTTGATGTAAGAAAGTGGTCTAGTTTCATTCTTTTGCATGTAACTGTTCAGTTTTCTCAACACTACTTGTTGAATGTACATAAATATATTTTAAATGATAGGTTTCATGTAATAGCTGCCACTATCAAGGATAACTTTACCATTTTTATCTCAAATAGCTTATTTTTTATCATAGTTCAGAGTTTTATTTCTACATATTTCATTGACACCATTGGGACTTCCACCATTTTGTGGTCAGAATTAAAACAATTTCCCAGATTTCACTTGAATAGAATCTATAACTCTCTCACTAAAGGTTTGTCCCATTCCACTATTACTATATTAAACAACTTATTTGTGAAACGAGAAAGACATTTTTAACTACTAAATGGTAATAAAAAAATCTCTATATTTTCCATAGTTCATCTCCTAAAATAAGATGGAATCTTGCCAGAAATCGTATTTGTCTCTCTCTGTCTGTATTCAGAAGATAAATTGGGGCGCCTGGGTGGCTCAGTGGGTTAAAGCCTCTGCCTTCGGCTCAGGTCATGATCCCAGGGTCCTGGGATCGAGCCCCGCATGGGGCTCTCTGCTCTGCAGGGAGCCTGCTTCCTCCTCTCTCTCTGCCTCAAATAAATAAATAAAATCTTTAAAAAAAAAAAAAAAAGAAGATAAATTATCTTTATCTTTTAAATAACTCAAAGGTGCTTAGGATATTATAATAAACCCAAAATTAAATCTGTATTTATGTCTAACAGATCTATGAAACATTTCTCCAGAAATTATTTAAAACTTAATTCAAATTTAATTCTGCCCCTTATTTGACAGTCAAACATGTCAGTACAGAAAATTAAATAGACAGGAAGATAAAAATCGACCTTAGTGGAGTGCCTAGGTGGCTCAGATGGTTAAGCATCTGTCTTTGGCTCAGGTCATGATCCCAGAGTTCTGGGACTGAGCCCCACATGAGGGTCCCTGCTCTGTGAGGAGTCTGTTTCTCCTTTCCCCACTCCCTCTCCTCCTGCTTGTGTTCTCTTTTTCTCTCAGTCTCTCCTTCTCTCTCAAATGAATAAATAAAATCTTTTTAAAAAATCAGCTGAGCTACACCATAACTTCTGCAAATTTGGTTGGATGACGATAGAAGACATTATTATTTACATTTTTAATTATTCTCTATGGATTGCTACCTTCAATAGGTTCACTGTATTCTCTTGACTCAGTACTGGTGGCTATAATTCCAACTTCTCCTCTAATAATATATGTAGTACATTAAACATTTCCAACACAAAAAGGTAAAATGGAAAATTAAAGGCATAATCTAGGATGTTTCAGCCAAAATTGTCTAACTTCATCTAAATCATGTAGATAACTGAGACAAATAATGTCATACTTTTTCTACCTATATAAAGGTTTTGTTTTTTATTTAGATTATAAAATAACTTTAGATCACAATCTCAGTTTATACATCTGAGTTTAGCAATGGTTTCCTTTTTCTTCTCTTTGCTTCTTATCTAAAATTCTTCTGCCATTGTGTTTTTCCCTCCCTTCTTGGTAAATAATAATCATGCCAATTTTTGTTTCCCTATAGTTCTAATCTGATTACATATCACCAGAATTATTTACTAATAATTTAATAATTCATATTTTTACTTTACAGTAGTAAAGGTTAAAATGTTACTTGCTTCAATAAAGATATTATTAAATGGGTATAGATGAGTTCCAGGTCAATAAATCCACCTAAGCTATTAATGACCTATATTAATATTTTTTGCATAGTCTGTTCTAACATTTTAGCTATATCTTCAGCAAAAATATGCTAAGAGGAAAAAATTTATGAAGCTACACTTCTGTCACTAGATATTATAGGATTAATCTCTATAGTCTTTCTTTGCCAGGAATCAAGAAGAAATAGTCCCCTCCTATTATTTTCTAAGAAATGATAAGTCAGTCATAAATAATGTGACAGAACTAGAGGCAAGAATTTCCTCTTGATTTTTCGCTGATCAGCTTGAGCTAGTTATCTCTATAGTGGTTTGTGAAGATTTTATTATTTTATTTTTTAGATTAGTTATTTATTTGAGAGGTAGAGAGAGAGTATAAGAAAGAGATCACAAACATGGGGAAGGGGTAGAGGGAGAATGAGACTCCTGGTTGAGCAGGAGGGCCCAACATTGGACTCAATCCCAGGACCCTGAGATCATGACCTGAAGACAGACACTTAACTCACTGAGTCACTTAGGTACCCCTCTCTACAGTATTTTAAATATATATTCAACTTACAAATATTTTTTAGTTTTCAACATTTTTTCATGCATTCCCCCTCCTAATTTTTGTGGTTTTTCATGCATTCCACCCTCAAATTTTATAGTTCATATTCCCCCCCCCCCACCATCACCACCACCAATAATTTTGTGGTTAATGGTTCACATACCTGGAAATAAGTATGTATTTTTTTTTCCCCAGGATGCTTTTTACATTTAATAGTGTCCTTTACTTTTTCCTTGTTTGGATAGTATTATAGCTAAAACACTACTAAAAGTTATATGACAGAGTGTCAAATTTTAAAACAAAATTCTCTATGCAAATTCAAAGTTTGTGGTTCATAATTAACATTGTTACATTTTATATGTCCATTAGTTTAAATATCTTCTTTAAAATTACTATATAAATCAAGTAAAATCATGACAGGAAAATTAATATTATTTATAATAGTTTTTAATAAGATAAATTATATAGCTACAAGGCTAATTTTTTAATTAGGTATTTATTTATTTATTTTATTAAATAAATAATATTTATTATTTTAAGTAAATATTTAATTTAATTTTAATTAGGTATTTATTTATTTATTTAATTTATTTATTTTATATATTAAATTTATTTAATTTATTATAGGTATAGCATGGTGCTATACCTATACTCCGTACAATTCTTTTTTTTTATACCTATACTCCGATATTTAAAATTTAATTTAGATGTACACATAAACACAGACACACCTTGCAATATACAGTAGTCTCTCTTATATGTGGTTTTGCTTTCCCAAGTTTCAGTTACCCATAGTCAAGGGCAGTCTGGAAGAAGATGATCTTCCTTCTGACTTATCAGAAGGTTAGTAGTAGCCTCAAGCTATCTCTCAATACCTGCAGTGTTCCTCTCACTTCATCTCATCGCGGGGGCATTCTGTCATCTTGCATCATCACAAGAAGAAATGTGAATATAGTATAATATAATTTAAGAGAGAGAGACTGTATTTATACCAATTTATACCAATTTTTATTATATCATTAAAATTGTTCTATTTTGTTATTAGTTACTATTGCTAAACTCTTACTGTGCCTAATTTAGAAATTAAATTTTAGCATAGATATTTATGTATAAGC
Source organism: Meles meles (assembly GCF_922984935.1). NCBI lineage: Eukaryota > Metazoa > Chordata > Mammalia > Carnivora > Mustelidae > Meles > Meles meles. The sequence goes on along the minus strand of NC_060066.1, from coordinate 57,081,517 downwards.
AAAAAACACAGTACATATAGGATTGTTACTATCCATGGTTTTGGGCATCCACTGAGGGTTTGGAATGCATTCCCCATGGATAAGGAACTACTGTACATCTGTTGTAAATGAGATTACCTAAGTTTCTAGCATTGACATAAGCAAAAGACTATAATCTGTTTATTAAAATTAAACAGAAACATATCAAAGCATTGCAATCCTATCAAATTCCTGTTTTTTTCCTTAATAATATGTGCTCTTATAAATTTAAATTTAGTAAAGTTTATCAAAAAGAGATTATGTTTTGCTCATAATAGAATAATTGGAAGGAGAGTAAGATAGTGCTCCTTCCTCCTATGAAAAACACCAATTTAATAATAATACATGAAACATTGTCTTTTTGAGAAATCTAGACACCAGTTAAGAGGGTTTGGTCCCCAAGCAAACACAAAATCAGCTACATCAAAGGTGGTAGGGAAATTTGTGTTACCCTCTCACTATAGTTCCTTCCATTGGCACAGCACACATAATTGGAAGGAAACCCCCAGCTCTTGGTTTCTCCCTAGGGACAGAAAGAGAAGATTAGACCATATGTCCAACAGTCTGACTTTTCACGGGGGCTGTCTTAGGGATTGGCTTCTGTCTTGCCTGTCTCAGAGTGCTGATGAGATGCAGCGTACACTAGATGTCTGAGGGCTGCTGAAAACGAGAGTCCAAACATGTGCTGCAGCTCCAGGGAGGGTGTGCAGTACAGCAGATGGAGACGGATACAGCTTGGTGGCCTTTCCCTTAGAGGGAAGAGAGGAGTGGAGCATATGTCCAACATTCTAGCTTTCCAGAGTTCTGCGATAGGCACTGACTTCTGTCTTACTCATCTTAGAGCACAAATAGAATGCTGTACATCTTAGATGCTTGGCAGCCAATGCTGTAAACTGAATGTGTGTGTTCCCCCAAATTCTTATGTTGAAACTTAGTCCCCAATGTATTTTCAGGTGGGACTTTGGGATATGGTTAGGGAATGAGATGAAGACCTCATGAATGGGATTGGTGTCCTTACAAAGAGGTATCAAAAAGATTTCTCACCTTTTTCTTCGTGTGGAGGACATAGCAAGAAGCTGACTATCAACGAACCAGGAAGAAGGTCTTCAGCAAATGCTAAATCTGCCAGTGCCTTGATATTAGGCTTTTCACCCTCTAGAACTGTGAGAAATACGGGTTTTTTTGTTTAAGCTGCCTGGTCTCTGGTATTTTTGTCATAACCTAAACAAACCAAACAGTACTAAGAACGAAAGGGGCCTGATGGTGCCTCAGAGAATTTGTGACTATTTTAGCCACCAAGAGAAGAAGAGATTACAAACTCCTGGAAAAACAAAACAAAACAAAACAAAAATAGTATATGTCTTCAGCTAGAAATTTACAGAGAAGAAATAGCCACAGAAATGGTTTGAGAAGCCCACAGAATCTCTAGCCAGGCTGATTTTTGGAGGCCTTTCCTGTATAAAACCAAACCATCAAGACTGGAAGAGGATGCTGTTTTTTCTAATGCATGAATATCATCAAAAGTTACAAGGAATACAAAGATAAGAAAAAATGGTCCTATCTAAGGAACAAAATAAATGTCAGCCACTGATTCAAAAGATACAGAGGTATATGAAATACCTGACAAAGAATTTAAATAACAGTCGAAAAGATGTTCAAGAAGCTCAAAAAATAGATGCATAAACCATGTTAGAATTTCAAAAAGAGACAGAAAATGTAAAAAGAACTAAACACAAACAGAAAATTTGGAGAATTCGTTTAGTCCCAGATGCAATAACTAAGCTAAAAAAAGAAGAAAAAAATCACTAAAGTTTCCCCAGCCTGCATTATGAAACAAAGTAAAGAACTGGCAAATTTAAAGTCACTTGAAGTTATCTAGTCAGAGGTGTAAAAGGAAGAAAGAATGAAAAAGAGAGAACAAAACCCAAGAGACTTATGGAATTCCAACAAGAATATCAATATATGCATCATGAGACTCACAGGAGAAGAGAGAGATAAAGGGGAAGAAAACCTATTTAAAATAATAATGACAAAAAATTTCCAAGTATAGGGAAAGAAAAAGAAGTCTCATATCTATTAAATAAAATGAAACCAGAGTTAAAGAAGTCTGTAGTGAGCTACATATAACAAAATTTTCAAAGATCAAAAACAGAGAATTTTAAAAGCAACAAGAGAAAAGTGACTCATCATATACAAGGGAATCCCCATAAAACTGTCAATAGAATTCTTAGCAAAAACCCTGCCAGAAGAGAGTGGGATGATATAGTCAAACCTCTGAGAGAAAAAAATTGCCATCCAAAACACTACATCCAGCAACTGTCCTTCAAAAATGAGGGAGAGATATTTTCCAGATAAACAAAACAAGAGATGAAGAAACTTACTGCTACTAAAACTGCCATGTAAGAAATGTTACAGAGAGTCTAATTTGATTCAAAAGCATGTTAAATGGCAACGCAAAATCCCGTGAATACATAAAGCTTGTTGATAAAGATAAATATATAAACAAATATAGAATACTGTGATACTATTATAGCAGTGTGTAAGTCACTTTTAATTCTGATAGAGGAGTTAAATGATAAAAATATAAAAATAACTATGACTATAAAAACATGTCTGTGGATATGTCAATAACATAAAGTGGATGGGGGAGAAGTAAAAGTATAGGCTTTCTGTATGTGACTAAACTTAAGCTGGTACCAGCTTAAAATAGATTGTTATAAACTATATGATATTTTACATAAGCTCCATGGTAACCACAAAGAAAACACCAATAACATACACACATCAATCAACCAATCAATCAATCAATAAGAACTCAAAGCATGTCACTATAAACAATCAATGAAACACAAAGAAAGGGCAAGAGAGGTAAAACAGGGCAAAATAACCATAAGAAAGATGAAAAACAATGAACGAAATGGTGATAGCAAGTCAAAATCAAGAATGACTTTTAAAGTAAATGGATTAAACATAATAATAAAAGAAAAAAAGCAAATGGATTAAATTCCAAGTTTATAGTGATAAATGCCTACATAATAAAGAAGAAAGGTCTCAAATAACCTTTGTATACACTTCAAGAAACTAAAAAGAACATGGTAAGCCCAGAGTTAGAAGAACAGAAATGAAAAAGAATGCAGAAGAATAAACAAAACAGAGAACAGAAAAACATTAGTGAACAATATCAAGTTGGTTCTCAAGAAAGTCTACAAAATTGGCAAACTTTTAGCTAGACTAAGATAGAGAGAAGAATCAAATAAACAAAAGTAGAAATAAAAGAGATATTAACACAAAAGTGATGTCACAGAAATAAAGATGAGACCATGATGAAAAATTATACACCAACAAATACATAGGCTAGAAGAAGTGGATAAATTCCTAGAGACATACAGTCTAACAAGACTATATCATGAAGAAAAAGGAAATCTGATCAAATCTGTAACTATCAATGGGATTGAATCAATAATGAAACCAACTCACCCCCACCACACAAAAAGATTAAAAAAGCCACAACCAGACAAATTCATCCATGAATTTTACTGAACATTTAGAGAAGAATGCATGCCATTCTTTTTAAAATTCTTCCAACAACATTTAAGTGGAGGGGACCTTTCTAAATTTATTTTGTGAGGCCAGCATTGCACTGATAATTTGGCCAGAAAAAGACACTAAAAAAAACAAAAAACAAAAAACAAAAAACCCACTACAGATCAATATCCATAAAATGGCTGAAATATCCTTGCAAAATAATCACAAACCAAATTCAACAGCATATTAGAAGGATCATATACCCTGTAGGATTTATGCAAGTAGAATTTATCCTTGGGATGCAAGGATAGTTCAATATCAATAAATGTGATACATCTCATTAATAGAACAAAAGATTAAAATTTACATGATCATCTCAATAGATGCAAGAAAAGTATTTGGCAAACTCAAATGCCTTTCAAAAAAAAAACACAGACTACTAAGAATAAAAGGAAATCACTTCAACATTACAAAGGCCATGTAGGAAAATCCAACAGTTAACATCATATTCAAGGATATAAAACTGAAATTTTTTTCTCTAAAATGAGGATCAAAGCAAGGATGCCAACTCTATTGTTATTCAACATAGTACTGGAAGTCCTAGGCAAGTAAAAGAAACAAACATATTCAAATCAGAAAGGAAAAAGTAAAATTATTTCTGTTTGCAGATGATGTGATCTTTTAAGTAGAAAACCCTAAAGACTACACACACACACACACACACACACACACAACTATTTGAACTAAGATAAATTCAGTAAAATTTCAGGATACAAACCAAGATTCAAAAACCAGTGACATTTCTAACATTGAGAATGAATAATCTGAGAAATAAATCAAGAAAAATCCCATTTATAATAGTATATAAAAATACTTAGGGACAAACTAAACCAAGGAGGTGAAATATTTGTACATTGACAATTACAAAACAATTTAAAGATTGAAGAAGATAGAAATAAATGGAAAGATATCCTATATTAAAAATATATATTTTATATTTTTATATATATAAATATATATTAAAATTTTTTTTAAGATTTTATTTATTTATTTGACAGACAGATCACAAGCAGGCAGAGAGGCAGGCAGAGAGAGAGGAGGAAGCAGGCTCCCGGCTGAGCAGAGAGCCCAATGCGGGGTGATGGGATCATGACCTGAGCTGCAGGCAGAGGCTCTAAACCACTGAGCCACCCAGGCGCCCTCAATAATATTTTAAAATGTCCATACTACTCAAAGCCACTTGCAGATCCAATGCAATCCCTATCAAAATCTCATTCCAATGGCGTTTGTGTTTTTTTTTTTTTTTTTTCAGAAATAGAAAAAGCAGTCCTAAAATTCATATGAAAGCACAAAGGATCCTGAATAGCCAAATAATCTTGGGAAAGAATAACAAAGTTGGAGGCATCACATTTCCGAATTTTAAAAATACATTGAAAAGATACAGTAATAAAAATAGTATGATATTGACATAAATACAGATATATAGACCAGAGGAATAGTATAAAAACTCAGATGTAAACTCATACATAGACAGCAAATTGATCTTCCACGAGAGTGCCAAGACTACACAATGGGAAGAAGAAAGTCTTTTTAACAAATGCTATTGGGCAAACTGGATATCAATGTGCAAAAGAATGAAATTGAACCCATATCTTATGCCATACACAAAAAAACTTTCAAAAAGGATTAAGAACATAAATGTAAATCTTGAAACTGTAAAACTCCTAGAAGAAAACTACATGAAAATGTGATGTTGGTCTCGGCAATTATTTCTTGGATATGATACCATAAGTAGAGGTAATAAAAGCAAAATTAGACAAATGAGACTAAATCAAACTAAACATTTCTGCACAGTAAAGGAGACAATCAGGAGAGTAAAAAGGCAACTTACAGAATGGAAGAAAATATTTACAAATCATATATCTGACAAGATATATGACAAGGAGTTAATATCCAAAATATGTAAGGAATTCATACAACTCAGTAACAAAATAAACAAAACAAACCAATAATAAACTACTTTAAAAATGGGCAAATAAATTTCTCAAAAGAAGTTATAAAAATGGCCAACAGGTATATGAAAAGGTACTCAATATTCCTAATCATCAGAGAAATGTGAATGACACATCACCTTATTTTTGTTTAGATACCATTATCAAAAGAAACAAAGCAACAAGTACTGGAAAGAATGTTAAGAAATTGAAACCACTGTGTATTGCTGGTGGGAGTGAAAAATGATACAGTTGCTATGGTAAACAATATGGAGGTTCCTTAAAGAATAAAATAAAATAGGCTTAGCATAGGATCCCAGCAATCCTACTCCCAGGTATTTATAAAAAAGAAGGAAGGAAGGAAGGAGAGAAAAAAAAGAAAAGAAAAGAAATTAAGATCTTGAAGAGATATTTGCACTCTTCTGTTCATTTTAGCATCACCGACAATAGCCAAGATGTGAAAACTACCCAAATGTTCATCTATGGGTGAATGGATAAAGAAAATGTGTTATATCATGAGACATACATTCTTTCTTAAAAAAGAAGAAAATCTTGTCATTTACTACAACATAAATGGACCTTGAAGACATTATGTTAAATAAAATAAGACAGTCACAGGACAAATATTGCATGATTCCACTGATGTAAGGAATCTAAAATATTTCAGCTCATTAAAAGAGAAAGTAGAACCATGGTTGCCAGGGTTGGAGGTCTGTGGAAATGGAAGGTTGCAGTTCAATAGGAACAGTTTCAGTCATATAACATAAAATAATAAAAAAATCTGCTGTGTAACTTTGTGCTTATAGTTAACAATACTTTGCTCTTCACTTAAAAATTTGTTCAGGAGACAGATCTTGTAGTATGTACTTTTACCACAATTTTACAAATTTGCATTAATTTGTACTCGCAGATAACAGGTTGTTTGTTGGTCCTGTTATTGGAAAAAATAAGATTGAAAGGTGAGTGATGAAATCTAGGGAAGAGGATTTTGAAGAATCATCTCAAAACGGGCAATAAAGGGGCACTTGGGTGGCTCAGTGGGTTAAGCTTCTGCCTTCGGCTCAGGTCATGATCTCAGGGTCCTGGGATCGAGCCCCGCATCGGGCTCTCTGCTCAGCGGGGAGCCTGCTTCCTCCTCTCTCTCTGTCTGCCTCTCTCTGCCTACCTGTGATCTCTCTCTCTCTGTCAAATAAATAAATAAAATCTTTTAAAAAAGGGCAATAAAAAATAATTAGAAGGAAATAAATTACATGAAATACCATAACCATGCTAAGCACAAATCAATCTTTCTGTGGTGTTTGCAAATCTTTGATATTCAAAATTCTTCATTGTTTCATTCCAGTATCACGGTTAATCAATTTAAATAGAATACCCCTCAAAATGAATATGTATAAAGAATTGGAGAATTGGAATATTATATCCATCATTAGATTGAACATCATTACTTAAAAAAAAAACTTAACTCTAATAGTATCCTTTCAGAAAGGAAATTGGCATGATGCATGTCTAACCAAATACACAGGTTTCAAAAAAATGTATCAACAAAGACTCATTTTAACATAGACAATGTATAAATTACTTTCGTGGAATAGAACATCAGCATATTGATGTTAACAATCTTGGTTCTGGTTGGTTTCAGTATATGCATGTCCTGTCTATTAAAGTAGAACCAAGTTAGCATATGAGAATTGCAGACCCCAGTCAGGTGACCAGATGTCTAGAGAAATATCTTTTCTCTTAATACTGCATCTTCTTCTGCTGGGATTTTACCTCTTCCTTCAATTCTTCCATCATAATGGAAAAAGGGTAGGGAGTCTCTTGGCTTGTTCTCACCTCTACTGATCAATCCATATGGTGAATTCATAACTTTTCTAACCACGTTTCCATGTTTCCCAGTTTGCTAATCTTGATGTTCAGCCATATTTCAATCCTTTTTCTGTCCCTTCCCCTAAGCTGACAGTTACTGCTCTAACAGTTACACAGTTAAAGCTGTGTCATATTCTTTTGAATAAAGTCACTTTAACTGTATATTTTAACTTTCCTTGGTACTTCGAGTATTGCCATAATTACCATTTGCACAGTTACAACTTATCTTTCTCTCTTAATCTCCAATAGAAGAAATCAAATTGAATGTGTTGCATGTAAGTTTGTGTTTGTTTGTTGTGTTGTGTTGTGTTTGTGTGTAATGGGAGAAGCAGAGGTGGTACATAATGTCCTGATAAACTGTGACTTGGTATTCTCAAATTCCCAAGTATCCCACTTTTTTTTCTCAGGGATTTGTAATAAACTTCTAATACTGTTCATTAAAATAATTACATACACACACACACACACACACATACACATACATGTATGCATATGTATATGTATATAAAAATACCTTATTTAATATATTTATTTAATATATAATGCATAGTATATTATTTATTTTCAATACTATTTAATTAATAATTAAATATTTAATAAATAATTCAATCAATCTAATTGATTAATAATTGATTAATTATTAATTATTATTAATCAATCTAATTGATTAATTATTAATAATTCAATCGATCAATTAATTGATTGAAAACAATTCAATCAATCTAATTGATTAATTATTTAATTAATATTATTTAATTTTAATATTATTTAATATGTAATATATTTTAATATACATTTGATACATACCTTTAATATCTTATTATTTATAGATTTTTAAATAATTCATTTTGGCACAATCATATAGATAACACTTTCATCAGAGGTAGTTTCCATTTGCCATAATTAAAACAGGTTTGGGAGTGGCCTTAAAAGCCCTTCCTCAGTTTGTACCCACCAGAAACAGCCAGATCATTCCAGGTGTGTATCAGTGGACATGGAAATCAAATAGGAAATCTACCACTTGTAGATCCTTGGGATTGTAAAAATACAGTAATTGGTTTTGTATTTTCAGCAGTAGAGTTACGTGATTTAATGCAATTCCAAGTAGCTTTGCACTGTCTAAATGGGTTCACCAGTGTGGAAACAATGATATTTATCTGAGCTACATATAGTTAAGTTAAGCTGGGAAAGGTACCTTTCCTGACAATGAAGGCAGGGAACTGAGACTTTTTGACTTTTTACCTGTTCTGAAAATGCTGCCAACATTAGTATACCCTTAGAAAACCAGAAAAGGGGTATTGGTTTACCTCAAGGCAGAAGCATTCTCTGTGAAGATATTCTCTGCCTCAATAATCCAAACAGAAGAAAAATCCTGATTGAAAAAAGTCAATCAGAGAAAGACAATTATCATATGATTTCATTTATATGTGGAATTTAAGAAAGAAAACAGAAGAGCATAGGGGATGGGATAGGAAAAATAAGACAAACTCAGAGAGGGAGACAAACCATAAAGCTCTTAATCATAGTACATAAACTGAGGGGTCTTGGAGGGGTGGTTGATGGGGTGGATGAGGTAACAGGGTGATGGGCATTAAGGAGGGCACATGGTGAAATGAGTGCTGGGTGTTTACAACAGATGAGTCACGAACTCTATCTCTGAAACCAATAATACACTATATGTTAATTAATTGAATTTAAATAATTTTTTTAAAAAATTGATAGAAACATGGGAAGACTCAATCCCAAGTCTGATTAAAACAACGATAGGAGAAGAATAAATGAAACAAGATGGGATTGGGAGGGAGACAAACCATAAATGACTCTTAATCTCACAAAACAAACTGGGGTTTGCTGGGGGGAGGTGGGATTGGGAGGGGGAGGGGGCTATGGACTTTGGGGAGGGGAGGCGAACCATAAGAGACTATGGACTCTGAAAAACAACCTGAGGGTTTTGAAGGGTCAGGGGTGGGAGGTTGGGGGAACAGGTGGTGGGTAATAGGGAGGGCACGTTTTGCATGGAGCACTGGGTGTTGTGCAAAAACAATGAATACTGTTACGCTGAAAAAAATAAATAAAATGAAAAAAAAACCAACGATAAAAAGGAAAAGAGGAATACAAATATGAAAAATTTTCTTAAATGAGTTGGAATAATAGTAACAGAATCTGGGATGGGCCACACATTTAACCTTGAATATTTGAAACTTCATAGTGAAAAAAAAATCTATAGGTACTTAAATGACACAACCACAAACATGGGAATAAATTTTCATGGATAATTTTAAGATTCTTTAATTAAAAGTTGCTGTAGCTGGTTAAATTCAGAGATGTTTCAATTCCTCCCAACTGGAAAGGCTACTGTGGTCAGTTGACTCCAGGCACCGTCACCGGCAGAGCAATTCATTGTAAAGAATCTGTCATTGCACACGCATAACATTTGTGTTCTTTGAAGTAATTGAGATAACATCTGTTAGTTACAAAACTTAATTTTCTACTGACAAATCACAAAATACATAAGCTTGTCCATGTATTAAGGAAGAACACAACAATCAATAACTTGTAAGTATATGATGATAGCTGATCGCTAAATCTGCATGTTAAAGCCCCCTTTGTTTATATCTCTCTTACATACAGACTTTCTTTGAGCTGTGCTCTCAACTCTCCAAGTCACTATCCATCTTGTACTCACATGCTACTTAAAAATACAAATTTTAATTTCCCTTATTAACACACTCCTGGTACATTCTCTGTGTACCATATGCCCACAGGCGCTCTTATTGTCTTTTACCATCTGGGCTGCTGAATCTCAAAGTTTCTCTTCTTTCTTTTTTAAGTGACTATGAACAATCTTTTAAAGGCAATGCATTTAGAATATCATTGGATATGTGACCAGCTGCTTTGTTTCCACTTCGGGCTTTTGTCCTATCTGAGGCTTATGCATTATTAAAGCAGTCTTTAAGACAAAGCATGGACGAAACGTTCCTCATGAATTTGAAAATTTGGAATTTTAAAAGCAGTACTGAAACTCAAAATTTAAGAATTAAAACTGATTACGTGGCACATATTCCTTTGTGGGGAAAGAATCCTCAAAAATTTCCATGTGGTTAGTGCAAATTCTAGAATATTTCTTCATCAACCTGTTTGTAGGTCCATCAAAATATTTCCGTGGTATGGTGAGACAACCTGCCAATACGTTCTCCAGAATGAAGCTGAATTTAACCACCCAAACGGTGCTTCTAGTCTAGATCCAGGTTGTACGAGCCATTGGCTATGGGCAGGGTCCACTAATCCAGGACCCACTGTCACCATAGTTTCACAACAGTCAAATGTAACAATAAAGCAAAACAAACACATTATCAGTTCATGTCTAGAATACATGAGCCCGAACACCAAATTTCTTCTGTTCCCATGAATTGCTGTGAACTGATCTCAACATTCTATGTTTGAGTAGGAAAGACTGTACTCGTCCAACTGACATGAGAGGGAAAGAAGCATCCAGTGCTCCCAGCAGGCAACTGTCCAAGCTATTGTGGTTTAGCGAGGACGTGCAGCGGCCCCACCTCTCTTACTGCTGCTTGAAAAATGCAGGGTGACAACTACACCCTCTCCACCCATTTTGAACCACTTTTTGAAAAAGTGTTTTGTGAACTTTTACGTTTCTTTAACATTGCTTCATATAAACCCACACTCTTCATAACTCCCAAGGTAGAGTATTTCTTATTTCTATACCTCTGCATACCTAACTGATACTGTATATCTTTGTTTAGAAGCTATGGCTTCTATTAAATTTAATTACTTACCCCTGTGGCTTTAAATTGAGGGTGGCTATAAAACAAAGATGGCTTCTATTAAATTTAATTACTTTCCCCTGCGGCTTGCATAGGAAGGGTGACTTCTATTAAAAACTGCATGGTAGAGGTGTGGCCGCTAATCAAGGATGCTTCCCAATGAAGATATACAGTCTGCGGCCATAATTTATCAAAGAAGAGGATCTTAGATCTTGAAATAGGATTGCATGATAAAGGCCAATTCTGAAATGTATTAAAGGAATTGTAGTTCTGAAAGAATTTTCATAATTTATGTTGTTCTGCTTTTCTTAATAAAAAATATAGGTTACATCTGCAGGTACTGTATAGGATATATTAATGTTTTATTGAGGAAGGTAAATATTTTTAAACATCGCACCCTATCAGATAAAGAGTAAGGCTTTGTGATGCTTTTAACTGATTTTTTCCCCTTTTGATAGTAGCTGAATACAGAAAATGGCTTACAGATTTAGCTATGCATATAGTTTGAAAGTAACAACTGAAAAATGATGTTCATAATCTGAATTGCAATGAAACCAATTATCTGTACTGTGGTTGTTCACATGGGAATTCTCTTAAAGGTTTAGTATTTCTTAAAAGAAATTAAAAACAGCTGTAAAAATACCATAAAACAAAAATAGCAGCTGCAAAAGAGATTAACATTCCTAAATTTCATTTGAAACTGATATGTTATTTTTCCAACGGCAACATATATATTCTGATTTTTAAATCTATCTTTATGAAATTTTACCTTTAAAAAAACAAGACTACCAAATACATTTTTGATATTACCACCTCTAACATTCATGTGAATTTTATAAAATTTTCTCCCTTAAGATATTGTTATTATTCTATCCTTTTTGCTAATTCTCAAATATGAGCTATCATTTTAGAATAATCTAAATTCACTTAAGATTTAAACATTACTAAGTAAACAAATTACAGCAAACTGTGCCCCCCCCCCCACCCTTCTTTAAAGCTGTCAACCGCCTTTCACACTGAACCATGAAGACCAAGGGCCTTTTTAAAATTTTATATTGTGTCTGCTTTCCAATTAAGCAAAGAAGCATAGATAAAAGTATACCTGGTTTTTCATATATACACATATATGCATGGATATTAAAACTAAATGCAATTTATAAAACAGATCTGGAGGTGATGACAGTATAAAACAGTTAGTTTTGCTGTGCTGTTCCAAACATATGGCAGCAACTTTTCTAGACTTGTGCCAGATGGAGCCCTTTAATCGATACGGTCTGTTATACCGTATGTTATTTCTCCATTAAAAGAGGTTCCTCCTTCCCAATTTATAAATAAATTGCTAAATTTTTTAAGTGCAAGAAACAGTACTTTGCAACATAGAAATAAAAACTTGAGAATCTTTATTTTTAAAAAGACAAATTATTAGGAAGATAAAAATTCTCTGAAAGTTGTATTTGTGTTCTTTTAGCAAAGCTCTTGTCAGATGTTCAGAATTAACACACATTCAAACATAGTTTATGTATCTTATTTGTTTGGTTTATTTTTGGTTTGGTAGCCAAATGCTTTCAGACAGGAGTGTTATTCTTGACAAACTCTAGGAAATATTGTCAATTTTTATAGGGTCAATTAATTCAACTCAGTAAAAACTTTAGTTATTACTTAGCATTATCAAAAGTAAAAATCACTTTTCATTTGGATCTCATATTAAGAGACTTCCAAATTTTCCATACAATGTTACAATCTATGCTCCCAAAGAAATATGTAAATTGGCCTCACTGTCACTTAAAAAATAGGAAGAAACACTACTTTAGATACAAGGTAGAAAGACTTAATGTATATTAATACCTGAAAGAGAAATTCAATAGAAATATACTGCTGTTATAACACAAGAGTAATTATTTTATCTTAAATATGCTCGTGAAGCCAATTTTCTGTCTCTCACACACACATGTATAATTTTAAAAATATGTGAGGAGCTGAGAAATAAGAATATAACATTTTGGAAGAGTTTATTGCTATTGTTCTTTTGTTATAAATATTATTTGTGACATAGGTTCAGATTTTGAAGTAAACTAAGATGTATTCATAACAGAAATCAAATGAAAGCAACTACTCTCTGGAGAAATACGCAATCCTTTTGTAGAACCCAACTTTAATGTAGGCCAGTACTTAACATATTCACAGCTTATAACAACTTATGAAATGGGTAAATGTTGAAACAAAATATCAACCAGATCTATTCTCTTTAGCATGTTTATTTATGACTACTTTCTTTTGAAAGAAACCAGGAGTATGATAATGGTCACACACAGACTAAATAGACTGCATTTTCATGAGCAGTAATCCCATACAAATACAAGGGAGAAAAGCCATATTTTTCCAATATAATACTACAAGGGCAAATGACAGCCTTACCTGATGGCTGATATCTTTTATAGTACAACTGTGACATATTTTATGCATCACAAAGAATGATCAAAGATGTCTCTAGAGGCTCTCTGTCATGGAATGTGGCCCCACAACCCCGGTCTGCCTTTAAATCAGGCAATAATGCATCTTTAAAATAGTTGGGCATGCTTTCCAGAGTGATGATTATTTTGAATATACCTGAGCATGATTTTGATTTCTCTTTCAGTTATGTGATTTCTAAAATTATACATGTGTTTTGTTTGGTTGTGAAATGAAAAGTGACTAAAATAAACATGAGATTGTATATTTTTAAAAGTCTGTTTAACATCTAGTTCTGCTTATTTTACTACTTTTGTAACATAATGTAGTTTAGGAAAGAAAATGCAATTCAGAAATTAATGAAACCATTTCCATTTTTTCCCATTAAGATATTAATAAAATAACTTCAACATACTTTTTCTTCTTATAAGAAAATTTTGCATTTCAGCTATTTTTTATCAAAAAATGACTATTTAGATTTTCTATACAAATTGAAAATAAATTGGAAAATTGTGGCAACCATTCAGTTAATTTTAGCACACAGCCACCAATCTTAGAATATTTGAATGATTTCCAAAAATATTATTTTCCTAAATATCTTGAAAGGTTTTGATGAAATGTCTTATTACTCACTCTTATCTAGATAATTCAATTCTATCCTCTGTTTAGAATTTGTCTCCACACATAACCAGAGACTAAAAAAAAAAAAAAAAAGATGTTTTAACTCTATGAAACCCTACTAAATATTCATAGTGAATATTTTGCCAGGACTACATATTTTTAAACCAACAAATTAATGATCAAAACCTGGTTATAATTACTAGTTAATGACCCTTGTTAATGAGAGGTGGCCATCAGTTACATGAATTAGCAATTTTGTTGCAGTGACAGAATTAAATTTGTTAAAAAATACCTCTGCCTACAGGATGGTACTTTCATTGAGATTTTCATTTAGCTGTCGACAGATCTTGGGTCCCGAAAAATTCTATGTCTTGCGTTAAATTGCTGTTAAACCTGTCCTCAAAACAATACAGAGCCAGCCAAAAGAGTATGAATTCACTTAATCAGTCTTATTGGCAAAACCACTCAAAACAGCGAGTGAGTATTCAAAGAATATCATTTATTTCTAAAAAGCATGCACACCTAATTGCTAGCAAAAGTATTCTGTGATCTATTTTTAGCTAGAAGGTCATTATCATATTACCTTCCTGACCTTTAGAATGATTTTTAGTACATTAAAATTGTATTTCTATTCACTCTTAACTCAGTTAAATATATAGTTATATTTGAATTGGTTGTAATGTTTGTTGGCATATTAATGGTCTTATACAAAGTTAGTTTCCTTGAAATTAATTATTTATGAAAATTTATTGTAATTTGTCAGAATATATAATTTTTAACTTTCCCCACTGCACCTGAAACCAATAAAAGCTCATAAAAAAAGGTAGCAGGAAAAACACATTTTTATAAGAACCTGTTATTCCTTTGGCTTTTCAGAGACATGGAATGCACATTGGTTCCCGATTTTACAAGATTATCAGCTTATGTGTCCTGACTTTTCTGAGATTTAATCGATTTCAGAGTTAATATTTATAACAATGTTTTATTTTGAACATAGCACTAATGTCATTATTTACTGTGCACCTAAAAACACTTTGAAAACTATAAAATATTAAAGCCCAATATGATTATTTGCATTGAACAATCATAAAAATATCTTCTTATGCCTGACAAATACTGTAGCACTGGATAATATCTTTCTACTGGTCATCTTTCAAAATCCCATTAAAATGAATAAAGCTCAAAATAATAATTATGAAACACTATTACTAGGTGAAAATTTTCAGAATCAATATTTTTTATTACAGCATACCTGCTCTGTTTACAAGGAGTCCAGAAGAACATTGTAGAAAAAAATTGTTAAAATACTTTTAGTGAATAAATGTTTAGACATTAAACTGTTTTTAGGAGGTAAGAGGAGAAAGACGAATAATTTTCTTCTGCGATCTTTGCCATTAGCTGGTATGTGTAAAGTTTGATGTCTATAGTTTCTAGTCTTAATATCCTTAGTTTCAACATTTGCAAAACAAGAATTTAATAAAATATTTGTGAGAATTATTCCAGCCATAGAATTGGGAGGCTTTAGTTCAAGAAGGAAACCTAAATTTCACCTAGGTTTTAACATCACAAACAGCGCATCAGTCCTTACCAAAATATTAAAATCTTCTATATATATTGGATACATTCATAGATCACAAAGTTCTTAAACATGTTTCATCTCAGCTCCTACAATAGTACCCCCCAAAGCAAGTCCCATTATCCTCTTACAAGATGACAAATCTTGGATTCAGTGAATCACTCTTCTCTCTAATATCTCCAGCAAGTGGCTAAGTGTGAAATAGAAACCAGGTCTATCTCAAATGTAATATTCTTTGCACTGTGTGCCTTCTGTAGGATTACTTAAATACCCCTGAAAAATCATAATTCAGCTTTTGAATGACAAGGAGCTCATTATGGTATAACTCAGTCTATTTTTTTTTTCAAGACTGCCTTGTGATAAAGTGATGTAATAGCTAATAATTACTTCATAGTGATCCAAGTATGGCTCCTTGTGAAATGCAGCCATGGTTCTACCTCTGCAATCGCACCATGCCATGATTTTCTCAAAGCAGCAATCTCATTTACGTCTCTGCACCTTCAGCAAAAAGACAGTAACTGCAACGTAATAGATGCTCAATAAATAGTTGGATGTATTGCTTCAGATTTTTTAAAACGATTCCATCCAAAACCATTAGAAGTTTGTGCAAGTGTTCTCTCTGCTTGCAGGTAAAACTTCTCCAGCCATTTCAGCAGGGATTAAAACAGTCTTGTCCATAGATACATTGTCAGCACCTGGAAGAGTATCTGCACATAGATAGGCATGCAACTATACAAGTGCACTGTAGAAAGGCGTGGAATGAATAAACCATAACTAATAAAACTGTTCTCAGACAATTTATTTTATTTAGATCACTCCTAGAAGACATTCAAAGTCAAAGTCAAAGTCCCACTGAAAATATGCCATTCAACACAAAACATATGAAGCACTGTATAGTGGAACTTTTCTAGGAATCACTGAACATAATTTTACCTGACACGTGTACTTTGATTTAAAAAAGGCCTAGTCAGAAAATACTTTTATTTATGACTTAGCTATACAAATCCAAATCAAGTCTACATTAGAATATCATAAAATAAATTTGTTAATTAAACTAAAACCACTAGAAAACATGGAATCTAGACAAAAACAAAGTAATTGAGAGAAATTTTTGAGTGTATATATTTACATTGTGCTAAAATTGAAAATCAGCAATTCTGGACAAGTAAAAATAATTTTATTTGACTACGTAATAACTTATGTGATCCAAGAGGTTTAACTTCAAAGTAATAAAACTATTCAGATCTCACATGAAAATTAACCTATTTATACCTACTTTCTTCAAATTTCTTGTATGTGGAATTAGAGTGATTATATTTTAATAGTATACTCAGAATTAGTCAGCTTAATTATTTTTCTAATATTGGTTACATTATTCTTATTTCATTTTCAAAGTATATTTCCCACTCAGTGACCTTTGTCAAAAGCAAATAACTGTAAGTCTCATATAAGGCCCACTAATGTATTTACATAATTTGTATCTAAAAGTGCAAAAATATATATTTTCTTATATTTATAAGATAGAATAGTGGCCCTTTAGGAGTCATTTTAACTATAGAAGCAATACTTAAACAAGACATGCTGAATAAATTGAGAATTGGTGCTTAAAGGCAAATTGAAATGATGCTTTTCATAAATAATGAATTAAAATATCATAGCAACAATAAAAATTCCTATATTTCAGAACATTAAAGGGTGAAATTGAAAAGTGAATAGTAAGTTTCAAGGTTAATAAGAAAAAACAAATCTTAAATATTGGTTGTCTCTCTTGTGACAACTGTGAATTCCAGGACTGAAATCGAGGCCCAGAATTATGGGTCCCTGTGCTAGGAAAAATAGCTTGGATTCAAATTTTCCTACTTGGAACTTTGCTTGTTTAACCAAAATAAAATGTGAAATGAAGACAATTAGCAAGATAATTCAATTAAAAGCAAACTGGTACACATAGCCGTGTTGAAATAGTCACAAAATTTAGGAATGAAGGTTTCTGTCTTGTGTTTAAAAGAAGCATGTTTGCATTTAATAAAATAAGACAAACCATCTGGAAAGGAATGGATGTATGAAGCAAGTGATAGGGTTAAATTCATAAAAAGAGATTCAGATTCACTTTATGAATCTTACTTAAATTACTGCTTCAGAATGTATTTTAGTCTTTTATTTTTTAATTTTTTAATTTAATTTTATTTTTTCAGTGTTCCAAGATTCATTGTTTATGCCCCACATCCAGTGTGCCATGCAATATGTGCCCTCCTTAGTACCCACCACCAGGCTCACCCATCCCCCCACTCCCTCCCATCCAAAACCTTCAGTTTGTTTCTCAGAGTCCACAGTCTCTCAAGGTTTGTCTCCCCTTCTGATTATTTTAGTCTTTTAAAGGTAATTTTTCCAGATACAGTGGCCCAGGTTGAATGATTAAACACCAGAGCGCTTGCCTTGCCCTATCCTACCAACTTTCTAATACTTTCTCTATAAAAGTCTTGTGTCTATGGGGCGCCTGGATGGCTCAGTGGGTTAAAGCCTCTGCCTTCGGCTCAGGTCATGATCTCAGGGTCCTGGGATTGAGCCCCACATCGGACTCTCTGCTCAGCAGGGAGACTGCTTCCTCCTCTCTCTCTGCCTGCCTCTCTGCTTACCTGTGATCTCTGTCTGTCAAATAAATAAATAAAATCTTTAAAAAAGAAAAGTCTTGTGTCTATATTCCTTCTCTTTAGGACCCATGCATTTATGTATACGAATATAGTTTTCACAAATTCAAATGAAAAGTGAGGCATTGTGTGTACCCAGCATATTTGTTTGCCTAGTGTCTTGCAGATCTCTCCAAACAAGTAGGGGGGAAAAAAGAAAACAACCAAATAGTCAAATCCGATATAGTCTGAGACTTCAGAGAAATAGGCACTAGCACATATTGCTGATGAGATACAACAATTCGGGTGGGTTTCAAAGATATGCTTGTGCTTTCTCTGTCTCTGTCTCTCTCAAATGAATAAATAAAATATATTTTTTAAAAAGTATGCTGAGTGAAAGAAGCCAACCTCAAAGGGCTATGTATTATACAGTTTCATTTTCATGATATTCTTTAAAAAGTAACAGTGAGGAGTGAGGGAGTACAGAGCAATGGCTGTGAGGGGAACTGTGTACACAGGGGTAGCAATGGACAGTTCTTGGGGATAATATAACTCATCTGACTCTGAATTTGGAAGTGGTTCCCCAAATTTATGCTTTTGTTAAATTGATAGAACTTTACGGCTAAAAACATATACATATACACATATATTTATATATTATGCATTTAGTCATATATTCATATATTCTTTATATAAACAGTGAAAAAATAAGAAGCTATACTGGACACCAATTAGAAGGATAGGCCCTGGTGGATGGGAATAATTCAGATCAAGACAATGAAATGAAATGTCTTAGTTTCTTTCTTATAATATTGTTTTGATTTTGAGCCATGTTATTGAATTATGTATTTTTTTTAATTTTTTTTTATTTCTTTGACAGAGAGAAATCACAACTAGGCAGAGAGGCAGGCAGAGAGAGAGGAGAAAGCAGGCTCCCTGCGGAGCAGAGAGCCCGATGCGGGGCTCGATCCCAGGACCCCGAGATCATGACCAGAGCCGAAGGCAGCGGCTTAATCCACTGAGCCACCCAGGCGCCCCAGAATTATGTATTTTTAAAATGCAATTAAATTACAAAAAAAACTCAGACCCTTGGCTTGTTGCTTCCACTTATTCCTTCCAGTGGAAACAAATTATTTGCTTAATAGTTTCTAATTAGGTAGGTGCAATAAAAGGTAAGTGAACACAAATTCCACTGGATTAATTTTTTTTTTTTTAATTTGAGTATAGCTGACACACAATGATACATGAGTTTCGGGTGTACAACATAGTGATTCAAAATCCTTGTATGTTAAACTATGCTCACCTGAAGTGTAACTATCATCAGTCACCATACAATGTTATTATACCATTGAGTATATTTTCTATGTTGTTCTTTTTATTCCCATGACTTATTTTTCCATAACTGGTAGCCCGCATCTCCCACTCACCTTCACTCATTTTGCCCATCCCCCCTCCCCTCTGGCCACCATCCGCTTTTTCTCTGTATTTATGGATCTCTTTCTGGTTTTTGTTTGTTCACTTGTTTTGTTTTTTCACATTCCACATATAAGTGAAATCATATACTATTCATTTTCCTCTGTTTTACTTCTTTTACTTAGCAGAATACTCTCTAGGTCCATCCATGTTGCTGCAAATAGCAAGACCATATTCTTTTTATGACAGAAAGATATTACAGTTTATATATCACAACTTCTTTGTCCATTCATCTATCAATGGGCATTTAGATTACTTCCACATTTTGGCTACTATAAATAATGCTGAATACACTTAGGGATGTGTATATCTTTTCAAATTAGTGTTTTTCTTATCATTGGGTAAACCACTGGATTTCATTTCTTGAACAATATTTTTCTTTTTACCCTATGTAGAGCGGCAGGTAGAGCCCCATGCTCAATAGACATTCATGAATCATTTTTCTAGAAACAATTCCTCTTATGACTGAATGAGCTGCTTTGAAATAAAACTGGAGAAAACAAGAAGGGAATCTTTTTATTTGTTAAGACACTAATGCCTGTAACCATATGTGTTGGCTTATTTTCTAAACAAGGTTTTATTTACTGTTTTGTAAAATCATCTGTGTTTTGTACTATGTAATGTTAACAGGTTACAGAATGAAATAATAGCAGTTAAGCTGCTTTATCTAGACAATGGGGAATAGATTATTTTTCTACTCACTTGACCTCGTTGATTATTTTTAGCCTTGCCTAAACTGTCCAAATGTGAAACTTATCTAAAGAGAACCTATTAATATCCATGGATAGTCATCTTTTGGTGTCTTCTCTGAAAATTAGATAAGCCTATCTCAGAACCACTAAGGGCTTAAGTTTCCCTGTATACTTTTATAATAGGCAGTACATTAGCTCCTTTAATTTTTAAGACATATAAATTTTAATTGGTTGTTTTTTTTTTAGCCAAGGTATTGTTTGAAGGAAGGTATTGATTTCCATTGCCAGTCATATACATATACATATATGTATATATGTGTGTGTATATATATATATATATATATATATATATGCACATATATGTATACACACACACACACATACCCATATCTGTCCCAGCTCCTTCTGGAGGAGGACAATTTTCTTCACCATTTTGAAGATAGACTCCTTACTCTTTCAAATTTCAGTGAAGGAACAAAGGGCATCAGGGCCTTGAAATGGAATTTCCACTTTCAAGGACCATGATATACCATATAAAGAACTAATTTAGTCAAGAAGGTCAGTAAATTTAGTCCACAAAGCCAATTGCTTGTTTACTGCAGCTACATTATTATTGTAAGGTTTGGTCTTAAGCTTTCTAAAATGTTCTGGAAAAAAAAAATCAGTTTGGGGATTTCTGTGCATGTTTTTTCTCTTGTTTAGTAAAGATTTGTAAAAATCAATATAACTGATGTTCCGATAGAGGGAAAAAACAAAAACAAATCATAACACAATAGTATGAATCTGGTTTCCAGAGTCCAAATAAGCTACCATTTTAAAACACAATATAGAATGACTTTAAAACATGCTATGTTAATTTATCATTAACCATTTTAGACAAACTGTTCCCACAATATTTTTCATGAATGGGAACAGGAAGCTGGGGAATTTTTGTCATGATTTTACACTCTGTACAAAGTCCTAATTAATAACAATTCTTTTAGTATATTATATTAACAAATCAGAGTAGGCAAGGAAGACACGGAAGAATGATAGGCAAGCAACTCATCAGTATTTTATCACCCCAAATCTTGACTCTTTTAGAGCCCAGGCTGTCTCTCTCCCTAGGTAGAAAGATAGTATTGTGGTAGATTGTATATGAGGTCTTATTACAAAGATGTCAGTTTTAGTTTGAAACATAAACATATTTTTATTCATACATTAGTCCTTATAGTGATCAATGATTGTGTATCTAGTATACTAGAATTTGTTTTTGATCAGTAGAAAAGCAATTATTCATAAAACTCAAAATAGAGGCAAAGTTGTGAAAGAAAAGAAAAGAATTATAGGTTTCTTACAGGGAAGGTAATTTTAATATAGACGAGATTGGTCCAAGTTCTGCCATTTGGATTGATAGATTATCTAGGAGAACTATCATTTCAATAATCTCAATGACAGTATAGCACTGGATACTTGGTACAGTATTATAAATTAAATTTACTGCAAATGTTATTGCAGAGAATATGGAAAGAGATCTATTATTTGTGTTTGTGAAAGTTTAGATAGGAAAAAATTTAAGATTCTTTGACAAATCATAACAGAAATGATCTATATGATATAGCTATATTGCCAGTTGTCAAAAAATTCACTTTAGCCATTACTTCTTCATCAGTATCCTTGAATTATAGTGACATGATTCCTCTTGTGAGGGAAAATATTATATTAATCAACTTGAATGTTACCCCTGTAAGGTGGTACTTTGCAGTGTTTGGCAAGGTTAGATGCAGTTAACTTTTTAGAGAAATGTATTAGCTTCTCTTTATTTTGTCTAATATTGAGAACTTGTACTTCATACAATATAAGGTTGTTGGTAATCCCTGCATACTGATAATGAAACTGTAATTATAGCAAATGGAATTTATTGTATTCATGCTGACATGCACACATATATCTCTACTAACTTATCAAATACTCTTTTATTCATAGCTCTAAAACCATGTGCAATACAGCTAAAATGTAATTTCTTATCCACCTATCATCTAGCTAGCAATCATCTCTCATCTCTCATCTCTCATCTATCCATCCACCTATCAATCATTTATCCATATTTTTGCTTACCTAGTTAATGTAATGTAAAATAAAATTAAAATCAGTATATATCTATATCTATATCTATATATATATATATATATATATATATATCAGGTATATTTTTTATCATCAGAACATTCATCCTGCATCGTAATTGTCACATCGTATCTATCTTATCTGCTGGGTTTGTAAGCCACATAAGAGGCAAGAACCCTGTCTGACACACACTGTCTGAAACACAACGGAATAAATCAAAGATTATTTTTTTAAGATTTTATTTATTTATTTATTTGACAGTGAGAGAGAGAGAGAGAGAGAGAGAGAGATCACAAGTAGGCAGAGAGGCAGGCAGAGAGAAAGAGAGAGGGAAGCAGGCTCCCTGCCAAGCAGAGAGCCCGATGTGGGACTCGATCCCAGGACCTCTGAGATCATGACCTGAGCCGAAGGCAGTGGCTTAACCCACTGAGCCACCCAGGTGCCCTAAATCAAAGATTATTAAACTATCAATTTCACCTTCCTCTTCCCCTCCCATTGGACACATTCATATACACCACCCACAAACCATCTTTGGTACTAAGCAATGAAACAACAAGAGGCACAACCACACCATAGTAAATGAAAACATTTATTGAGAGATTATGACATGCCTGGCTCTTTTCCAAGAATTCTAACCTTCCTTAACAATTCTATCAGTAGACACTATTATTGTGTTTGTGTTAAAAGTGAGGAAACTGAGACACAGAAACTAAGATATGCATCCTAGATCACAAGGCTAGAAAGAAGAGCCACGATTCAACTGTGTACTTTGAAGGGATACAGTAGGAAAGAAAGCTGAAATTCATCTCTTCACATCTTAGTTTTCTAAGCATATGAAAGCATATGGATGTCAGACCATATCATCCATAGGACCCCTTCCATATTGATGCTTCTAGGAAACTATATAGTACTCACATCATAAAGGTTACAAAATAGCTTTATATATATATCATATATATATATATAGCTAATATATCTGTCATTTTAAGATGTTGCATACTTAAGTAATCCCACAGCAGACTCCAGACCAGAATCCATTAGATAACCAGAGCAGCCATCACACTGGAAGGTTATCTCAACCAAGTTTCCCTGTTATCATTGTGATATTTTCCCAGATGACTTGTAGACTTAGAAGAATGAATCCATAAAATAGCAGGTTTTATATAAGATCTTGATGATGTAAATACGATATAAGCACTACATCGGAAAATTTCATATATACAAGGTGCTACTCAAGGGGAAAAACTCATTTCTCAGATAACAAACACAATTTCTCTACTACATTGTTGACTGTGAAATCTGAAACACATTCAAGGAAAATGATAATGATTAGACATTCTCTTATATAGTGTGCACCCCAAACTCCTATCCATACACACACACCACTACCACCAGACTGTGAGACAAACTAAGATAAAAGAGGGATAGATTTGGAGGAAGGTAGGAAACCAGGAGAGAAGTTTCATGGCTAAAGTGAAAATCAGTAGAAACCAGGGAACAGAGAACCAAACCCACTGTTAGCAAAGTTTCCAGTATCTTATCTGCAATACTTGGGAACAGGTGATTTTGGAATTTAAAATTTTTTAGATTTTAGAACAAAAATATGCAGCAAGGCACAGAGCACTATGGCAGACTTTGGCTAGCACCTTCTGATTAAACATATCAATATTCTTACAGTAAATGAATATTTATACAAATGAGGCAAAGATAAGCAGAGTAAAATCAAGTTTTTGCTCTTAAATGAGTTGTCTCCTAACTTATTAAACTTTTTTAGGTTTTTAAGGCTTGTTTTATTTTTGAAGCACAGTCCTGTACAACTTGCCTTTGATAGCCTGCTTTAATTTATCACTTATGAATCAATGTGGGCTTTTTAACTTTATGATTTTCACATATACAGTTTCTTCAGATCAACCTTTAAAATAACTGCATTTGCTAAGAATTACTTCTTTTTAGTCCTTTTAATCCTTCTATCATGAATTATTCCCCTTCTCATTTTCTGGGCTCTACTAAATGAATTCATACATTGTTTCCACCTTTGAGAACTTTATAGACTTCCATTCTGTTTCCAACTAACCTGAATCTTTTCAGGAAGAAAGACTCTCCTAACCAACATAGAACTAGAGACCTAGCTATCCCAAATTTAACAGGTGACATTTGGAGGAGGCAATTATATTATTCAAAGCCCTAATAATAGTGGAATCATAGAAAGGAAATTATAGATTGAAACCTTTTTTTAAAAAATTGGAGTTTTATATTCTTTTTTATTCAATTGTTTTACCTGCAGCAGATCATTTAATTGTGCTTTTGACATTTCTTAAATGCTTTTGGGAAATAGTAACTATAAACAAATTTCTTAATTTTCTAAATTTTAATTTAAATTTGAATTTAATGTGTGTGGGCGGGTGTGTATTCTTACCTAATGTGTGGAAAAAGGTGTACATGCATAGAGTGATAAATATAATCATTTCTGGAGCTTATAGTTTGTATATGAAATAACATGTCTCATTTCTTTAAATAAGAAATTTTAAGGACCTGTGTGCTTTTTGTTGTTTACCTAAAAATGTAAAAATGTTGGTCATTCCCACCCTGCACACATAACATAGCTGTTGTCTACCTAAATTCATCAGCCAAATACCTTCCATTCAGTGCCCAAACTAAACACATGAAGAATAAGGTTTTAGACTTCTTGACATTTATAACAACTACCATTTTGAAAGTTTAATTATATTATGAATATAATCCCACATTATGTATGCATATGTATATATGTGTGTGTGTGTGTGTGTATATATATCCCATATAAATTAAGACAAAATTGTAAATGGTATGTTCTTTCATTGTGTAAATGTATAGAGATATAGATCATTATTTCTTAACTCCAACTTAATACAGATTTTTGAGCATCCGATATCTCAAAACATGTAAAAACTCCAAAAATATTTTTGTAAATGCATTTCAATGCATTTCATTTTCATGTTAGAAAAATATTTATGTTCTAATTAGTGTCGTATGGAGATGGTATGTCAAAAATTAGACATATAAAGATAAAGAGGTATCAAAGCTCCCTAAATATTGAAAATCACTAGCCTGAATATGACTCCAATTCATAAACTGGATAGAAAGAAAATGAATGTTTAATAAAATATCAAATAGTTTTCTATGTGGTTCTTCCAACATGGATACTAAACACAACTAATAAGCAATAATAGAATTTGATTTAGAAAAGAAACAAAGAGCCATGGTCCATTTGGAGCAGAAAATTATGAAGACAACTAAGAAGATTTTGGTTTTCTATTGAGAATTAAGTTATTTAGAAATGAAAATAGCATTTGGCACTTCAAAGACATGTATTAGTTTTTATGTTACTTTTCCACAGTTCTTAACTTGGAATGTTGCCTGTAAATTGGGTAGAGCAGGGTTATTTTTCCTTTTTTCAATTTAAGAAAAAGAAGTACAGAAAATGACATTGATTATTAAACTAAATGAGTGGATGAAGATTATGGTCAATAGTTCTTTTTCTTTTCTTCTCTCTCTCTCTCTCTTTTTTTCCCCATGTTTTTACTCTTCTATTATTCTTCTGGTCTTGACTGCATTTTGTCAAATATTAGCATGGCTATTCTAATTACTTTGTTTTGTTTTTAAAGACTATTTTTTTAGAAGTTTTACATTTACAGCAAAATTGAGCAGAAAATACTGAGATTTCCCTGCCTCCACGTATGCATATATTCTCCTATTTTCAACGCTGCCTCGTCACCCACCTCCATTGGGATATTTGTTACAATGGATGAACTGATGCTGACATTTATCAATTACCCACAATCCATTGTTTACCTTAAGGCTCACTCTTGGTTTTGTACATTCTCTGTATTTGGACTTATGCATAATGTCATGTATCCACATTATAGTATCACAGAAACAAATTCCACTGCCCTAAAATTCTTCTGTACTATACTTCCCTCAGTGGCTTTTGATGTCAAAGGTCTTGCCCTCAACTAACAAGAAAGTTTTGTAAGGTACTCACGTAAGCAGGAGAACGTTATACAGGTCTAAAATTTGACTTTGAGTTAAAGAAGTATTGATATTGAAAATTTTGGAAAATAAATGTCTGGCTATATTATAGAAACCTCTACCATGTGGTAATGAAGAAGGCGTCTGAATAAAAGAGTAATTTGTGAAGTAAAGGTAAGAGCAAAGCCTTCAGGGACACTGATTTTAAGTTACTAAGTTAGCAATGGAGTGTTTGCCTACATTATTGGCCAGTGAATAAGCACTATAGAGTTAAATCAATAATACTCTATCCTAGAATCTGGCTACATCTCTATCATGCATATCCCCCTAGTTTGTGTGTGAACTTAAAAGGAGTAAATTTTGTCTTTGTTTCTTGGTCCTTTGATTCTGCACAGTGGTAAAGCCCGTTTGTTGTTACCATGCCTTAATTTAAATGTATAGCCGTTCTCTTTCTGTTTTCACTGCAGGCTCAAATATCTCTCAAATGCTAATCTTGTTAAAAATCATGGGGAGCTGTCTCTTCTCCTACATAGTCCCCAAAGTGGTATCTTTTCAACATTTTAAAAGAATTATCTATTTATTCATTCTTCAAATATTTATCAGTCATCTCTGTGTTTGGCATAGTTCTAATGAGTTAGAATGAGCTGGTGAGCAAGAGACTCTTGCTCCCACCCTAGCACTTTTACCTCCCTCAGTCCTCCCTTACAGCAAGATTCTAAATAGACTCATTTCTTTACATAGACCCTATTGTCCCCTTCCTATTTCCTTTGCATGCAGGTGTCACTTCCTGTATTGGCTTTGTCCTGTCTTTCTGACCCACTCCCCATACCCGCCATCTGTCCTGGCCTTCTTTCAGATCTCAGCTCAAACATCACTTCCTTAGGGAAATCTTTTCTCATCTTCAAATCTCCCAGTTTTATGCACTTCATCATCTTCTTCTCTTCTTCTTCTTCTTCTTCTTCTTCTTCTTCTTCTTCTTCTTCTTCTTCTTCTTTTGGAAACTTATTTCAGGGGTAAATTTATCTATATTTGTGTAATGATTTGATTAACAACTATCTCCCTCACCAGACTGTAAGCCCTACAATGGCAGGACTGTTTCATTTTTGTTCACTTTCATGTTCCCAGCGCTTACCACTGTGCCTGGTACAAATCAAGGCTGCAAATAATACATGCTTAGAGTCAAAAGAACTGATGGTTAAGCAGAATAATGGAACACTTCCAAAACCAAAAATGAATATATATAGGACTTTAAAAAGTTAGTCTTAAAATTTTACCTTGGGTAAATTTTATTATGAAGTCCACTTTTGACTAGGATATTTTTAAGATTTTTTTTTTGTATTTTAACAAAATTTTATTAAGAAATCAGAGAGATATCCTAAATAACTTTCTTGAATTTCTTATTAATATTGTGAATTAAGGTCATCATCCTCTATTAGAATTTACTCTAATTCTGTGCTCGCTTCGGCAGCACATATACTCTAATTCCATCTACAAGATTATATCGTAATTGACTTTGCCACTTTGTAGTTGAACACTTCTAGAATATTCCAGGACAGTACCATGTTGTTGATACATATTTTTTTAAAAAAGGACCACATAATTTAATATATAACTTAACTGTATTCTTTAATGTTATGTCATTAAAAATTTCATATACCTAAACTCTATAATTTTTCAAAATTCCACCAATAAGTTTATCAGTCCCAATTTTGGTTCAGAAAATGTGTTTATTGGGGGAACCCAGGAAACAACATTGCAAGTTTTAAATTTGTCCTGCAGAAGAGAAGTTAAAAGCAATGCTTGCATATAGCTATTACAGGAGGAGATCCACAAGTTTACATGTTTTGGGGAAGCGATAGAGAATGAAACAGAAAAGGCCACGGTGCTTATCAACAAGTTGCAGGTAACCTTTCAAAGAGCAGTTCTCATGTAGATACAGGGATAGAAGCCAGATTGCACTGGTATTAAGAGAGATGGCTATTGAGAAAGTTCAGTCTCTAAGTATAAATTTCAAGGTTTAAGAGTTTGGGAAGCAAGAGCAAGTCAAGGATTTGAAGAACTAGAGTCAAGTAGCTTTATTTGAAATGGAATTGAAATTAAAAAAAAAAAAAAACTTTCAAAGGAAAGGAACATAATTGTCAGTGTAAGGTTCTTAACCAGAAAGTGAGGTATAAGGTCTGAGTACAGGGGAAGGTGTAATTCTCAAGACTTGGGAGAAAGATAAACTGGCAAATATGAAACCATTTGCTACGGTGAGGGCAGAACTCCATGATACTTAACTGCCTTATCCTTTACAAATCCCTAGCGTGGTTTTACTGTCATCCTGAAGTCCTTGCAGTCTCCCTTTGCTAACGAAGCTTTCCACAAATCTTCACGAATATTGAACAGAATTAACCAAGGTTCAAAAATCACTTGAGGCCATTTCTAACCCTACTGCATTTGCTATGCCCTTTCTCAGCAATCTATCCCATTACATCTGTTTATATATTGTTTTACAGATCATCAGCCATGAACATGTTCCTGTTTTTCATCTCCTGGTACCTAATTTCCTCCTTTCTTCCCATCATAACAGAAGAATGTATTCTTCCAAGGGATAGTCTCTCCACCAGTGCTTTGAATTCAATACCTGTTTTTCTTGTCCATTTTTCCTTTTTTATATACTTTCAGTCTCTCATTGACTTCCTCCTTGCTGTACACAAACATTAAAGTATCTCCAGTCTTCTCACTTGTGCGTGCATGTTGGGGCGAAGTGTGCATGCACAAGACACACAAAACATAGACTCCTGTAATCTCACCCAGTTGTGCTCTTTCCCTTTAAGCCAATTTCCATGAAAAGTTTTACATTCACTAATTCTACTTCCTCAAGTTCACTTACTTCTAAATCAGCAATCTGGATATTACTCTCCCTATACATCAACCAGAAATGCTTTTTTTTTTAAATTTAAACTCCTTTTTTTCCTTTTTATGAACATATAATGTATTATTAGCCCCAGGGATAAAGATCTGTGAATCACCAGGTTTACACACTTCACAGCACTCACCATAGCACACACCTTCCACAATCTCCATAACCCAACCACCCTCTCCACACACCCCCCCACCACCCTCTGTTTGTTTTATGAGATTAAGGGTCTCTTATGGTTTATCTCCCTCCCAATCCCATCTTATTTCATTTATTCTTTTCCTATCCCCCAAACCCCCCATGTTGCCTCTCAACTTCCTCATATCAGGGAGATCATATGATAATTGTCTTTCTCTGATTGACTTAAATGCTTTTTATAAAAGTAATTTGGTATTTTCTTTGTCCAAACTATTGTTGAGAACATTTTGATACTGTTTTCATTGATCTCAATGCAACATCTGACTCTACCTTCTGCCATGACAACAATTTTAAGGCTGTCCCTCCTCTAGCCCTCCTTCTCATTGTTGAGCACTGTGCTCTCAACACTTCTCAGTCTGCGTACTATACCTAAATGTTGTTATTTGCACCAAAGATTACAATTATGGACTCTCTGGAGAAGACTCCATGGTTATAGTCCCAACTTAATCCTTCTATTGAAGGATAGGCACATTCTTCACAATATTCCACAAGTTCTTTGAATGCAAAACTGAAAACTAGAATCAGCTTCTCACTCTTACCTTCCCAAGGCAGTCTTCTTTCAATGTTCTCTGGGTAAATTCTCTTCCTCGTATTTAAGCCAAAATCTTCACTCCCATTTTTATTGTTTTTTTTTCTCATACTCCTCCCACTCACATGTTATTAGTTATGCAATCCATATATTTGAGACTTACAAGTCTTATTCATAATTGACCTCCCCTATGGTATAATTTGTCCTTTATCAGTTGCACTGTTTTTTTGTTTTGTTTTTAGATTTTATTTATTTATTTATTTATTTATTTATTTGATGGAGAGAGGACAGCGAGAGGGAACACAAGCAAGGCAAGTGAGAGAGGGAGAAGCAGGCTTCCCGCTGAGCAGGGAGCCTGGTGTAGGGCTCCATCCCAGGACCCTGGGATCATGACCTGAGCTGAAGGCAGATATTTAACAACTAAGCCACCCAGGTGCCCCAATTGCACTGTTTTCAGTTCAGACCTTCCTCATCTTTTACATAGAATATTTTATTCCTGGATAACCTTCTTTTCTCATAGGTATGGCTACTCCAAAATACTCTGCTAGTGAAATCTTTCCAAAACAACATTGTGATCATATAATCTGCTGTTTATAAGTCTTTAAGAGCTGTACTAGAGCTTATTTATCCCATGTCCTGTTGATAAATATTTTTTTCCCATACAATGTACCACTATATCAGTATTGGATACAATGTTACGGAGCTATATGAATTGAGGTGAAAATAGGTTCATGATATGTTAACAACAACAAAAAGAGACTACAAAATAATATAGGAGCATTAATCTATTTTTAAGTGCATATTCACATATACATGTTACATAAACTGGAATACATAAATTTATATATATATCTATTATTTACATACATGATATATAAACTGGAATATATATATATGTATATATATAATCTAGTTCATTAATTGTCCATCTATCTGCTCATCTAAAAAGATGTGGCTATCTCTTTGTCTTTCTGACATGCACATTTTCACCCAAACCAGAAATCACAAAGGGATGCAAAGATCTTTCTTTCTTACAGATCAACATCAAATTGCTCACTAGGTCCAATTGATTCTGAATTCCAAATATTTTTACAATCAATACCTTTGTTCTATCATAATATCTAACTTTAGCTTGATTATGAAGCTTTCTTTGCCCTCTGTCCAAACATAGTAATGTGTTTTCTGATTTGTTCTCATAAATTCATATTTCTCTGTCATATTAACCGTCATAGTCTCTTGGCTTTTCCGGGCTTGTTTTTTGTTTCTCCTTTACTAGATGCAAGAACTTGACACCACTGGCTATATCTGATATGAGACTGAATTCAGCATGGTGCCTAGTACATGGAAAGCATTTAATCATCATTTGTAGACTCTATTAATAAAACACACAGTACTGGGCACATGGTATCGCTTATAGTAATTACGCTGACTGGATGTTTGACAAATGCTGTTTCAGTAAATTCATGATGTGTAATAATTGTGGTGCATATAAGGCTAAAACTGGGCTTATTTAAAATCTCTTAGCAGGAAAAAAAAAGGGAAATGTTTGGTATTGTTTCTTTATATGGGAGTTAGTTGGAACAGTAAGAAAGTGATTTGGATGAGAAGAAATGTGGCTGCAGTTGCTGAGGAAGAAGTTAGAGTACAAAATTTCAAGTATCAGAGTCACCCAGTGTGAATGATGTCAGAGATGGCATAGCTGGGGAGAGAAGGAAAACAATATATTACTAACTCTCAGGAGGGTTATGGTATATGTAGAGGAATCCATATTTTTACCCTATGGATATAGTCCTTCTCTGTCTCTCTTACTGGCTTCAGCCAATTTGTGTCTCTAGTTTCCAAGTTAATATAAATTCTCTCCTATTTAGTACTTCAAACAAATAAAGTTTCCATTTTTAGGTTGGGTCCTGTAATGAAAAATACCTGCTCATTGCAAAATACAGATCAAATAAATTGACCGCAAAAGTAAACCAAGGACATTGTCAGTAGAATGGATACATAGATTGAAATAAATAAGGGAAGAAGGCATAGGGTTTTGCTCTGTGTTGATGGAGACCAGAAAGTGCGAGAAGATCAGAGTGATACTCAGAGAGTGAAGTGTTCAGGGGGCTCTAGGACAGGAAGCTTCATTCATGCATAGAGTTTCTATTCTGTACCACATTAGGGTTAGCCTGGGGAGGCTAGCAGTAAATCAAAGAGGTAGGTTTGCTACCCTTTGTGAGTCTACAGAAATATTGAATGAAAATGTGCATGTTAGAAGGTAGAGTGATCATTTAGAAGTTTGTAAGATCCATGAGTAGAAATCAAAATTTGCCCACACCCAATTTTTACTAATATAGACAAAATTGAAATCATAAATGTGTCTAACCCTTGTGGATTAGGTAAAGATATTATACAAATTATGTTATTGCTATATAATAAAAGAAAAGAATCAATAAATTTAGGGGGAATTTCAGATTGGAAAACAAGGTATGTACTATGGTCAAATTTTAATAACATAAAATCTATGCATAAGATATATGCATATGCTATCTACATACAATGTATATGTTTAAAATGAATTAGAATAAATCAATAATAATAAGCCATGTATATTATGGTATGTGTGCTATAAATAACATTTACATATAATTATACTTAGGAAGAAGCATGGAAAAACACACCTCAAAATGTTGTAGTAGATGCTATTTTTGATGTTCCCCCTATGGCTTATCTGGAATTCCATTCTTTAAAAATGAGCACATCTTTGTTATACAATAAATTCATCATAAAAATAAATATGCAGACGACCAAAAAGTTTCTTTCAGATATTGAGTGTAATACTGTACTTATGGAAATGGTCTTGCCTTTAGAAAAGTTAGAAACTTCAGTAATCAATCATAGGAGTAATCCACAGTATTTATCCATGACATTGCCAAAGATAGTTTTTTAAATAGAGTTTGGTGAAAAGAGGAATTCATTGGCTCTCATTTAAGTCTAACCACCTACTTCTTCCTTATTCACAAAGCACTTAATTTTTCAACTTTTCCTAGAATAACACATGGAAAGTAAAAACTGCATGATACATCCAAAATTTGTTTGCAAGGCTACTATATGGAAGACATGAGGAAATTCCAAAAGGACTTTGAGTTACTGAGAAGGAACTGGCTATATAAGTTCAAAGTGTTTCTTCTTATATTAGGTGGATTTAAAGGAGGAAAATATGGGTTTGGCATGCTCTCTTGAACAATTGTTCAAATGTCTTGGGTTTGGCAAAGTTAAAACTGCATTTTCCCGTTCCCTTTTTTCTCGTAATTTACAAAACCATGTACACTTCAAGGGAAATTTAATCCATATGTTCTGATTCATTTGCACTTAACTTGTCATAATGTTGCTCATGAACGTCAACTCGTGTCCAAGAACGTTTGTGAGATTATTTTTAATAAGTCCCCTTCTCCCCCTGTTCTAAGGAGCTGCATTTTGGCATTTAGGTAGCCAAATGGGAACCACAAAAGTTTGAAACTTGAAATCTATGAATTTCAAATGAATTCATACTTGGCCGACATTTTCTCTCCAATTTATTTGTGTGTTGTAACAGGGAAGCTAATGGCATTAAGCTGAAGACCAAGTGGCAAGACTATACAGATTTTCTTGTTTTTAAAACCAGTTCTTATGACTACTTTTAAAAGTGTTTTGTATTTAATAAATATGTTCTCCCAAACAACAAGTGTGACATCTCCACAGAGAAAATATTATATTTCTACAAAGACAAATTAAAGAGCAGATGCTAGATTTATGAGAACTTTTGTCACACTCATTCTTTAGAGCTGAAAGGCACCCACCAGTAATGAGTCTAACACAAAGGGAGAGCGAACCAAGACTCAAGGAATAGCACCTTCTAAAAGTCATAATTGCTTATCCTGCACAAGATTAGTTCCTGTGTCTCTTGGATAAAGATAGAACCATGAGACAAGGAGAATCTTAAAATATCTGATATTAAATTGTTCATGGGCATTTGGGCACCCTTGTCAGATCGTTTCAGATTTTTTTAATTAAATAAATTGTTAATGGTTATATATTACCAGTGCTTCTAAGTACTCTTCCAGCAACATAATACAAGACTTGTGCATTGTGGTCAAACAATCCCCAGCACCCCAGGTATTTCAAGGACACATTAGGAATGGTAATGTGAAAAACAGAACGTACTGCACACTGTTTAGGAGATTGGGATGCCATTAAAAACGCCCCAGGAAAAGTGAACTAAGGTCCTATATAAGGCTAAGATTGTGAAAGCTTAAGTTTTTAACCAAACCTAAAATTTCAGCCCACATCTATTTAAACTGATGTTAGACCACCTATCCCCAGAGAGAATGGATGCCTATATTTGCTGCGCTATGAACTATTTTAGAGCAGAAACATTGTATATTCTCCAGTGAATGTTTATGTGCACATCTGGATATATGCAGAAACTAATGTAATTAATGGACTATGTGACATAAATTACGGTATTTGAAATATCACTCTTTGATTATGGGTGAGTGAGTTTGTGGTTTCAAAATTAGAGTCCCAACAAGACACACATACGTTCACAAACACACATACCCCATTCCACAAACCACCAACTCCAGTAATAAGTAAGGAATTTAGGCCCTTGGACGAGCTTGAGGCTGTTGATTTATTTTATTTGGTCTGTCATACATATTTCTAAAGGGAGAAACTGATCATATAGCATTTGAGATTATTTTCAAAATATTACAGTAACTAGTAATTACAAGAAAGGTAACATTACTATATACTTCATCATTTATATAAACAAGTCAGTTTTATGGATGGGATAGTTTCTCATCTAGCAATTAATCTTCAGATAACTTTGCATGACCATTATTCATTCAACTAATCTATCTATTAACTATCTATCATCTATCATCTATCATCATCTAGCTATAATTTATCTATCTATCGTCTACTTTTTTTTTTTTTTGGAGTACCAATATCGTGCCAAGAATATTATTAGAATTTAGAGTGGAAATGAGACAGGATTTATCCACAAACTAAGCAATGCCAGTCTTGCTATTATGCTGGTAACTCATTCTTTGAGCCATGTTTGGAGCATTGAATGCCTCGAAAAATTAAGACCTGGTTTTGTCCTGGAATCTAGAAAGAGGCTTCACAGGGGAGAGGTTGTTTGAGTGTGGTGATTTTATTTCATTTAATGGGTCATTGATTTCATGATGAGATAATGTTGCCTTATTTTCTCATAAAGGACAGTTTAAAGTTAGATTATCTGGTCCCTATATTTGCTGCACCCTTGGAATCTGGCTTATTTTTGGCTACATGATACTAGAAAGAGATTGCCTTCAAGAAAATTTCATTCTCCTGACCTTGGCGACTGGAAAAGAATCCAAAAGCAATGTCCAACTAAAGTATACTTCCTTTTTTCTTCCAGACGCCCAAGATACAAAGATCTCTCCATTATCCAGCAGTTTTCCTGAGTATCCTAACTGCACATGAAATAGTTTCTACCAAAACTGCTTCTGGCTAGTGTCTGTTCCTGGGGTATTAACATGCATGAGGGACCATAAAGAAAAGGGTTATCCCCACACCTTAAACACATACATATTTAGATGTACCCATTCCTTATTTAAGTGTTCAAAAATAAATTTAAATTATCTACCATATGTTTGGTGATGTGCTAGAATTAAAGATAAAAAGATGAATCTCTTGGGGCTGCATGGGTGGCTCAGCGGGTTAAAGTCTCTGCCTTTGGCTCAGGTCATGATTCCAGGGTCCTGGGATTGAGTCTCGCGTGGGGGGGTATCTTCAGCAGGGAACCTGCTTCCCCCTCTCTATCTGCCTGCCTCACTGCCTACTTGTGATCTCTGTCTGTCAAATAAATAAATAAAATATTTTTTAAAAAGATGAATCTCTTATAAGTAAAGTTCCTGTCACCTAGCCCATTCATTATTATTACAGGTACCATTTAAACATTATTTCTGTAGTTTTATATCAGTAAATTCTGCTGAGAAAAAAATACTTCCAGACCTCATTTTTTACAAAATGACGTATTTTCCCATGTATCTCAAAATATTCTTTCTGAAGCCTGTTGATTCATGGATAGATGCTTATGGGTAGATTTTCTGAATAATCTGAACATTCCTTCCTACTCAAGGCTGAATTTTAGAGAGATTGGTGTAATGTATCATGTTGGTTATGAGAACTAATGGTATCTTTTCACTTTCTATTACAGATACTGTACAACTGGGTTCATCAAGCTATTATTTTACATTGATGGAATTAGTAGTCTAAAATGCATATGAAAAATCCTTCAATTAATCGCTGCCTCTCTACTTGCTTCACAAATAATTCTGTAAGAATTTTCACGCTGCATTATTGTGAGTCCTTTCTGCATCTTTTTCTAACCAGCTAAACTGTGAAGACGAGTGTCCTAGCTCTACTGTGCCACTGCTTAGTGTAGGGTCCGACAAAAATGTAAATTCTCTAAATCGTGTTAGAACTAGCACATTGGTATTTGTCCTGGATTTCTTCTGACACTGGCATTAACACTCTCTTGAACTCCTGCTCATCACCCTTTCCTGAAAGTAAAAATGCACACAAAATTAGTGACATTCTAGAAGAAGGTCTATAGTTTCCACATTTTAACAGTTTCAAATTTAAGACCCTGTTTGCTCAATGTTTGAAATCAATTTGAACATACTTA
This sequence comes from Meles meles, assembly GCF_922984935.1. Classification (NCBI taxonomy): domain Eukaryota; kingdom Metazoa; phylum Chordata; class Mammalia; order Carnivora; family Mustelidae; genus Meles; species Meles meles. Next base: position 57,044,458 of record NC_060066.1, on the reverse strand, counting down.
TAGTAAAAAAAAAAATCAATAAATTCCATACACTTTACTTCTGGTCTTTGCACAGTGGGTGGGTGGTTTTCATACTCTGCTGTTATATGTTAGTGGATGGGCTAAAGATAGAATCTTGCTATTAACTTTGACTAGCCAGACTTATGGTAACTTAAGCTCACAGTTAAAAGGCACTTAAACTTTGTGCGTGTGTGTGTGTGTGTGTGTGTGTGTGTGCACTTGCAAAGGAATTGTGCTCACTACACAACTGTACGTGTAATTCAAGTTCTATGATTTCAATATGAGTTACAGGAGTATGACACTATAAGAATACTTATGACTAACAGCTTTTGGTGATTTTTTTTCTGCCAAAATGTGTTTGCTTGTTCAAATTCCTTTCTAGTGAAGAATAGGGTTATAAATGTAAAGGCAGGGAAATGGACTAGTGATAAAATAAGGTTAGAGAAAAAAGACTTAGAAATTGGCATGGTCTTTTTAAAAAACAGGATTGTGTGTTTATTTACTAATTAATTTTAAAGAAACGGAGGTTTTAGACAGTAATTCGATCAAGTTGGAATTTTTTTAAAAGTTGACTGAAGACAACTATAAGCTTTTTTAAAAAATATTTCTGCCCGACTTATCAGATTTTACACTCATTATTTATCATAAAATATTTTTAAATCTAAGTCTGGCAAAGCTCTTGTTTCTGAGAGTGCCTACAAACATAGGAAATCAGAAAGAAATTAATGAAAGTATATCCTTTAAAGGTAAGAGAAATAAAGCTAAAGGGTGCATATAGAGAGAAAAGATCTAACTAAAACCCAAATGCCATTTAAATTCTCCATTTTCTAATTGTTCATATCTAATTTTACCAAAAGTACAAATATCTGTAAAGGGTTATAGGACTCAATATATATACTAGAATTCAGGGTTGGTACTAGGTAATTAGAGAAAGGTGGTAAAGCAAAATGCGAATGCTGGATCCCTGAATGTATTCCTGTCTCTCTGCATCTAGAACAGTGCCTGGTGCATAGTAGCGCTCAATAAAGAATAACGATTGATAGATTCCAAATAGTGTTAGGACTAGTGAGTGTTTGACCATAGCTGCCACAAAAGTACTGAGAATCTATATAACCTTGTATGTTTCTGTAAGTAAAACTCTTTTTTTAATTGCTTCAAAGCCAAGATAATTACAATAGATTTTATACAACAATGTTTTGTTTCCTTTTATTGCTTCCATACTTTCCACTGGCTATGCAAAAATACTCTATGAACACAAAAAGTTCATAGACACGCCAAAGAGAATTCTTTAGAACAATACTGCCCAATTGGAATTCCGATGTTAATGGGGATGTTCTAAAACTGTTTTGTCCAGTACAACAGCCACTGGCCGCATGCGGCTACCATATTTGAAATGTGGCTAGTGCAACTAAGGAAAAGCATCATGACTGGTCGTCTGTGTGTGAGGCTATGCCATCAGCCCAGCTTAGGAAAAATACCTTAGGGAAATCTATTTTATTTTACTGATGTACTTTTTTGAGTCCAGTATGTTACCTTTCTCTTCTCCTTTAATTCTACCTTGGTAAATACAAAGAAAATTACTTGTGCAAAATGTTCGTATTAAAATCTGATTATACCGTATTTCAGGAAGATAATGTTTTTCTCCTTTAACTATACTCTTAATATCTCCCTTATTTATATCTTACAAAAGTACATTGTTTTAAATATGGAGGCAGATGTAAGGAATAGAAAGAATCCTAACAGTCATGTTTACCATTACCCATTTTATACTTTTTCAAACGGATATTAGTTATTGAAGACATAGACACTCCTGATTTTTTCTAGTATTTAAAAAGCTCTGTTTTTCAAAACCAGCCATAATAAGTAATTACTTTAGTAATTTAAAAATCAGGTTTTTCTTTCATGTTTAATGGAAGATTTGGCTTTAGAAAAGAGCCTTACAAAAAGTTTAAAAAATAAGAAAGACATGCTTTATTTCTAATGTTCTATTAATCCTATCATGCCATACTTATCACTCTGTTCTTATGAGAAACTTTATGACTGTCATTGCTATAACCAATTGCATTTTTAGAGCAAAAGAAAGCCATAACAAGGAAATAGGACTTGTTACAAACTGCCATTTTTCACTGGACAGATTTAATTGTTACTAGTCACAATAAACAGAATGCATTGTAAAACATTACTGGCCAACGTCTCCTAGAATTTCATTCACTGGATGGCAAGAATATCATCTTGGACAGAGAATCTTAAACACTTTTACATGTATAAGCACATTGCACTGCCAAGAACACTAGGGTATCTTTCTGTTTTTATTAGCCTGGCTTCTCTAACAAGTCCCCATAAATTCTGTGCCTTTCCAGGGCCACAAAGAACTGGGAAATAGATTACTTTTCAGGGTTCTGTGTCTTTATGTAGGCTTTCACGGAGCAGCTGGACAATGATTCTTGAACAGGGCCCATAGTGTAACAATAGCAGAGATGATATTATAAAGAGTCAATTTACTATTCAGGGTATAGTTGTCAGTAAATTGGACATATTTTCTGGGGATAAAACTGATTACTTGGAAAGCCAAATAAGGATTTTTCCCCTGATGTGTTGGTGTGTGGGAGATTTCTTTGTATCTTGAGGAGATTTGGGGTTGTTTCTATTTTAGGCAATATTTGCCCATATATATTCAAGCTGTTTTTCTTGATTTTTTATAACATGTTAATAGCTGCTACAGTAAAAGTAAAGAACCACAGTTCTGGACAGCTTATTTACCTACTGTTTTGATGTAATAATGACTATAAATTATTCTAATATATAAAGCCAGATTGATGAAACTCTGTCCAGTTTTCTTACAGCAAAAGCATTTACCAGTGCCTCTGAATAACATTTTTATTAGTTTTCCGATTTTTTTTTCAAATGGAATTTAAGAAATGTTTTTTTTTTTTCCTTACCAGATTTGTTTCTTACATAGTTTCATGGTTGCTACTTAAAGACCCAAATGGATTCTAAACTATAGATACCAAAATCCTTTGGAGGTAAGGATAGAGTAAGTGAGTAGAGGGACAAGAAAGTGAAAGGAAGAAGAGAGAAAGGAAAATTCTCAGAGGAGTGTATTGTGTATGCTTCATAGGCAGAATAATCCTTTCTACTATTGAGTTCATTTAGAAATAGAAGAGGATTCATTGAAACTTGGCATTTACTAGCTCAAAGATCTAGATGACTCAGCCTCTTTTGTTGCTTAGGTCTTAGTGATTAGTAAAAAGTAAAAGTATTATCAATGAACTGAGAATGTAATAAATGGGAATTTCATGAACCATCTATATAGCCTTAGACCAAAAGCCCACATAGAAGATCATGTTCATCATTTCTCATCCTTCCAGTTCCCAAAAGACTCATCAAGAGTGTCTGTCGTATACTGCCTGGTGCCATACACAATTAAGAACTCGTAAATGTCCTTTCTACTCTGCAAGGTAGGAAGTGCTTAGGAGTGGTTCTCAGCCTTCTCTCCCACCTGAGGTTAACCTCTCATCAATTTTACACCAAAAGGATAAGGAGATCCCGGACTGCTAATCCATTCCTGGGCATGGTTGTTGAATGATTTATAGAACATTTATAGATAGAAATAGGTAAAAAAAAAAAATAAGATATTTTCTTAACATTATCAAGGATCCCTGATTTGATTTTTTATTCTTGGAAAAGTTGACTCTGTTGTGAAAAATATTTATGAAAACAAAAATTTATAAGAAATAAGTGTTTGAAAATTTATTTCCTATGTGTATATACATGCAGTTTATTACCCTGTCACACCCCATTAAAAATCCTAAAAGAGGCTTACCTACAAACAAAAAAAGAGTAAGTTGTGGTACAAGATAACAAACATTTTAGATTTAGAACAATTATATAGATGGAGAAATATTGGGGAAGACAGGAAAAAATTGTTTCTTAATGAGATATAAAAAAAAACAGACATAAGAAAAAGGCATACAATGTCTTTCTATATGGCTTGCGTGACAGAAGCATAGTTGTCCTGATAGAGTTGAAATGCTGTGGTGATTATTTGGCAGGTGAATCAAGAACATTCAATCATCTAGGGGCGCCTGGATGGCTCAGTGGGTTAAAGCCTCTGCCTTTGGCTCAGGTCATGATCCCAGGGTCCTGGGATCCAGCCCCACATCGGGCTCTCTGCTCAGCAGGGAGCCTGCTTCCCCCTCTCTCTCTGCCTGCCTCTCTGCCTACTTGTGATCTCTGTCTGTCAAATAAATAAATTAAAACAAAAATCTTAAAAAAAAAAAGAGCATTCAATCATCTAAATTTACTTTTTGAAGAAAGGACTAGAGAGAAAATACAAGTGATTGGAATTTCAATGTGATAACAGGAAATATGAGTGATGAACAGTGTTGTTTGTTCACATACTTAAAAAATCCACACCTGTTTTTTATGTCATCTCCTGTATTTTTGACAATAACCTTGCTTCATCAGTCCCTATTTGCCTTCCTTGGATCTCCTTCCTTTCCCTTTCTTCTGGCTCTGCTTGTCTCTCCTGGGCTGTAAATCCAGTAGAAGAACCTGGATTCCCACCGATTTCTGCAGAAGTAGAGGGGATGCCTAAGGTACTTGGATCAGGAATTCTATCCTCATTACTAAACCTGACCTGCTCTTCAATCCCCTCTTCTTCAGAACTACCACCCCCACATTACATCCAATGGGTTATTCCAACTTTCAAATTTTGCTTTTAGTCTTGCTTCTCATCCTTAGCTTTCTCCTGCCATGGAGCTTTAGTGTATGAATCAGATCATTAAAGTTTTGGGAGCCTCTTTCTCCATAAGGTAGGGAAGGACAATCAAAAAATTCTCTGATTTATAATGAAAATTGATAAAGTCATAGTATTATTAATATTAGTTCTTTCATGCTGTAGCAATAACAGGTTTTAGGTTTTTAGTTTTTTTGTTTTTTGGTGTTTTTCGGGTAAACTTCTCAGAGGTCCATATCCATTATTCCTGGTGTCAATCTGTTGTTTTCTGTGCTATGCTTGTGCAACTGTGTTCTTATTTATGATAAAATAATTCTATATTTGAATTTTTGCCTTTAGTGGGTGCTCAGAACAATTCTTTTGTAAAAATACTTTATAACATTTTTAGTCAGTCATATATTTCAATAATTTTCCACTTCGTTAAGTATTTTCTTATCACATAGTTTGTTTCCATAATAATCAATTGTATTTACAATTTAAATTATTTACTTGATTTCCAACTGGTGAACGCAAGTTGTTGCAAGACTTTCTAAAGCAACAGCATAGCAATCATTATTATCTTATATATTGTATGTACAATTTTATGTGTCTCTAAATATTTTCAAAATTTTTAGAATAAAATCACTCTAACAAAGTTTACAAATATACCCCTCAGTACATATAATGAAAAATTGCAATCCAGAAAGCCTATAAAATATATACGCACATCAATGTGTGTAGTACCTGTCTTTTTGTACCCTAAATAATACAAAGAACTAAACTTTAAAAAACTCTTTTGATGAATTCATACATAAAATATTTGTTTTTAATTGTATTTAAATAATGTTTGTTGCTAATTTTGTTCTTTTTTTGTCTTACCTATTAATACCCATTGTTTAATGTCAGTTGACATTTTAGTTTTATTAATTCATAAGAGCTAGCAAATAGCATGACTGTTAAGCACCATTTTGTTATTTTTCCTGAGTGTTGCCCAAGTTTATTTGACTTCATAATTTGTTTTGATACTTCCTGAAGTAATAAAAATGTATACTTACAAGTGTAAAATTTTTAGTCCTTTCATTTTTTCAGTAAAGAGTTTTTTACACTGATACTAAACATTGTTCTATACTTTTTAAAAATTTTCCTAAAATTTAATTTTATATAAATGGATATAATTAATTTTGCAAGATTAATATAGTTAAGTGTATAAGATTTGCATGTTTGTTAATTTAAAGCACTTATTCAAAAATCAAAATGCAAATAAACTATATTCTCCTGACTGATTTACATTTCATAGTTATAATATAAAAGATATTACTAATATTACCAAAATATAATTTTTTAAAATTTGTAGCATTTTAATAGCTGCTATAATACATCAGGGCAAGGCATATCAGGCCTTTTTTATTTCCTCAGCTCTTCTTTCATGATTAAAGTGAATTTTAGGATAATTTTGACTAACTTGACCAATTTCCATTTCAAATATTTATTTTTAAGTTACTTGAAGAAAACCATCTTTATAACATTTAGTCTTCTCATCCAGAAACAAGATGTGTCTTGTCTTTTGTTCATCTTTCTTTCACTGCAAGAAAGTTTTTGGTTATCTTCACTCAATTCCTAGTAAGTTTCTTGTTGAAATATTTTGTTATAAGTAATATAACTTATTCATCTATTCTTACGGGTGGGAACTTTTTCAAGTCCACTACCAGATAACATTTCAAAATCACTAATTTTTATATGTTATTTTTGTAAATAGCCATTTTACAATATTGCTGTAGTGACTTTTAGTTGATTCTGTTAGATTTTCCAGGATAAGAATAAATGACATACACATAATGATAATTTTGTCTTGTATATCACATATTGCAGCTGCTATCATTTATAAAATATTGTGAAATAATAATGGTATCTGGAGTAGCATATCATTTTCGTAACTTTATTGAAAAATCTTCTAATCTTCCACCAGTAGCTATGATGTTGAATGTTTATTGAAATAATATTTTGCAATACTGATGATATGTTCTCTATTCCTTTTACTAACTCTAATCAGAGAAGAGATAACAAATATTTTTAGATGCCTTTGATGATGGTGCCATAAAATCTAATGTTAGATCACAGAATATTGATTCACTTGATATTGTTGATGAAAATCATTAAATATAATAAAATTTAAAAAAAATCTACTGATACATTGAAATGTGCCATATAGTATCACCAAAATAAGAAGCAGCTCATAAGAAATCAGATCCTGCTATTTGAAATGTTTACCTTCACAACTCTGGACTAAATAAATTTCCATGTCAGATCACCATTTATATAGCCCCTGAGTTCATAATGCCTAGGGTTTGATACTCAAAGGCCAGTCACATGGCCGTCCATATGTATTTTCTTTAGGGGTCACTTTTATTTCCTTAATCAATGCTACTTAGCCACAATATATTACTCTTTTTCTTACACTGGTGCTAAATTTTTCTCATGTTTTACTTAGAATTTTGGCATTTATATTTATTCACAGCGCAGGTGTTTGTGGAAGTCTCATGGCACGTGTTACATACAGCTGACATTCTATCAAAAGAGAAAATGCATGCAGGGATACCATCAGCTACCAGGCTTCAGCAGCAGTGCCTTTGCGTCTTCCTGCAGCATTCACACCAAGGCCACATTCCCTCTTAGGCAGCTCCAGTCAATGACTAAGGATACTACAGTTACCAAGTGTTGGCCACATAAACCCAATTTCAGAGTCTTCTACGGGCGTTCTTCACGTTGGAGCTGCCGACTGAGCTGGACAGAACTTTCTTGGCCTTGCACTACTCTGAGAATCTTTCTCCTCAGTCTTTCTCAGATGCCTGTCTCCTTTTATATGTACCATACAGGCATCCTAGTCTGAAGGGTTTCCCTGTCTATCGCTGTTCCCTCTTCTCTTTCACAGGTGCTTCTCCAATTACTATCTGGCACTTAATGGTAGCTGCCACCCATGGGTCCCAAGCAGTCTACACATTTCCTTATCCTGCTCCTTGGTCAAGAACACTTATACATGTTATGTTGGCTTTATTAAATAAATTTGGTAGCTTTCCATCTTTCTTATATTTTTAAACAATTTTTTTTAAGATTTTATCCATTTATTTGACAGAGAGAAATCACAAGAGAGGCAGGCAGAGAGAGAGGAAGGGAAGCAGGCTCTCCGCTGAGCAGAGAGCCTGATGTGGGACTCGATCCCAGGACCCTGAGATCATGACCTGAGCCGAAGGCAGTGGCTTAACCCACTGAGCCACCCAGGTGCCCCTATTTTTAAACAATTTATAGAGCATGTGAATCATGTTTTCCTTGAGTTTTTTTTTTTTTTTTTAAGAAATAAATACCTTAAAACCTTTGGGCCTTGTGAATTTTGTTGAACACTTTTTGAGAATTTGTTTTCCTTTATTCTATCATTATAGAATTTTGAAAGCTTCACTTTTCTTGGATCAGTTTCAAAGGTTTATATCTAGCTAGAAAATTATTCATTTCCTCAGGATTCTTTACATTATTCCATAATTTATGATTTTCAGAGAATCTGCAGGTGTAGTATACTTCTTATTCTTTATCTTCCATACATGCTATTTTCTGTTTTCTTGATTTAAGTTATGATACACTTGACTTTTAGTATTTTCAATTTCCATTTATAAATTTACTTTTCTCTTTCCTACAGTTTTCCTTATATATTTGCTTTATTTCTCTATTGCTGTGTATAAGGTAAAATTATGAGATAATATGAATTAGGATATTTGCTTCAGAGCAAAAGGGAGCAAAAAATTCCCATCCTAAATAGTGGAAAGGACCAGAACTAGGTGAATGAATCCATCTAAGAGGATCTCTGAGTCTAAATTCTACAGAGAATACACACGATAGGAAAGAAGACTCAAGAGATAAAACTAAAATTCAAAAAGTTGAAAAGAAACAAGGACCATCAGCTTTTGAGCACTTATTTTCAACAAAGGCTACCATTTCACAGATCTATATAACAATAAATACAGCAAAAGTCACGCCAATTCTGTTTTTTAAAAAATTGATTGTTAGTTCATATAATAACTAATAACATTATTTAGCATGTCATGATCTCAAATATATTTAGTTTATTTGGCCTGTTCTTGAAGGCAACATTCTTTCACTTATTCATGGGCTCTAATGGTAAATTATTTTATTTATCTTGTGCTTTCTGAAGCATAATCTATATAACTTATGTGGGAAGATTTAAGAAAAGTAAATGCTATGAACTGGAAAATTTATTGTGCTTATCTGCAAGTAATTTATAACAATACAGAATGCATATTTAATGCTACAATAACTTTATTGTAAAGAAATTTATTTCTTTTGTATTTGTTCTACAAATAGGCATATTTTTAAAATACAATTTCTGTAAAAATATAAGAAGGTTAAAAAATACTGACATTCATCTCATAAAGACAGAGACATCCTGTCACTATTTTGGTTTATACATCAGAAAAGTAGGAGTGGAAATAATTATTCCAGAGCAACAACTCACCCTTAGCTGGCCTGTGTATTTGAGCTGACTGAAACTTTTGAAGAGATTTCAAACTGAGTCACACTGGGAGATTCTTTGAGTTTCCTTGTCCTCCTGGATGCCGTTTTCCTTTCATTTCACTTTTGTTTCTTTATCTATGCATTTTAATCCATTTGTGAATATTCCCATATTCTCTTTGTTCTAGCTGCTTTCTCTTTCTCTCTTTTTAAGCAATATATATATATATATATATACATATAATTTTTTTGCTCTAATTTTCATTCTTAGCTAGCACATATCTTTCCCAATACCTCTGCACGGATAAAGTATATATTCAGGAATATGTACATTTTGAAATACTATTCAACAATTTCATTGTTTCAGATATTATTTTAGAAGGAACAACTATATTCGGGGTGTGATACAAGACATGTTCATAGTATGACAATGTTGTGAGGTGGGAAATTTTTGAGTGAACAGACAAGGGCTAGAATCTCTGTTGCCTCACTTACCAGCTGTGTGACCTACAGCAAGTCCTTCAAAATTGTTAGACTTCACATTGCAGGAAAGAGAGATGATAATGACATATATACTTATAGATCTGTTTTGGGAATTAAAAGATGGAATACAGGAAATTGGAGGGAGAGACAAACCATGAAAGACTGTGGACTGTGAGAAACAAACTGAGGGTTTGGGAAAGGAGGGGGGTGGGGTTGGGTGAGCCTGGTGGTGGGTGTTATGGAGGGCACGTATTGCATGGAGCACCGGGTGTGGTGCGTAAACAATGAGACTGAACACTGGAAACACTGAAAAGAAATTAAAAAAAAAAAATCCCCTTAAAAAATAAAATAAAAAAATAGAAGATGGAATATGGGTAAAGTACTAGCACATCCTGCCCAAGACGGACAATTCCCAATAAATTCTCACTATCATTGTTATTCATACTCATTTTTAAAATGTAGAAATAGTAAGAGATGTTGAGTGATTTACCAAAGTTTACACAGCTGATTTGAGGTTTTATCAGAGGATGAGTCTTAGACCTTGGAAATAAGATAACTTCTCGATCTCTGAATCCTATCAGTAATTCCTGTAGGAGCAACATAAAGAATGCAACATATTCATGGGGTATGATGGTCTGAATTCTTGAAAAATGGGGTCCCATGAAGAAAACTTTTATTAATGTTTGTTAGTATATCTTGAGTGTTTGGAGACAGAAATTGTAACATTTCGTATTTCTGAAAAGTTATATGAGAATCATTACAGATTCTGAATCTGTACAGATCTTGGACAGATACCATAACAGAAAATCTGAAAAATATTTGGTGGGTTTGGGAATTGCAGTTCTCAGGTAACTTCCGTGAAAGCATCTTCAATACCATGGCACAGAAGCACATTGAAGTGAGTTCAGTTATTAATGAGAGATGAAGTGGAAGCTAAGAGCATGCACAATTCTTTTAATAAGCTCAGTGGTGACTAGAAGGAGAGTTTTACTTGAGAAAAGTAAGTGTATCATTTATAACATTCTCAGCATAGTATGTGTATTTTTTTCTTATCCTAAAGACACAGTGGACATGTGGCTATCACTGGGATAAAGTGATTTTTATGGGCAACCACTCATAAGGCTTACCAAATGAAGGACAAAGAAAAAGAGATTTTATCCTTCTTTTCGTATTTAGAATGATATCCCGCAACACTCTTAATTCTGAAGAAGCGAGTCAAAAAGAGGCTAATCCAATGCAAAATTTCTTCAGACTTGCCATTTTTAAATTAAACATTATAATTAATTTTCTCATATTAGTAAAAATGTAATATGCTTTCCCATATAACTTATAAGTTACATATGATTTACAACTTGCTATTTAAATGAATTGCGTTCTCCTCCTCCACAGAAGGCATTATGATACTTCAGTGGTTTAGTTAAAATGTGTTGAAATATATAGCCAATAAGGTAAAAAATTGGGAGGGAGAGATGAAGGATTTGTTAACTCTGTTTTCTTTAATCATTTGTTCATTTACAGCGTCTGTATTTTACTCTGGTTGAAAGTGATTCAGTTTCATTGGGATGCAAAGGAACTGAGGAATATGGGAAAAGTATGGTATTACACACCAGAAAAAGAGGAATTTTGCTCAAATAACTTAAACAGAAGCTGTTTCTATTATTCCAAACATTTTTTTTTTTTTAAATCTTGGTGCTGTGGGTGGGGGATTAATTAGTCAATACCCTACTACTTTATGGCTATGAAACTAAACTTCTTTTGAATTTTTTATTAACATGGTTTGGTTTTATGTCTGATAGAAGAGTCACATCCTGCACAAAATTGCATTAATGAAAAGGGCTCTCTCTCTTTTTTTTTTTTCTTGCAACATACTACTAGCTATTGTAACTTTTTTTGCTCATATCCTTGTCAATTATTTATAGGGATACTTTCCCACCCCCAACCCCAGGCTTGGAATGCACTGTAAATTTCTCAAAAGTATAGTTTCATTCATGGCATAATTCAGTGGCTTCCCTGGAGTCACAGTGAACGGTGTATTGGACTAAAACTCAAATAACTAACACTATTTCAATATTGGGAAATTAGAAAAAACATTGTTTTTCTTATTACCAACTATTCGGTGATACTAAATTTTTGCTTGAGTAAATACTTCTAATTGAATTGGGACCCCATGCACCTTCTATTGGATTCTATTAAAATTTGTAAAATTCTCCAAAATTTGCTATATTTCTGATCAATCTTCTTTCAGGGTCCATTTCCCTAGTAGGGAAAACTATCCCAATTCTCAATGAACTCTCTTTCCATTTTTGTCTAGCTTAAAATAGTCTCTTCCAGGTGAGAGTACTCAAGGATTTCCCCTTTTGCTTCTACCTTTTCAGAAAGGGAAAGGGAGGCATATCCTCTACGTGTTGGTGGACTGGGATAGTAGACATCTTGTACCTTAGATCCTTGCATGGTCTTCCAGTGACCTGCATGCTTGTCCTGATCAACTGAGTCTTCTTTGCCTACCCAGACCCTAATGTGTCTCTCTACGGCACTGTCAATCCTTGGAGGTAGGTTCCAACATCCAGAAGTGTTTTTCTTCTTCTTTTGCTTCTCTCTGTGATCTCCTATTCCCACCCTGCAATGAGGCAGCACCATCCGCTCTTACAGAATTCAGCACTTAGGGATTTCCTATGTTGTCGAAATAGGCACGGGAATGGGAGATTCGGAGTCAGGCCATCTAATTGGGCACCTCCCTTAGTTATTTCTGCTCCTTAGCAAAGGCACCACCCTGGACACACAGGAACTCTCTAATTTGTGTATGATCCTTCTAGGCTGAATCTGGGATTCTCATCTGATTTTGCCACCATTCTTACTGTTATCAATCAAAGGTTGAGGAGTAGGGGTCCACAAGAGTAAGGACTCCTGCACAGTAAGGACTCCCGCAAATGACCTCTTGCTTTTCTCATCCTTTCTTCTTTCTTCTCCTTCTTCCCTCATCATCTGTTCCATAATCCACAACTAATTTTGTATTTGATATATTGATATGAAACACCTCCCCCATCAACTCCTCCTACACACACATACATTGGACATTCCCACAAAATATTGCCTAACTTAAAAAAAAAAAAAAAAAGTCCTGGCTTTCATCACTATTATCCACTATTCATTTTATTTAAAACGTGTTCATTAAAGGCTCAAAGCCAAGAAATACATTATTTTTGCTGTTTTGTTTTGCTCTTCTCTCTGGGGTAATCCATCGCATTTTCATGGACTAGTTTTAGTGGTAGAAAAGCTAGGGTGAAAATAAGACTAATTCACTGAAAGAGGCATAAACCCGGGGGGTGTTTCTAAATATTGTCCCACTATATAGTAGTTTTAATATTATTTGTCTTAACCTGAATAATTCATCTCAGCCACTTGAATAATGTATCACTTTCACCTACTTGTATTTAATAATATAATGGTGTTGACTAAGGCAAAAAAATTACTTAAAAATAGGATATGCAAATAGAATTGCATGCATGAAACTCATCTAATATTTTCTCTGTTTTGGACATTATCTTAAATTCTGGATTTTTCAATAGGTTATTTTTATATTTATTAGAAAGATGAACTGGCTTTTGATAATACTGAATCATATTGGAAAACTATGGATTTCATTCAAAACCAAAATTTCTCTAGGTAAAAGATTTCTGGTTTTGTTTTTGCTTTTTTTCAGGCTAAAACACTGTCAGATTGCAAAATCAGTGTGCATCAGAAATATGCCTTTTATTACTTATAAAAACATACTGAGTCATCATTGATCCAGGATCCCAGATTGTGTGAATTTACAAGTTAACTTGTAGATTTTTGTCCTGATATAATTTCTCTCTGGTAGAAAAGATAATCCCAAATGTTATGCTTTATTGTCTTGTAAGAAATTAACCTGTTTTGTATCTATGTTCTTTCATTCTCTTTTGACTGACTATAAAAATCTCCATTTCTTAAATTCTCTTTTGAATATTTCTTTACTTGATTAGCTTGATAAAATATTTTACATGTGCTCTATTTATATTTGAGTAAGGATAAATGTTCTTAATTTTTGAAATTTTGAAATTTTGAATATTAAACTTAAATATATGGATGATTCTTGTTCTCTTCTACAAAATTTCCATGAACACTGGCTTAGCCAACCCCATCTTCCAGGCAAAATATGGGTTAGTTCTTTGTGAACCTCTGATCACAGCATTTTTATCAACTGATCAATGCATAACTTTGTTTTATTTGTATTTCCTATTTAAAGACACCTTATTTAATATATATTATTGATTCATTAACATTGAACCCATGCCAACAGAACGATAGCTCATGGCTGAGAGAAATGTAACTAATAAATGTATTTTCTCTCTGAGGCACATTGCAGACTTGTTTTACTAGAGACACCAATCAACACTTCAGCTCTAGTGCCGGGGCCATTTAAAACAGTGAAATCATCAACAAAAAGCAAAAAATGTAAAAAACTTGGCATTAAATAGATCATGAAAAGGACACTTGTTTACAGCATGGAAGTTCAAACAAGATCAAGAATCTCCTTGTTTGACCTCAACTGAGAATGCATGCCACAAACAACTCAGATTTTTTGCTTCTCAGTGCATGTTTCTGAATGACCACAGAAGCACCAAGCATATTGATTTGGGGTTTACAAATGAATTTTAGCAAGTAGACGAATTCACAAATACAGAATCCACAAATAATGAAGATGAGCTGTATGTGCTTATATACATCACATTCATTGAAACTATCACATTCTGAAAGAACAAAAACAAAGCAATGAAAAAAAAAATTAAATCTTATAGACAATATATCCAACCAAAACAAAATGTTAAGAGGAATAATTATGTTAGGATAATTTTTTACTTTTAAATCTGTTTTAAAAAATATCCACCTCTATAGAACAAGATGCAAACATTTTTCCCTCCTGTTTATTTTAATAAAAATAAAACATAACTACCACGAAATGAATAATGCATACTCTGAGTCATTTTATGAATGTGATTCTCAAATTAAGTAAGTTTAGTTGTGTTGGTGTATAATAACAAGTAGAAATGTTTGGCTTTCTTGGTATGAGTTTGAAGTATTATTTTTCTGAGGAGTAGAAGAAATCTGAAATTGAATAAAACACTTGTATAAAAGTAGAGCACATTTTGTAACATATATTTCTTCCATTCAGATTCATTTATTGAAAAAAACCCTGTTTTTACAATTATTAAACTCATGAATTACTAATATTATCATAATCATTTCTTGAGAACTTTTATGTTCTTGTTCAATTGAAGTTTATTACAACCTCTTAATGTCTTCAAAACTAAAGAGCCATTTTAAATTTAAATAATTTACTTCTTTTCTTTGTCACTAAACTTTTCTGTTTCCTGATATTATTCTCTTAAATTTTTCCTGGACATTATTAGCTAATCTCAAGTTTCCAAACATGTCATCCTAATTTTGTTGTCAAAATCCACCTCCTTGCTTCAGAGACAAAATTTAATGCTAAGACAGAGTTTGGGATAAGAGGAGCAATAGCTTTATTGCTTTGCTGGGCAAAGGAGTCTGCAGCAGACAATGGCTTTCAAAAAATTTCAAGTCTCAGGAGATCAGAGAGGCTTGGGGAGGGTTGTTTACAGGGAGATACAGGATCTAGCTGGTTTTGACAGGAATTGAGTACTCTCTGCCAGCCTCTTCAGTCTTGTCTTTAGGCTGGTACCACGTTCCTGAAACAAAAGTCTAAGAAGAGAGCAGGGGAGGTTTGCCAAAGAAAAGAAGAAGGTCATTTCATTTCATTTCATTGTATTGAGAAAGAGAGAGAGTGAGAAAGAACACGAGTGGAGGGCAGGGGAGGGGCAGAGAGAGAGGGAGAAACAGATTCCCCACTGAGCAGGGAGCTAGGGTGGGACCCCTGATCCCAGGACACGGAGATCATGACCTGAGCCATAGGCAGATACTTAACCAACTGAGCCACCCAGGCATCCCAGGTTACTAAATCAAGCTTTGCTGAAATATTCTTGCAACCATTTTTATTTTTTGTCAAATTGTTGCTTCTAAGTGGTTTCAATTTTACTCAAATATAGCCAAGTCTTCTTGAAAATACTCCATAAATATTTTCAGTATTGAGAAATTATTTCTTGGGACACCTGGGTGGCTCAGTCGGTTAAGCGACTGCCTTTGGCTCAGGTCATGATCTCAAGGTCCTAGGATCAAGTCCCTCATCAGGCTCCTTGCTCAGTCGGGAGTCTGCTTCTGCCCTTGCCTGCTGTTCCTGGTTGTGCTCACTCTCTTGCTCTCTCTCTCTGACAAATAAATAAATAAAATATTTTTAAAAAATTGTTTATTTTGTTCTGACCATATTACAATCCCGTTTATTTTCATTTCCTGAACTTATAACTTTGAGTGCCCAGATGCAGTCCTTTGCCCATTATCTCCCCTGCACATGCACATTCTCTTGGTGACTCACCCTATTATGGCTTAAATACCATCTATATTCTTGACCTCTCTTTTAAACTCCAGACCCAAATATGTAACTGCGTAGTTAACATTTCTAATGAATGTGTATTTTTATCTCAGCCGTAACTTGTCCAAACTGATCTCCAGCCTTCCCTTCCTAAAGTGTTCTGCATTTCAATAAATGGGAATTTCATTCTTCCTGTTGCTCTTGCCAAAAACCATGAAATGATCCTGGGTGTTTCTCTTTTCTTCTCAGACCTCATAGTAAATCCATCACCAAATGTTGTCAAAATATTTTCAGAATCTAATTTCTCTTTACTAACTGCATTGCTAGCACCAAGGGCTAAATCCTCTCTGGATTATTCTAATAGCCTCCTAACTGCTCTTTCTACTTGCTATCTTTTCCCTTAATTGTCTATTTTCAACAGGGTGGCTGGAATCATCTTACTCCATAATTATATCACTTCTCTATTCAAAATGCTCTAGCCATTATAATGGCCTACAGGAGATACATGATCTATTTTCTCTGATTTACTTTTTTTCCTTCTCTCTCATTCTGCTTCAACCATGCTGCCCTCCTTGTTGTATATGCGTGCAACAGCCTGCTGGTGGACCAACTCACTCCTGAACCCTTGAAGTTTTTGTTTTGTTTTTTAAGATTGTAAGTAATCTCTATACCCCATCTAGGGCTCATACTTACAACCTCAGAGACCAAGAGTTGCAGGTTCCACTGACTGAGACAGTTAGGTGCCCCAACCCTTGAAGTCTTCAATTAAATGCAAACTTAGTGAGAAATTCCAGGATGATCCTATTTCAAATTCCAGAAAGATTCATACATTCCTATCCCCTATGCAAGCTTTATTTTTTCTTCATTGCACTAATAATCATCATCTAACTTTATTGATAGATAAAAGAGATGATAGACAGATAGTAGATGATAGGTAGATAGATGATAGATAGATAAAATAGTTATATTTATATGTGTTTTTCTCCCTTCAAGAATGTAAAGTCCTTGGGGCGCCTGGGTGGCTCAGTGGATTAAGCCGCTGCCTTCAGCTCAGGTCATGATCTCAGGGTCCTGGGATCGAGCCCCGCATAGGGCTCCCTGCTTCCTCCTCTCTCTCTGCCTGCCTCTCTGCCTACTTGTGATCTCTCTCTCTAAAAAAAAAAAAAAAATGTAAAGTCCTTGAGGGCAAGGATTTTTGCCTTTTCCACTCCCCAAACCCCAATTTTGAGAGCACTGTTTATAATATGCATTCAATAAAAATTTGAGTGAGTGAACTAATAAATGAATGAATACTCGGCAGATGCCAAGAAAAGTAAGACTTGTTTGCATTTTTTTCAATATTCTTTCATCATATACTAATCAAAGAAAGTGTGTGTGTGTGTGTGTGTGTGTGTGTACAGACCTTTTTTAAAGAGCAATTTTATTTACTACATACTCCCTGCTTTCACACATGCATAACCTCCCCCATTATCTATAACCCCAACTACAGGGGAACAGTTATTACAATTGATGAATGCACATTGGCAAATCACAAAACCCAAAGTCCATAGTTGATATAAGGGTTCACTCCCATGTTACACATTCTGTGGATTTATACAAATGTGTAATGACAAATGCCCATTATTACAACTTCATACAAAACAATTTCACTACCCTAGAAATCTTCTTTGTTCCACTTATTCATCCTTTCTGTCCTCCTTAAACCTCTGGGAACCCTGACCTTATTGCTGTCTTTATATTTTTGTCTTTCCCAGAATGTCATATAGTTGGAATCATGTAGTAGTTAGTCTACAAAGATTAGTTTCTTTCTCTTAGTAATATACATTTAAGGTCCTTCCTTGTCCTTTCATGGCTTGAGAACTTATTTCTTTTTAGTACTGAATACTATTCCATTATCTGGCTGTAGCATACTTTATTTATCTATTAACTTACAAATAACACCTGGTTAGTTTCAAGTTTTGGCAATTACAAATAAAGCTGCTATAAACATTGATATGCAGGTTTTTGTGTGGACATGAATTTTTTAA